>NC_135956.1:44644329-44944329 GCF_053455715.1 Rhinoraja longicauda | reverse complement strand
TAACCAAGGATATTAATTGATGACACTGATATTATTGACTTAGCCTCATTTAATGTTAGATTTTTAGAATGTACAACTTCTAAAAACCGTTGTACATTTTTGTCATGTTCAGCTTGGTCTTTTCCTGCAATAGTTATATTATCAAGATAAGGGAAGGTATCTTTAAGGTTTTCCTGTTCAACAGGTTTGTCCATCTCTCTCTGAAAAACTGCCACACTATTAGTTACACCAAAAGGAACTCTGCAGTAGTGGTATAATTTTCCATTTGCTTCAAACGCGGTGTATTTCTTTTCTGATTCTTTCAAAGGAATTTGGTAGTAAGCACTTTTTAGGTCAAAAGTAGAGAATACCTTATAAGTTTAGCTAATGTATTGATAATATCTTCTATACGAGGTAATGGATATGCGTCAAGCTCCGTGAACTAGTTTATAGTTTGAGAGTAATCAATGCAGAGTCTCTTTCTATGTCTCCAAGGGGTCCTTAACCACGACAACTTGTGCCCTCCAAGGGGAAGAGCTGGGCTCTATGATCCCTTCTCGTAAAAGATTAGTTACTTCTGTGCTGATAAAGTTTTTGTCATCCTTACTAAAATGTCTTGATTTTGTAGCAATTGGCTTGCACTTAGAGGATAAATTAGTGAATAATGAAGGACATTCAACAGATGCAGCAGAAAAAACACACAATACTGGTGGCTTTGACAATACAAGATCAGGCATAGTTCCTTCATACATTATTTGAAGTGATCTGTGCTGTTTCTGAAAATCCTGACCTAGAATTACATCGCTACACAAATTTTCCATAATACCAAGACATACGGATTTATAACTAGTTTTGTTCAGAATAAAGTCTACAATACAAGATCCAATAATTTAAGCATTGAGAGATGTCAGAGCCATCGAGATTTCTCTATTTGAAGGAATTATAGTTAGATTTAGTCGAGACACAACTTGTTCATTTATAAAACTTTCTGAACTGCCAGAATCAAGTAGTACATTAAGTGTGTGGCCATTGATGGATACCGTTGTAGCTGCGTGAGACAAGCTATGAGGAAATGCAGCTGTAATTGCACATGAGAAGGCATATACATGGCAGCAGTCACACTTTTAGTAGTTGCTTTGGACTTGCATACTCTAGAATAATGTCCCTTGCCACAACTATTACAAGTTGCCTCTCGAGCAGGACATATCTCTCTATTATGAATATTACCCCTGCAAAAGTAACATTTCCTTTTTGGATAAGTATATGCTGCAGCAAGGGCACATTTATCAGTAGAAATTGTTTCAGCTTGCTCCATGTTAGTACTTGGGTGAGATTCTTTTGTAGTAGTTGCAGCAGAATACACATTAGATAAGCCATAAGCATCTGAATTTCTCTGAGCTAAGTCTAATGAGTAAGCTTGATTGTAAGCTGACTGTAAATCCAAGGTTTTGTTTTCTAATAGTCTCTGTCGTATTAAAGGCGTGCCAAACCATTGATAAACGAGTCTCGAATAAGTACCTGTCGATATTGATCAGCTGTAACTGCTTTGAAGGCACAGTCTTTACTAAGTCTGAAGTTCTTGTAAAAACTCATCAAGTGACTCACCAGGTTTTTGTTTACGAGTAGCAAGGAGGTGTCGAGCAAATATTACATTGGGTGTCTTAACGAAGAGTCTGCTTAGTACATCAATAGCAGAATCATGTTGTACATTCCTTTATGTAATCATATACATCATAAGAGACAGAGCTTATTAATGTCCTGAATTTGTCTGGTGCATTGTCGCCACACTTATCAAATAAGTTATTTAGTGTACGAAGCCAGTGCTTCCATTCCTTTGCTGCAGTAGGTGAGTTGGGATCCAGATCCAAGCGTTGTGGTTTCAATAGTTTCTCCATCTCGACGTCACACTGCTTAACTTCTGAGATTGAGTTGCTTAAATTGTTGTGAGGCAAATGAAAATTCCAATTTACTTAAACTTTATTTAAGCTTTAAGCAACTCATTTCCGTAATACATATCTTCAAAGCGTCTGGAAAGTATTGCTGATTCCGCAGGCCTTGCTCGCCCGAGAGTCCCGCACATGCGCACACTTCAGGTATACCACGGTGAATAAAGCAATATTTGTGCTATTGATAGTGCTCATTTTCATATTAGATTCTAAGCCAATGTCTGAATTGCTTCCAAGGCGATAACAATTCCAGTGACACTGTTATTGAAGAAGAATCGGGGGATTTTACGCAGTGCTTTAGCGTTTAGAAACATTACCTGGTTGCTATGGATCTGCTGTTTTTTGGGTTGCTATCCACTGTTCCTACCTAACAGCAGTAACCATAAAATTGGCTATGTAATATTTTGGAACTTGAGGTTATAATTACCATACTCTTACACATTCGGCAATATGTTCTTTGCCACACTATGCAAATTAAATATAGCTAGGTTTCTATGGATTTTGATGTCTGACCTTATTTTGTTTTACAGCATTGTAACGACAAAGGAGAATGGAATAGGATGGGAATTATGTTTCAAAATTTACTTCAGAATCATAATGCTCACAGTGAACTCCATAGAATTGCCACGTGCATTGCTATTGCTCTTATAAAAAACAATGATATTGGAACTGCAGCCCCTTTCTGTGAATTTGCAAAAGCAGGTAGAGTTCATTTGATAAACATTAGTTTAAAAGTATTGATGCTGCTGGTTATTGGTTTGCAGATTGTACTCCAAATGTTTGGTAGGCAGAATCCAGACCATCACCAGTGGAGTGGAAAGGAGGGACATTTTACTCTAGTTTTTATTATATGTGAACATTTTATTTTAGATTTAATTGAACCAAATTATGCAGGAGTGTTGACAATCTTGTCATGTTTTTCAACTGTTTATCTTCAAATGTGGATAACCAATCTAAAAGTTAATAGGTGCCATAACTTATTTAATAGGTATCATATCCCGATTATTCAGTAATATCATGATTGGCTTTTTTGAAAGCAGTAATTTCTTTTGAAGGTACAGCTCCCTAAACCCCCTTGTTATTTGTCTCAGGTGACGTTCCTCATTAACATTTTGTGAAATGTTGGGTCAAAGTCAATCCTGACCTTGTCCTTAGCTAATATTCGGAAATACACAGAAGGGTTCATTTGGCAATAATTAATCCAACATATCTGTTCAGCTGTTAGATCCTTAGTCCATTACAGAGATCAAATGTTATGCCACTATTATGATTTTTTTTCTGGTGCTCCCTTACCTTCTACTCCTTGTTTTATCTGTATCTCTCAATGTTCTATCTCATTTCGTTTGCATTCACCCTTCTATCATATGCCTAATTGTGTCATTTCATACATGTCCTTGTGTCAAATATTGAAGAATTTGAAAGTAATCATTAGCAGGTGTTGATGAAGGTGCTCATTTGAAGCAGGAATTATGTAAAGGAAGGGGGTGGCTGCGTTTTAGGAGGGCACAAGCTTCAAAAGTACAGCTAGAATAATAGATTGCAGGCCCAAAGAGAAGGGTTGGGAGCAACAATGATTTTGGGAAAGGAACTAGCAAGGTGTTGGAAAAAGCATACAAGGCATGCGGAAAAATCTGCAGACACCAGAGAGCCTGCAGATTCTGGAAAATGGAGCATAAAATGACTACTGGGGGAAACTCAATGGATTAAGCAACATCAGTGGAGGAAAGAGATGGTCAGCGTTTAGGACTGAGATCCTGTGGTTCTGATGCAATGTCTTGGCCTGAAAAGTGGACTTCCCCTTTGCCTGCATAGGTGCTGCTTGACACGCTACAGAGGGCAGGGAGTGGTATAGAGTTGAAATTCAGTAATATCCCTATGGCTCTTTAACCTCTTGAAAGCAAACTTACTACCAATCCCTGGTCCTTGGGACAATTTGGCCAAATATACAATGTGAGGCTAAAATTACACAATGCCCAGACCAGACAGCTATGTTCTTATTCAGCCAGTTGGGGTTTGTGACAGTTGGGCAAAACTCATGGTTGTTTTTCTACCTACCCTGAGATTGATTTTGAATATTCTGGTGGGATTATAGATAATAGGTGCAGGAGTAGGCCATTCGGCCCTTCGAGCCAGCACCGCCATTCAATGTGATCATGGCTGATCATTCACAATCAGTACCCCATTCCTGCTTTCTCCCCATACCCCCTGACTCCGCTATCTTTAAGAGCTCTACCTAGCTCTCTCTTGAAAGCATCCAGAGAATTGGCCTCCACTGCCTTCTGAGGCAGAGAATTCCACAGATTTACAACTCTCTGACTGAAAAGGTTTTTCATCATCTCCGTTCTGAATGGCCTACCCCTTATTCTTAAACTGTGGCCCCTGGTTCTGGACTCTCCCAACATTGGGAACATGTTTCCTGCCTCTAACATGTCCAATCCCTTAATAATCTTATGTTTCAATAAGATCCCCTCTCATCCTTCTAAATTTCAGCGTATACAAGCCTATACTCTTTAAACTCTTAACTTTCAGGTTGTTAACTCTATACCTTAAACACAACTACTTATTAGTTAGCAAACTAAATATGTTAAATAACATATCTTTATAAATATTGTCAGGAAGACTTAAAGGGGATTCCACCCCTACGTTCTGAGCATCAGTTCCCAATTAAAAATGGAAAATGACTTAGATTGGCAGCAAATTGTCAGAGAATAAATAGTGCTGAAGTGGGGAAGCTAGCTGGCTGATGGATTGATGAGGCATCACAATGCACTAGCAATAGGAGCTGCAACTATGTTGTGACAAGTAAATGTTTACTTTGAAAGTATGCATTGTAAAGCTAGGCAGTTCCAATTATGAATATCGACGTAAGCAGTATCAAAGAATGGCACTGGGAATTTGGACAGGCAGTAACTAAATATTATTTATACATGTTTACTTTACATTTACAGTGTACCAGAAGTCACACATGAATGGCATGACTAAGAAATGGCTTGGTAGGATTGGAACATCTGTATTGGTTGCCTACTATAAAAGTGAGCAGTGGAGGAAGGTATGTTCAAGCCTTGTTGGAAAGTAGAGAAGCATTAACCTTTTGCATTTTCAACATCAAAGGAAAATCAAAACCGAACAACTTGCAGCAATTGTCGCAGCAATTGAAGTCTCATTGTCAAATCACTGCTCATTAAAGTTCTTTACCACAGTTTACCACAGGATCGTTCCGAGGCAGCATGGATTTACGAAGGGGAAATCATGCTTGACTAATCTTCTGGAATTCTTTGAGGATGTAACTAGGAAAATTGACAGGGGAGAGCCGGTGGATGTGGTGTACCTTGACTTTCAGAAAGCTTTCGACAAGGTTCCACATAGGAGATTAGTGGGCAAAATTAGAGCACATGGTATTGGAGGTAGGGTACTGACATGGATAGAAAATTGGTTGACAGACAGAAAGCAAAGAGTGGGGATAAATGGGTCCCTTTCAGAATGGCAGGCAGTAACTAGTGGGATACCGCAAGGCTCGGTGCTGGGACTGCAGCTATTTACAATATACATTAATGACTTGGATGAAGGGATTAAAAGTACCATTAGCAAATTTGCAGATGATACAAAGCTGGGTGGTAGTGTGAACTGTGAGGAAGATGCTATGAGGTTGCAGGGTGACTTGGACAGGTTGTGCGAGTGGGCGGATGCATGGCAGATGCAGTTTAATGTGGATGTGTGAGGTTATCCACTTTGGTGGTAAGAATAGGAAGGCAGAGTATTATCTGAATGGTGTCAAGTTAGGAAAAGGGGACGTACAACGAGATCTGGGTGTCCTAGTGCATCAGTCACTGAAAGGAAGCATGCAGGTACAGCAGGCAGTGAAGAAAGCCAATGGAATGTTGGCCTTCATAACAAGGGGAGTTGAGTATAGGAGCAAAGAGGTCCTTCTGCAGTTGTACAGGGCCCTACTGAGACCGCACCTGGAGTACTGTGTGCAGTTTTGGTCTCCAAATTTGAAGAAGGATATTCTTGCTATTGAGGGCATGCTAGGTTTACTAGGTTAATTCCCGGAATGGCGGGACTGTCATATGTTGAAAGACTGGAGCGACTAGGCTTGTATACACTGGAATTTAGAAGGATGAGAGGGGATATCGAAACGTATAAGATTATTAAGGGGTTGGACACGTTAGTGGCAGGAAACATGTACCCAATGTTGGGGGAGTCCAGAACAAGGGGCCACAGTTTAAGAATAAGGGGTAGGCCATTTAGAACTGAGATGAGGAAAAACTTTTTCAGTCAGAGAGTTGTAAATCTGTGGAATTCTCTGCCTCGGAAGGCAGTGGAGGCCAATTCTCTGGATGCTTTCAAGAGAGAGCTAGGTAGAGCTCTTAAAGATAGCGGAGTCAGGGGGTATGGGGAGAAGGCAGGAACGGGGTACTGATTGAGAATAAACACATTGAATGGCGGTGCTGGCTCGAAGGGCCAAATGGCCTCCTCCTGCACCTATTGTCTATTGTCTATTAAGAATAAGGGGTAGGCCATTTAGAATGGAGATTAGGAAAAACTTTTTCATTCAGAGTTGTGAAGCTGTGGAATTCTCTGCCTCAGAAGGCAGTGGAGGCCAATTCTCTGGATGCTTTCAAGAGAGAGTTAGATAGAGCTCTTAATGATAGTGCAGTCAAGGGATATGGGGAGAAGGTAGGAACGGTGTACTGATTGTGCATGATCAGCCATGATCACTGTGAATGGCGGTGCTGGCTCGAAGGGCTGGATGGCCTACTCCTGCACCTATTGTCTATTGAACATCCAGAAATGGGGAAGGAGTGTTTAAACTTGCAAACTAATTACCATTGAAATGTCATCAGCTGCTGTTTTGACAGATACAATTTCAAATAGTCTTTGAAAACCATATCCAGAGAGCCAGGGCACAGTTTGAAAAGAGAAGATGTCAATGGGGGGGCCCTGTTATGGGACAGTTGGATGATGTGAAGCCAAGTCTGAAGGTGGTAGAAGAGAAGACTGATGGAGGCAAGGGGTATCTCAACTTAGTGTCATACCTTCATAATAAGCTTGCCTATTAGAAGCAGAGCATGGGAAAATATGTGTGTAGTTCTCAAATCTTTGTAATCCTCTACCTCTGAGATGGTCATTATTTTTCTGTGGTGAAACATTTGCTTGTTGCTTATTCTAAGACTAGATGTCATCCTGGTCTGCTAGAGCTTGCCATTGCCTGTTTCACTGTCAGTTCGAACTGAGCTCTGCAGCAGCACATGAATCGGTCTCATTTGGGAGTTGTAATTGACTTTTAAAGTCATTGGAAAGGCAATATGATAGTGCTGTACAGATATCCAAAGAACTACAGCATGATATCCTGAAGTTCTAAAGTTTGACCATTATCAACCACAATCATCCATCTTTATCCCAACAGTGATTCCTGCCATTAAAAAGCTTTTTGAAGGCTTGGATTTTATTAGACCTTTCCTGTTGTTTATTTGGTCAAATGATGCCTTAATGTGCAGTGAAGCCACTCCCCACTCCTTGGGAATTTAGTTTGTGAAAGATGTCATCGTGTTGTGGCTATGTCGGAAGCAAAGTGGTTTGGAATCTGAACTTTGGGTTTGCAAATATGCTATTGGTATGTTAATTTGTGAGACAGTTCTTCCTTTACCTTAATAGAATGCTACTAAGTGGTTGTCCTGCTTGTGGGTAGTATATTTCAGTGAGTGCCCCCTAATCATCAGGTGGATGGAAATAGCATGATCAATTAGTGTAGTCCACATATTCATACTACAGCCAATCATCATATCAGAGTCTTTCTGTAATAAATGCAGAATCTTTTGAAATGTCATATGGATCACATTGGCCTCTGTAACGACCAAATGGAATTCCCCGCCTGATACCTACCGTCTGGAAAATATTTCCAAATATACAGTACACAATAAATGGAAGGACCTTGGGGAGCATGGTGTAATAGAGAGAGACATAGCAGCATTGATACGTAGTTCCTTGAATGTGGCAACACTGATAGACAGCAATGGAAAAGGCTTATGACATACTTGCCTTCTCTGGTCAGGGCACTGAGTGCAAGAGATGGGATGTCACATTGCAGCTGCACAATATGTTGGCAAGGCCATTTTGGAGTACTATGTACAGTTCTGGTCACCCTGCTTAGGAAGGATGTCACTAACTGAAAAGAGTGTAGAAAAGATTTGAGGATGTACTGGGACTGGAGGGTTTGAGTTGTAAGGGTTGAACATAGAATAGTGCAGATCCTCAGGCCACGATGTCTGTGCTGAACATGATGCGAATTAAACCAATTTCTTTCTCCAGCACGTGATCGACATACCTCCATTCCCTGCAAATTTATGTGCCTATCTAGTAGCCTCTTAAATGCCACCTTCTACTGTCCCTGTTAGCATGTTCCAGGCATCTGCCACTCAGTTTAAAATAAAACTTGCCGCACATTTCCTTTAAACATTCTCATCATTAAAGCTATGCCTCCTTGTCTGTGACAAATATCCTATAATATCTATGCCTCTCATAGTTTATAAACTTCTTTCAGGTCACCCCTCGGCCTGCTTCAATCCAAAAACAATCCAAGTTTGTCCAACGTCTCCTTGTAGCAGATACCCTTTAATCCTGGCAGCATCCTGGTAAACTACTTCTTGCCCTCTCTAAACCCCTAATCCTTCATGTTAAGGGGTGATGAGAACTGCACACGGTACTCCAAATGTGGCCTAACCAAAGTTTTATAATGCTGCCACATGACCTCCTGACTCTTATATGCAGTACCCAAACTGATGAAGACAAGCAGACCATACACTTTCTTTACTCTACTTGTTGCTACTTTCAGGGAGATATACACTTGGATCCCAAGATCCCTGTGTCTGTCAGCACTGTTAAAAGACGTGCCATTAAGTCTGTATTTCCTCTTACATTTGACCTCCGAAAGTGCAACAGCTTACACTTGCCTGCATCAAACAGCATCGGCCAATTCTTCGCCCAGATCTGTAATTGATCTATCCTGAGTAGAGGAATTTTAAAACTGTAAAGCATAGGTTTAAGGTGAGAGGGGAAGATTTAAACAGGACCTGAGTAGTGACTTTTTCATGCAGGGGGTGGTATTTATATGGAACGAGCTGCCAAAGGATAGGGTGGAGGTGAGTACAATTACAACATTTAAAAGATATTTGGAAAGTTACATGGATAGGAAAGGTTTGGAGGGATATGGGTTTGCTTGCTTGGCAGCTTGATTGACATGTAGGTACTATACTGAAGGGCCTGTTGCCATGATGTTTGGCTCTACAACTCAATATGTGTATTTTCAACTTGAGGGCTGATTATGATCAAGGGTATGGATTTTCAAGCTTATGACTATCTCCTCTTGCTAACTTCGTAACTGCCTCCCATTATTCTCAAACGGACAGACGTTTGTTCTGATCAAGTGGCTGCAAAGTGTTTTGTACTTTGTTCATCTCCATTCTCAGAACCTGCCGGTTCTGAGTCATTAGCCTAAAACTAACTCTGTTTCTCACCCCATGGATGTTTTCTAATCGGTTGACTTTTTCCTACATTTTAATTATATTTCCAGGGTCTGCCTTTTTTAAAGTTCTATTTTAAATTTGTTTCAAACTATAATTGAATTTTGTGTACATTGTTTTATTGAGCAGGGAAGAAAGGTTTTGGACCTTCTACAAGAAATTCAAGTGAATTTTACAATATTGAAAGGTCTTGGCAGTGAGTGGACTACATCGAGATGCCAGATCATTAATATCGCTGGAGAGATCTATCTTAAAACGGGATATATGAATAGAGCACTTTGGTTGTTAAGAGGTATTTGCTATTGTATTCAAACATCTCTGCAATTGAGATGCTTATTATATATACTATTTAAGGTTTTCTTATCAGTGACAAAACTGAATCTTTTTGTTGTAAATTAATTTTCTGAAACTTTAACAATAATAACGGTAATATTCAAGAGTTAAACCGGTTTGAATCACCCGAAACATCATTTTCCAATAGGAAATTCCGACTCTGATCTCTATGCTAATCCTATTTTCCTACATTAGACTTGTATTCCTCTAATTTCCTATCCAAATATCTGTCCAAAATGTTTATTATACACTGTAATTGTAAATGCCTCTACCACCACCCTTCAAAGCTTGTTCCAGGTAACCACCACCCTCTGTGCAGACCTCCCAACCCTTCCGAATTTGGCGGAAAGTTTCCGCTTTCTTATTTCATTTCCGCCATTCCAATTTCACCTCACATTTTTCCGCAAAACACATACCTCACTGCTCGCCTCGCCCCACCGCTCGCCTCACGCCACTGGCCTCACCTCGCCGCTGGCACCGACTCGCATCGCCGCTGGCCTCGCCTTGCCACTGGCCCGGCCTTACCTTGCCGCTGGCCTCCCCTCGCCGCTGGC
This sequence comes from Rhinoraja longicauda, assembly GCF_053455715.1. Lineage (NCBI taxonomy): Eukaryota > Metazoa > Chordata > Chondrichthyes > Rajiformes > Arhynchobatidae > Rhinoraja > Rhinoraja longicauda. Next base: position 44,933,997 of record NC_135956.1, on the reverse strand, counting down.
CTCGACTCACCCCGCCGCTGGCCTGGGCTCGCCTCGCTGCGTAACGCAAGGCCCGTTGTTGAGAGGGGATGGGGTGCGGGGGAGGGGGGCAAGGGAGGCAGGAGTGGGGGTCGGGGGAGTGGAGGAAAGGAGGGGGGAGGAGGGGAGTGGGAGAGGGGAGGAGGGGATGGGAGGAGTGGAGGTGGGGGGAAAAGGTCGGGAGTGGGGGGGTAGAGGGGAGTAGGGTGGTAGGCGGGAGTGGGGGGGGGGGAGGGTGGGAGTCAGGGGGCAAGGGGAGTTGGCGGGAGTCGGGAGTGGGGGAGTCGGGAGTGGGGTAGAGTGGGAGTGGGGGGAGGGTAGTGGGGGGGACATGGACTGTTGTGATTTGCTGTTGAAGACCACTGGAGCAAGCATGTCTTCAATGAAATTAGGTATGTGCATTTTTAAAATCATACTCTTTCTTCATAACTTAGTCATGCATTTTGTGTAAGGAAAAAGCAAAATAGAGAAAACAAAACAAAACATTTTTTTCTTTGTGTTGTAAAAAGTATTTCTGTTCAATAACCTTTCTATAAATAGCAGAATATACTCATGATAGACCTGACATTGTACATGTGGTCCAAGAACTACAGACTGTTGGAAATAATAGTCGTTTTTCACACATGAATGTAGCGCATTTGGCGTGCATACTTTTTTTGCTGAAAAGTTGCATTACATGCCATATTATGAATTTTGATGTAAAAATTCTGAATTTTGGACATCAAAATTCTGAATTTGTAAAATCAAATGTTGGGAGGTCTGTGTGAAAAAGTTACTTTTCAAATATTTTTTAAATTTCTACCCTCTTGCCTTGAACAGTAAAGAAGCGTTCTAAAGGAGTGATATTCCTCATCAACCTGTATTAGTCTGATGACCAATAGTACCTATAGATTGATCAAAAGTATACCGTTGCTGCTGCTGCTGTACCAGCCTACAGAAAAATCTTTACCTTGAATCATTTTTAATGCACAGAATCTAACTGGATAACCAGTTCCCCAGCATGGCCCAGTGACAATTTGGATCTTCTTAATCGACACAACTTGCTGTTTAGCCTTGCTGATGAAACTTTGAAAAATAACATGTACTCTGAAACATTGGAGGTTCTGCAGCATTTACCTGGGCTCCAAAAAATAAATGGTAAGTTTAATGAAAGGAGTCTGATTTTACTTTGATTATGGGGAATAAAATGATTTTGTGTCTCTCATATATCTGAAGTTAGCTAGTTCTGAAGACTGGTCTTGGGTAGTAAATCATTAATTGTTTCATTCAACAGGCCAAATCAAGTAGAGTTTGGGTTTCCAACTGTTGTTGGATGGTTGTATTTCAAGACTATTCACCTCCAAGCCTGGTCAAAGATCTCTGGAAAAAGATTTCCAAAATGTTTACAATTAATGAATACATGTTCTAAAAAATGTGGCTAGGAATTTTGACCAAGCCATGTACTGGATTAATAGTTGTAGTAATAATCCGTTCTTTTCACGTTGTACAGCAATCAGTCAAAACATTATGACCACCTGCCTAATATGCTGTTGGTCCTCCGTGTGCCGCCAAAACAGTGCCGACTCGCCGAGGCATGGACTCGACAAGACCCCTGAAGGTGTCCTGTGGTATCTGGCACCAAAACATTAGCAGCAGATCCTTCGAGTCCTGTAAGTTGCAAGATAGAGCCGCCGTGGATCGGACTTGTCGATCCAGCACATCCCACAGATGCTCAATCGGATTGAGATCTGGAGAATTTGGAGGCCAGGGCAACACCGTGAACACTTCATCATGTTCCTCAAACCATTCCCGAAAAATGTGTGCAGTGTGGCAGGTTGCATTATCCTGCCATCAGGGAATACCATTGCCATGAAGGGGTATACCTGGTTTGCAATGATGTTTAGGTAGGTGACACGTGTCAAATTGACGTCCACATGAATCGCTGGACCCAGGGTTTCCCAGCAGAACATTGCCCAGAGCATCACACTCCCTCCACCGGCTTGTTGTCTTCCCACAATCCGTTCGGACCAGACGGGGTAGCCTTCTTGCCCTCGCGCATCGATGAGCCTTGGGTGCTCAACACCCTGTCGCTGGTTTGTGGTTTGTCCCTCCTCAGACCACTGTCAGTAGGTACTCACCACTGCTGACTGGGAGCACCCCACAAGCTTTGCCGTTTCAGAGATGCTCTGACCCAGTCATCTGGCCATAACAATTTGGCCCTAGTCAAAGTCACTCAGGTCTTTACTCCTGCCCATTTCTCTTGCATCCAACACATCAACTTCAAGGACAGTGTTCACTTGCTGCCTAATATATCCCACTCCTTGACAGGTGCCATTTTAACAAGATAACCAATGTTATTCACTTCACCTGTCAGTGGTCATAATGTTTTAGCTGATTGGTGTATATGATGCAGTCTGGTGAATATTCCTATCTCTGAGATAGAGAAATTATTCATTTGAAAATATCATAGACTGCACTGATCGCACCAATGTATTTAATGGAAAGCCCACCAATTTTAACAAATCCATTATAAAAAAATAACCAACTGTTCAAGAAGGCAACACTACCTTCTCGGGCTTAATCACGGAGGACGAATGGGAATAACAGAGGGGTTTCAGCTTTAATTTGAATATCTTTTGAAGTTTCTAAATGTAAACCTGTAGAAGCTTAATGGCTATATTTTAAATACCTTTCTAGCCTGTCAGTTACAGTACTAAGTATGTTAGGCAAAATGGTAGGGATTTGACAACACTCGCGAAACACAGATTAGTATGATGCAAGACACAAAATGCTGGAGTAACTCGGCGGGACAGGCAGCATCTCTGGAGAGAAGGAATGGGTGACGTTTCAGATCGAGACCCTTCTTCAGACTGATCGTCACCCATTCCTTCTCTCCAGAGATGCTTGTCCCGCTGAGTTACTCCAGCATTTTGTGTCTATCTTTGATTTAAATCAGCATCTACACACATTAGTGTGATGCAAGCCAGTTAGCCAAACAGTATGAAAAGATCGGATGGGGAAACAAATGATAGCCAGATGAGGTAGAGTAAGGCTTTGCAGCTAAAACTGAAATACTTAACCAAAGAATAAGGAGCAAGAAGATATTTTTTTCTTGAGTTCCAGTTATAATTCTAGTGACTGATTATCAGCAAATTTATCAAGACCTAGGAGGAGGGATGTTTAGAGTTTAGAGATACAGCGCGGAAACAGGCCGTTCGGCCCACCGGGTCTGTGCCGACCAGCGATCCCCCCACATTAACACTATCCTACACCCACTAGGGACAATTTTTACATTTACCAAGCCAATTAACCTACAAACCTGTACATCTTTGGAGTGTGGGAGGAAACAAGATCTCGGAGAAAATACACACAGATCATGGGGAGAGCATACAAACTCTGTAAAGACAGCACCCGTAGTTAGGATTTTATATAACCAAATAAATAGAATCAGCAGTAAGCCATAAGATACAGGTTGGAGGCTAGGATCACAGCTTTGCAGTAGACCCATTCCTTCTCTGCAGAGATGCTGCCTGTTCCACTGAGTTACTCCAGCATTTTGTGTCTACCTTCGATTTAAACCAGCATCTGCAGTTCTTTCATACATCATGTGTTTTGTACCAGATCTGAGGTTAGATCTTCAATATTCTCAGGCGGCCAAAGACTATATTAGTTCACAGAAGAAGATGGTGAATTCATCATCTGTGTAACCTACCGCTGAGGGGTGTCTCCAAAAATATGAGAAATAGTATGCATTTTCACTCCGAGTCATAGTTATACACCATAGAAACAGACACTTTGGCCTGACTACTCAATCCCCACCAGGTTTCCCACCTCAGCTGATCTCATTTGCTTGCATTTGGCCTAAACCTTTCCTATCCATGTTCCTGTCTAAATGTCTTTTAAAAGTTGTAATTGTAACTGCTCCACCACTTCTGGCAGCTCATTCCATACACCCACCATTTTCTGTGTGGAAAAGGTTGCCCCTCAGATCACCTTTAAAATTTCCCCCTCACCTTAAACGGTGCCTTCCAGTTTCAGACTCTTACCCTGGTGGAAAAAGGTTGTGACTATTCACTTTTATCTAATAAAATAAAGGAAAAGATTTAAGTATGTTTCAGAGTGTCAATGGAAAAAGTGCATCAGTAAGACAGTTCATTAGATGCTTGTTCAGAGGAGAGAAGTGGAGAGCTTCTAGCCATGGTAGGTAAATGCCTTTCAATGTTTAAAGGATCAAAATCGAGGAAGCATTAGAGGATATAATTGGTGGAGTGGACACGTTGGAGAGTTGTAAAGCTGTATACTTCAATTTTAGGTCCTAGTTCAATAAAGGAACTTTCCAGGTAAGGTTCATTCTGTTTACATCAGTAAATTGGTTTTATGTCAAACCAATTAGCACAGTTGGAGATAAATCTGACAAAATAGATGATACCTTCAGCTCTGTACTGTTGCACTTGAGTATTTTACACATAGTGCCTCACCTGAATAACTAATAACAAGCATGATCTTTCTCAACTCAAAATGCTGCCAATCAAAGATTATGACAGGCGGTAAATTAAAAATGTGTAGTACCCTTGGTGATCAGTGGTCACGTTTAACATTTTCGAGAAGTTTGTTACTGGTTAAGTATATTTAATAAGAATGACTTACTAGCAATCTGAAAGGTTGGATATTTTTCAGTAGAAATTGGTTTTTTTGTGTACTGCAGGTACCTTTGATGTAACCCCATATGCTGGAATTTTCAATAATCTTCTGGATCAGTGCATCCAGACTAATTGTCTCGGTGTATCATCTGACACAGTAGAGTTCATGAGGTCAATGAACATTCCTGTTAATCTTTTACCTGTAAGAAACTTAATTACAGCTCTGGGCAGGTCCAATCTGTGGCTGAAAGCAAGAAATCAGTACAAGAGTAAGTACAGTTTTGTGCGCACCCACACAAGATCCTGCCGCCTCCGTATGAAATTTACTCACTTGTCAGAACCGCTCATTTCTGATTGTCTAAATAGTCCAAGCTCCATATTTAGTTGCCTTGGTATCTATAGTCATGTTCTTTCATTTGTCTGTCAGATAAGCCAGTTTTATGACATTTTTGTTTCTTTGCCCTCACCTTTAACCTGATGAAAAGTCTTTCAGCACATTCATTCTGGCTTCTGCCTTTGTATAGCAGAATTGCAAACAAGTATCAAATCTGACATATGATCACTGTTGTTCCATACAAACTTGTGGAATGTATTACTGGCTGTTCGCTTTATGGTGCAGTGGCTGGTGCATTTGGTGCTGACTTTCTTCAAGGAGGATCTAGACTGCTTCCTAACCAGGGCAGAGGTTAGAGTCAGCACGGAAACAGGCCTTCACTCTGTAAAGTTCATGATGACCATCACACTTTCATTTACACTAATTCCATTTTATTCTCCCTCGCATTCCTGCTGATTATTATACCTGCACTGCCCATTCTTCGCTCGTGTGTCAGACAACATTCTGCCATCGCTTCGCCACATCTGTGCCTCTGTGGAGATCGTCCGCAGTGCATGCCTCTCCGCCGCAAGTCAGTAGGTGGGCCATTGCCCATTCTACCAATCACCTATGTCTGGCAAAGTAGTGGCCAAAAAAACTACCAAACCAAACATCTATGGGATGCGAGAGGAAACCCATCTTGTAGATTGTGAAAGGCTTTGGGGTGACAAGAAATTAGTCACTCGCCACAAATAACTCTCCTCTGATCTGTTCTTGTAGCAACAAATATTATGTAGTTGTTGAAAGATACAGCTTAGAAACAGAATCTTTAGACCACCAAATCCATGCCAACCATCAACTACCTATTTGCATTAATTCCATTTGTTCATCCTACCCAAATTCTCATCAACTCCTCCAATTAACCTACCAGCCCACACATCTTGGGGATGTGGGAGGAAACTGGAGCACCTGTAGGGAAACCATAGAGAACTAGTAAAATTCCACACAAGGACATGAGATCAGGATTGAATCCACTTCTCTGGTGCTGTGGGGTATTAAATGTCAAGGAAAGGTGATTAATTTCTCTGTTGGAGATGGTTATTGCCTGGACTTCTCCTTTGCTTTTTGTTGCTATTAGCTTCTCTTCGGATACATGGCTATGGAAGGAGCCATGGTCTATTTGAAGCCATCGTGGTGTAGAAATAACTACTGTTAGAAAGTGGAAGAGTGATAGAGGTTGGAGAGTTCAGAAACATGAGGTCATAATCTCAGAATAAGAGTGCTGACCTTTTCAAAACTGGGATTAGGAGAAATCTCACTCAGAATGTGTATGTTTAAAATTCTCTCCCAAGAGGGCAATGTGTACTCAATCATTCAGTACTCCAAACTAGTGCAATAAAATTAGACCTCTAAAAATGTAATCATCCCTCTTGACAGAAAAAGAAAAAAAATGTATTCAAGAAAATTACTTAAATTTAATATAGCACCTTTCAGGGTGTTCTTAATCTTTTCACAATAAAAGATATTTGAGGTACGGTCCATATTATGTGAGGGAAATTGCAAGTAGATCTGGCACAGAACAACCAGAAAATACAGTAAACTCCAATAATCCACTATCCCATTGTTTGGAAATCTGGACTGTTTGCCCACTGGCACCAGGTATTGTTAGCAGTGTTGCCTTTAAACTCTTAAGGCCCTGCTCCAAGTTCCCTTGAAACACACAAGATTCATTAGAAAAAAATATTACAGTATAATATCTTCAAAAATGGAAGTTGGTTGGACTATTCATTATAATGTCCGATATATTGGAATAAGTGCCAGTCCACTACCACAAAATCCCATGAGTACTGGATTATTGGAATCTTACTATATCATTTTGTGGTTTTGGTTAAGAGATAAATAAAATATTTTCCTTTTACAGAAGCTTTATCCGATGGTTACTACCCACCAATTGAGGAGAACCTTTACCGTAAACTGCTCCCTATTCCTTGCTTCTTGTCGGAAGTGGAAATGATGTTGGCAACTGAAATGTTTCTAGTAACAAATGCAAGCAGCATTCAGAGTCCCAGTGTCTCCAAGCAATCTCTGCAGATTGTGCTGAGAAGGTATTCACTCTTTTGGAACCATGTCCTTTGTTTCTTGGTCAAGAATAAGATGTTTTAATTTGATGGCTTTTATCTGTAAAGGTATGAAGATGAAAGTTTGTTCGCAAATGGAGGTTATGATGCAGCAGTGGACAGATTACTGGCAGCTGCTCGAATTTCGGAACCAAAGCTTCAGATAAAACATACAACCGTTAACATTGCAAATGAAGAGATCTTCAGTTTGGAACACTCTTCTGCCCTGAGATGGCTTGAACAGAACATGAAGTGGGCAGGCAAGGTTTGGCTCTTTGGCTACTGATGTCAAGTATTATTTCACCTTAAGCATGCAGAATATTTTGACAATAAATTGTGAATCACTGTACAATAAACCATATAATGTTCAAACTGTCTTTATGGTAACTATCTGTTGTGCTGTAGCAAAACCATTTCCCTTGAACAGATGTCACATGTCAAGCATTCTGTTTTGGTGGTATTACAACATTCTGCTTGCAATTGAAAATTAATTTCCTGTGGCGTATAGTCCTCGTCCATTATTCCCCAACAAGTATCATTGTACTCTTCCTTATTTCGGCATTTCTTTGAAGCTTCCTGAAGCAGCACTGAGTCTTCACTCATTTTGCATGGAGATTCCTAAAGAGCGAATAGATAAATGTTGTAACCTTTGTGGAGCTTCAAAATCTCAGAACCAAAAGCTGCTTGCATTCATGTTTCTTCCTCTTTGAAGCAGGTTGGACAATCCATTTGCTGGAATCTGACTGCATTCAAGAACAACCAGGGAAAGAACTAGGTGGGACCTGTCACATTTGACAAATTATTTGCAGTTTTAATTTGCACAATTGGAATATAGTTGCCAAGTTGGAATTTCCCAGCTTTGGATGTTAACTACTCTTTCAAAAACATGCTGTAGTTTTGTTTTCACATGTGAACTTTATGTAGTCACTTGGCACTACTCCATCATAGAAACTGTATACCAGTTCACTGTTTTTCTTCTTTCCATCTACTGTTTCCAGTCCCAGGGAATGCACAAATCACCATCCTGTAACACTGAATAGAAATGTGAAATGCATAGGTGCATCCTGGGTAACTGTGTGGGCTCTTCAAGCAGTCTTTTACAGGACTCCACCATCTGTTCACTGGATACACTTTGCTCCTTGTATAGTCTTTTGAGAAAAAACTTCTCTGTGCAAACTTTGATCCATTTTTCCTGTTGGATTTTCAACCTATTGGGATTAAAAAGAAATCCATTATATTCTGGAGTAAAATAAAATTGCTCCAGAATTTGCTGGAAGAATGATTATATGAAATTGTTGCATATTGTGTAACATTTTCAAGGAACTATGTATCATGAGTTGCAATTCACCAGAATTTGTTGCTATTTTTACTGCTCAGTTTCTTTTGAACAAATAGTTCCTTGACCTCGAATTTTTTTTTGACTTTGCACACATCACTCATTGGGAGTTGTTTAGGGTTCCTCACAACATGAGAAATATCTATTTTACAATGTGATATTAACCAATTTAATCTCAATCAATTTCTCTCGCCCAACAGGGAAACAATCTAAAATGTGCTACTTCAATTAATGTGTTTGAACAAGTTTTCTAAAGACTTAAACATCTCTAATCTTTTCCTTCCCTCATCAGGCCTTTTCATCTTATCTATAATCAATTTGAGATTATAGTTACTTTCTCCCCTCTCACGTTAAATCTTTGAGGTTAAGGAGCCAGACTATAATTCACTGAGATCTGTTAGCCATGCAGCACTCATGGTGAATTACAGATGGTTCTTCTGCTTCAGAGTAGAGGTAAATATTGGTCTGGCTAAAGGGGCTCTGTTCCAATCGTATTTAACCTATCAATTGATTTCCTTATACTTTGTATGGAAAATATAATGGTCTACCAGCAGTTATTTGATCATATTTTACTTTGATAGCCAGTAATTGCCTACTTCAGCCTAGAATAATACTAATAAACTAATCAATTTGAATTCATAAATCCTGACTCTAAATCAAATTAATTCAGATATTGTATAGCAAGATTAACAAATAAAAGACAAGTGAAATTTTTTTGTTATCTTTAAACTAAACATGCGGGCAAATGGACTGGCTTTTACTTAGAACATCATAAGCAGGTATAAATCAACAACTTGCAACTACATATAAAGCTTTAAATTGGAAAATATTGCTACACAGGAGTGTCAAAATGGTGTCATTAATGAGGGACCAATCAATCCATAGGAATTCAAGATGTTACCATAATAATAAAGATGAATAGCATAGACATGTTGAAACAAGCGAGAAAGGAATACCGTGATATGTAGGGAGGCACCAGGGGAACAAAAACATTAGTATTGACTAGTTAGCCTGAAAAGCCAGTATTTGTATTACATAGCCTTTTGCAGCAATGAAATAATCACTACAGAAGTAGAAAATGACATTGGTAGCAGCACACAAACTGGTCTTGATTCACATTTCCACTCCACGTGTGTGATACCTGGTTCACATAGTCCACTCTAATGGGAGTTATAGGCATATAGGATTGGCTTTAAGAAATCCTCTCACATCTTCAACAGGTGACGGGTAAGAATCTTTTACTTACTCCTCCTCCTTCTGCAGGTAAGCCCTGGCTGTTTGTGCATGGCTCAGAATAAACCATTGCAAGGCAGAGGGGTCACAAGTGATGGGCACACTCAGCTGGCCTGTCTTAAGGAGAGTAGGTGCGGAAGAGCCTCTGAAATGACAGAACATCATCTGGTTAACAGCCACGATTCAGATGTCAAGGAAAATTTGAAAAACTTATCTTGACTACCTCTCATAACCTCAGGATATCATCTTGAAATGGGGTGACTCTGCATACTTTGTATATGGTATATGCTAAACAAAGAACTTCACTGTGACATGACACATGTTATAAAGTCTCATTCATTCATTGTTTCATAACCAAATAATTTTTAAGAGCTGGAACAGGAAGTGTAACTGCCAAATTCCACAGGAACAATGTGACAATCAATGACCTGTTAACTGGTTCTTGTTCTGTTGAGCAAGAAACAAATATTCACCCAGGACAGGGAAGTCCATTGCTGTTCAAAAACTGACCTCGGTATGTACAGGGATCAGAGTAGTAATACAGTTAAACATTTCTCCACTTGGTAAAAAGCCACTCAACCAGAAAAAGTCTTTTGTACTTTGGAAATGACAGGATGGGATTGGAGCGGGTGCTTTGTGGAAGAATGAGAAGTCACTATTTTAAAAAGGAGTCATCCATTTAAATCAGAAACTAGGCCATTTTTTTTTCTCAGAAGGTTGTGAATCTGTGGAACTTTTCCCCCCAAAAGTAGAAGCAGAGTCCCAGAGTTTTTAAGGCAGAGGCATTTAGATACGTAATATGCAAGGGGCTGAAATGTTATCAGGATAAACAGAAAGCAGAAATTGAGGTTATAATCAGATCACCCTTTGATGAATGACTATACAGGATCAAGAGACAGCTTCATATTCTATGCTTATAATAGGTCCGTACTAGTGAAAAACAAGTTCTCCATCATGTAAATAAAACTGAAGTTGTGCAACTGAAAGGCCCAGTTATAGACTGAACAACACTCCAGTACCATAGTCAAATTATCATTGGGTTTTAAAGAATAAATTGCACCACTTAAGACTGTAAAAAAACCCCAGATTAAATGGGAAGATGAGTTGAGTTGGCAGCAATGCTGGACGGAACTAATAGGAGAATGATGGGTTTCCACATTTGTTGGATTAGGCTGAATATAGGGAATTCGCATCAGTTGAAAAAGAGAAAACTATGAAGGAGGAACTTGATCATAAATTTCAAGAGAAAACAAACCACTGAGTCATGGAATATGAAAACAGGTTCTTTGGTCCACTGAGGCTGCATTGACCACTCAGCACCCATTTATGCTAATCCTATTCTACATCCTTTCAACTTTTCTCCAGAATACACCATTCATTTATACAACGTATACAATGCCACTTCATCTCCCAATCTCCACATCTTTTGGATGTGGGAAGAAACTGCCTGGAGAAAACTCATACAGTCACATGGAGAACATTATGGGCCAAAGGACCTGCTCCTGTGCTATACTTTTAGAACATGCAAACTCCATACAGACAGCAGCAAGGTCGGATTGAACAATGAGGCAGCAGCTGCACTTGCTTAGCCACTGTACTGCCCCAAATGAAGGCAGGGTAAGTTCAAATGCCTCACGTGTTTTGTGCGTCAGATTTGCAGCCCATCAACATGAAGCCGGCAGAGGCAACCTTTTGAGATTCCCTCAACTGCTTAAACAGCTTCACATGCAATTTACAGTGACCCATTGATCAAATGTTTTTGCACTCACTCACTTTTCTAGAATCATTTGCAGTCCTTTTAGACTTCGTGGGTGAAACAGAGGTCGGCTGACAACCAAACTCTGATGAAAGGTCTTTAACATCCTGTAATAATCCTCTATCATCATCGAAGGCTGCAGGTCTTCATTGTAAATTAACTCTATGTCTCCAAGAAGAAAGCTGATCCTCTCTTCCAGCATACAAAGGTGGCTGTGAAGATCATAGTAGGTAGGCAACCTCTCCAAAAGCTTCAAGTAATAACAGGTTAAAGATTTACTGCACTAACACTCAGTGCATTGCTCACATCAAATTAGATTTCTTTGTTACATATCAGACTGGCTTCTCACCTCCAAAGTAACCTGAGCGCACGCAGAATTCTGTGACCTTAACCTGCACAAAGTCCTGCTCACCCATCGTTCCCGTGTTTGCTGATCTAGATCAAGTCTTAGTTAAGTGCTTTATTTTTTTTTAAAGTCTTATCCTGGCTTTCAGACTTTTATGAACAGGCCCTTCCCAATTGCTGACCTCTTCCAGACAAATATACCCCTCCAAAATGTCAATACTCCTCTAATTCTATATCTTAAACCTTCCTGATTTCAATTATTGCACCATTGATGGTGTTGTCTCCAGCTGCCAAATTCATAACCTCTGAAATATCTTTTTAAAGCTTTTCTCTACTCTTTTAAAAGTATTCCTTAAGCACTAAATCCTTGACTACACTTTAAGGCATCAGTCCTAACATGTAGCTTGCCATCAAAGATTTGTTTGATAACATTTCCCTTACGTTCTTGGAATGTTTGTTTACGATACATGTGGTTTACAAATGGAAATTGTTTCTCAACATAGCAATGAGAGGAATGGTCAGGTAATCTTCATTAACTGTCTCCCCTGCTGGTGATTACACTTCCCTGTTACTCTATGACCATGAAGTGGGGATGACTGGACCAAGCTGACACAGTATTAAAACCATAATACTGACACAAGCTATTCTAAAATGTTTATTACTAATTAGTTTGACTTACTTTTGTCCAGTGCTGATGGACATCTACAGTTCCCAACATAATCTGCCCTGCAGCGTTCATTCCAGAGTGCTCTGTAAAAATTAATGTACACCCTGTGCAGAAAACAGCCAAACCCACAACATAGCATAAGCAGTTTGCTTAAACACGTGTAATGCAAAAAATATCACAGATTTCTGATTTAAATTGGTTAGGCTCTGTTCAAAGCCATGGACATCACATCTTAGAGAGTTTTATGGGATGCAATGTAGAATGATGCGACCATTGGGATTAAAAAGGTCAAATAGCACAACTTAGGTGTGTAGTCCCTGCATTTGGGAGATTAAGAATAGGGGTAAATTCAATCAAGGTGTTTAATCTGGTTTAAGGACTCGGTCAGAAGACAGGTGATGTTCATAACAATAAGCACAACAAACCTCAAGACGCACACCATTGAAAATCTGTGACTAGCCCCCAACTCACTCTGTCTCCACCTCCTCCCACCTTCCCTAAAACTGTGGGGGAAGGGGTATCGTGGGGGTCAATTGAACTGGTTAAATCTGAAAGGAACAAAATTCCAGCGAGGTTTAACTAAAGCAAGTGAATGGGGTCGAGATACAATTCAACGGACAAAATGATCAATCGGGACTGAACACCTGTCTCATGCAGAGCCACAGAATTAATAGGGATGTATAAGGAACACGCTAAGGAATGGGGGGAGAGAGCAACTGGTTTATGGTAGAGTTACAAATCAAAGTGAAGCTATTTAGATATTTCAGCTCCAAAGAAGAGTCTGAGCTGGGGAAATTTAAAGCATCAGGGGAGTGCCTAGGTGTAATGATATGGGAATCAGCAGCAGGAAAAGTAAAACAGTGTAAGAAATTAAAAGATAGGTGTCAGCACATCACATTTCACTTGCAATCTCCAGTAATTCCAATGATTCCTATGACACCAAGTCCAGGAGTTCCTTTGAACGGGAGTCTACTATCACTGCAGGGTATGGAAGTGTGCAGAACACGGAGTAGAGCAGATGGCCCTGGGAATAATTAATGGGCCTCATGGCTTCCACCTATTTGATTCAATGTGATTTTTCCAAAGAATCTGCTGAATAAAACCCAGGGCCAGTCAGAGGGTTAAAAGCAGATAAACTCATACTCTCTCTTGTCCAGCGGCTCATGTTGGTTCTGACTTATAATGGTAGATTTTCTGCTGCCTCCTATGGGAGGAAGCATTTGACCAGTCAGAAAACCTCTGATTGGCAGCTAGCAGCTGTTTTTGGCCGAGTGGAATGATTTGAGTGCTACCTCCCTGTTCTAAATCTACTATCTGCTGACATGACTGAATGATTCCACAAACGCACCAACAAATCTCTCGCTTGCACTTTTACTATCAGTTTCCCATCTCTACCATAGCACCTAGAATCTTATGAACAGAATATCACGGCATGATACTGTACGTCATGAGAGATTTCCATGCAATCTGTCTGAACACAACCTTGCCATTTAGTTTTCCAGATCAGTCACTGCACAAATTATTGCCACTTGTTTCCTTTGTTAATCTCCTCTACTCCGTGCCCTTCGATTCCAAACTCTCCTGCCTTTGGAGACAATTTCCTTTTATTTATTGTATCAAAGTTATTCCTGATTCTGAACATTTCTACTGCTTCTCTTGGCCTTTGCTGCTTTGGCAAAGCCACTGGTGACTGACAAATGGTTTCTCTTTGACTATTTTGCAGCCTTTAACATGGCTGACATTACTGTCCTCCTTCAACACATTTCCACTGTTGTCCAGCTGACTAACAATCCTCTGAACTGCTTCTATCTGTTGATCCCAGTCACAGCCTATCCCCTCCTGCAATGACTGTTATGGTCCCAGTGAGTTCACAAATTCATTTTATCATGGGTGTCCTCAACTCCCTCAACTCAACTCAAACATCAGAACATGTTTCAGGTTGAAGTTCAAGTCCCCTGCAATATTGTCAAAGTGCTTTGAACTTACAGTTACAGAATGATTCAGTCTATTGTGCTTGTGCTGAATCTTTGAAACATCTACCCACTCAGTCCTGCTCTGCTGCTCTTTCCCATCGCTACAAACTTCTCCCTTACTAGTTGTGGGGCTCACCTTCAAACAGAATTTAAAAATGCTGGGCTTCTGCATTAGAATTGGGCAAATGCTGAAAGAGAGTGAACAAAGGCTCAGGGAAAGACCATTCCTGCATTCAACGAGATCATGGCTGACTGATTTATCCTCCTCCGCTCCACATTCTTTGATGCTCTAAACCAACAGAAGTTCCAGTCCCCAAAGGATGATTGTCCTTTAGTGGAGCGCATGCATATCAGGTTTCTGCAACCCTTTCTGGGCTTCGGTTTTCATTTCTGAGACTGACCTTGTTGATAGCAGCTCTGCCAGGGCAAATGTTCTACTCTTAGACAGTTTGACTCAGTGGACAGTGCTCTCACCTCCAAGTTATAAAATGGCTGGGTTCTGTCCCTCACCTGACTAACTAACATTTCTGCTCATCCACCCCGCATTGCTGAGCAACTCTCAAAGGCACAGTGCTTTGAATGACTCGTTAAACTGAGGCCCTTTTAACCTCATGTGGGATCAGAAAGATCCCTTAGACTTAAGTCAACAAAGTTCTCCACATTGTCCTGGCCAACACTCCTGACAATGCTTAAGGTGATGATCTATTCATTACCACATTGCTGTCTATGGGAGCTTGCTCTGCATAACAAGGCTGCCACATTTCCTGCATCACAACTGCATTTACATCACACATTTGGAACTTTGGAACTTAATGTGGTTTTGAAAGGCACATATAAGTGTGGACTCGATTCAAACCTACAGACCCGAAGGCAAAATTAGATCATGCTAAGCCAAACAACATTAGTGGAACAAAAGCAAACTGTTGGAGCAACTCAGCTGACCAGGCAGCATCTGTGGAAGGAAATGGACATGCAACATTTCAGGTCGAGACCCTACTTCAGACTGATTCAAGAGGTTAGTGGGAGGTAGTTTAATGCACTGGGTAGAGGATGAATTATGAGAACAGGCTTTACTTGAATGCCATCTATCTGCTGGGAGCCGGCGTACCTTTGATATTGTGCAAGATTGCAGAGTTCTGCTGGGCAAAACGAGACAGGCTGTGCAGTTGGCTGCACCGATGAGCTATTCCCCAACTTTTCCGCCACCTATGGCAAGAACAAAATCATTATCAACTCAATGTGGGTGGATTCCAGGCAATAAAAGAATCAGAAACATTCCCAAAACATATTTCCAACCCACATTTACCAAACCATTTGAGTCTGCCTGGTACAATGTGAGTGAGAGCACATTGTCTCAAAGATTTGTGGATTAACGTACCATTCCAGAGACCCAATGACTAAATGAGAGGTGCTGTTACATAGAACATTACAGCATAAGAACAAGCCCTTCGATGCACAATGTCTATGCCGAACATGATACAACAACCATCACTTATCTACCTGCACATATTCCATATCCCTCCAAATCCATATACCTAGCCAAAAGTCTTTTAAATGACACTATCGTATCTGCCTCAACCACCACTCCTGGAAGTGCATTCCAGGCACTCAACACCCTCTGTGTAAAATTGTGCCCTTCACATCTCCTTTAAACTTTGCCCTTCTCACCTTGAAGCTATGATCTGTTAAATGGAGTCTGCCTGCTTTCCCGGGATGTTGGTGGGAGCGGGGTTTGGGAAGTAAAAAGATTTCATGCACTATTTCAAGGGAACCTCTCGGGTATCTGCTCAACATTCGGCTGCTGAATTTTCCAATTACAACAGTGAGCGGAATCTTTAATTTTGCAGTTTTGAACATACAAGATCCAGTTAATAACAAAAGGAATTGCTGATGCTGGCTGAGGTTATTGGGGTTATTCCAGCACTTTGTGCTTTACTCAAGATCAAGATGGTTTTCCTGATTGCCACCAATTCTCATTGAATTACTAAAGTTTATATTTGGGGAATGACATTACGGCAAGACCAACATTTATTGATCTCAGATTTATTGATCCTCTCCCTGAGAAATTGGTAGTGAAGGTACACTCACAGTGTGATGACTCAGGCAATTCCAGAACTTAGACCTAGCAACAATGAAGCAATGCGTTTCCAAATCAGGCTGGTTTATGACGTGGAAGGATCTTGGAGATGGTGGGTTCCCACGCAGTTGCTGGTGGAGATCATGGGATTCTCTAAAGTACTTGTGTGAACATTAAACTGAACTAGACCTGATCAATTTATTTGTGTATCAAATCAGCCACGATCCTGTTACTAATTTTACTGCGCCGATTGAAAAGGGAAAGGCCAGTTAAAGATCAGCTGAAATCTCCAGTATCAGCACTAATCTGACAAAGATGTTATTGTACACAGCGGTTAAAGCTACACATTGGGTTTAGTAAATATGTGAGATTTTACTGGATGTCTACAAAACCACAACCTGAATTTATAGTGGAACAGGCATTTAATAATGATGAAATATCCCACTGCATTTCACAAGGACATTATCAAGTCAAGTTTGCATGGATCCATATAAAGATACCAGGGAAGATGATCAAAAGCTTGGTCACAAAGGTTTATGGAGTGAGTTAAAGGAGGAAAGAGTGGGGTAGCGAAGAAGTTCCAAAGCTTAGTGATGCAAATTCAGGGTAAAGTGGAAGGCAGAACTGGTGAAGGACAGAGATGAGGAGGGATGTCGAGCTGAAGGGGTTACAGAGAGCAAGGTGCCTGGAAAGATTTGTAAAGCAATGATTGAAATTTCATTTTACCGTTTTGAATATGTAACAAGATCCAGTCCCACACCTTGTAAAGTAACATAAAGTGGAACTTGCTTAAGAATCTTCCAGGGTTTGATAAAGGACTAGGTATAATCTTAATATACAGTGCCCTCCATAATGTTTGGGACAAAGACCCATCATTTATTTATTTGCCTCTGTACTCCACAATTTGAGATTTGTAATAGAAAAAAAATCACATGTGGTTAAAGTGCACATTGTCAAATTTTAATAAAGGCCATTTTTGTGCATTTTGGTTTCACCGTGTAGAAATTACAGCAGTGTTTATACATAGTACCCCCATTTCATGGCATCATAATGTTTGGGACACAGCAATATCATGTAAATGAAAGTAGTCATGTTTAGTATTTTGTTGCATATCCTTTGCATGCAATGACTGCTGGAAGTCTGTGATTTATGGACATCACCAGTTGCTGGGTGTCTTCTCTGGTGATGCTCTGTCAGGCCTGTATTGCAGCCATCTTTAGTTTATGTTTTGGGGACTAGTCCCCTTCAGTTTTCTCTTCAGCATATAAAAGGCATGCTCAATTGGGTTCAGATCGGGTGATTGACTTGGCCACTCAAGAATTGACCATTTTTTAGCTTTAAAAAACTCCTTTGTTGCTTTAGCAGTATGTTTGGGATCATTGTCTTGCTGCAGAATGAACGCCGGCCAATGAGTTTGAGGCATTTGTTTGAACTTGAACAGATAGGATGTGTCTATACACTTCAGAATTCATTATGCTACTACCATCAGCAGTTGTATCATCAATGAAGATAAGTGAGCCAGTACCTTCAGCAGCCATACATGCCCAGGCCATAACACCCCCACCACCGTATTTCACAGATGAGGTGGTATGCTTTGGATCTTGGGCAGTTCCTTCTCTCCTCCATACTTTGCTCTTGCCATCACTGTGATATAAGTTAATCTTCGCCTCATCTGTTCACAAGACCTTTTTTCCAGAACTGTGGTTGCTCTTTTAAGTACTTCTTGACAAACTGTAACCTGCCATCCTATTTCTGCGGCTAACCAGTGGTTTGCACCTTGCAGTGTAGCCTCTGTATTTCTGTTCACGAAGTCTTCTGCAGGCAGTGATCATTGACAAATCCACACCTGACTCCTGAAGAATGTTTCTGATCTGTTGGACAGGTGTTTGGGGATTTTTCTTTATTATAGAGAGAATTCTTCTGTCATCAGCTGTGGAGGTCTTCCTTGGCCTGCCAGTCCCTTTGTGATTAGTAAGCTCACCAGTGCTCTCTTTCTTCTTAGTGATGTTCCAAACAGTTGATTTTGGTAAGCCTAAGGTTTGGCTAATGTCTCTAACAGTTTTATTCTTGTTTCTCAGTCTAATAATAGCTTCTTTAACTTTCATTGGCACAACTTTGGTCCTCATGTTGATAACAGCAATAAAAGTTTCTAAAGGTGATGGAAAGACTGGAGGAAAGACTAGGTGTTGAGAGCTCTCTTATACCTGCATTAAGGGGGCAATTAAACACACGAGCAATTACGAGCACCTGTGAAGCCCTGTGTCCCAAACATTATGGTGCCCTGAAATGGGGGGATGATGTATAAACACAGTTGTAATTTCTACATGGTGAAACCAAAATGTATAAAAATACCCTTTAATAAAATCTGACAATGTGCACTTTAACCACATGTGATTTTTTCTATTACAAATCTCAAATTGTGGAGTACAGAGGCAAATAAATAAATGATGGGTCTTTGTCCCAAACATTATGGAGGGCACTGTAGTATACACATTACTACCCCACATAACGACAAATATTAAAGCCTCCAAATGATACGCATGTTGTCTTTGCTTCACATTTATGCTTTCAACATCCATACCTGATGTCAGTTACCTCCAGTTGCTCACACAGTTCTGTTTTTAGGTTTGTCAGGTCCTCTCGCAATGGAAGGCTGACACCCAATCTCTCCAAGGCAAGAGATAAATTTTTATTCAACCACAACCTGCAACAGGAACATCAAAATCAATTTTACTTCCCCTTAAAACCTCTCCAGTATAAATGCACTGACTTTTATGTTTAAGGATTTCCTAAACTTTATCAAGTTGTCCATGCAATGCCACATGGGTAAGTGCAGGGATCTCAGCATCTGCATTCTGTAGCAGTGATTGTGATGATGGAAATGAATGATGAATCCACATATATTGACAGTACCAAGCTAGGTAGGACATGGGCTTTGAAGAGACTACAAGGATACAGGCAGGTTAAATGAGTGGGAGAAAACATGGCAAGTGGAATATAAAGTGGAAACATGTGAAGTTATCCACATTGACAAAATAAAGAATATTTTTTAAACGGTAGGCAACAAGTGTTCAGAAGGGACTGAGAGTCCATAGATGCAAGTTACTTGGAGGAGAAACTTGCAGGGTTGTGGAAAACTCTTTCAAAGCACCAGCACAAATCACACTGAATAGCTAGACAGCTTCATTGACCTGATGGCAAACTCCTGTTTCTGTTTCCTAGTGTTCAGGGCTGAAGGGATATTATGAATGGCAACATTTTACATAAATATATTATACGTTTCCTGCTTCATTTATCAGCTTGCAAGAATTTGCAAGATTAGTTAACCGGTACCAGCTATTGTCTTATGATACAAATTAGAAAAAAAAAAGTCTTTCGATGGCACTAATCACAACATTATAATGGCCTAAAGTGATTTCAGGTTCCATTTTAAATGCTGCAGACAATTTTTTACCCACATGTCTGATAATGGGTAGAGAATCTGCCAGTGATGTGAATAAGAATGATTTGGTATCTTTCACCTCCACTTGCGAGAGAGAGAGGTCGGGCATCAGGTTTAGTTTAAGACCTACCTGATCTCACATTTGCTGGGCACTTTAACTCCACTTCCCACACTAACCTTTCTTTCCTGGGCCTCCTCCATTGTCAGAGTGAGGCCCAGTGCAAATTGGCAGAACAGCACATATTTCACTTGGGCAGCTTGCACCCCAGCAGTATGTACATTGACTTCTCTAACTTCAAGTAACCCTTGTTTACCCTCTCTCTCCATCCCTCCCCCTTCCCTGTTCTCCGATCGGCCTTACTGTCTTCGACTACATTTTATCTCTGTTTGCTTTGTTGTTACCTTCTCCCAGCTAACAATAATCTATTTCACAAAATGCTGGAGTAACTCAGCAGGTCAGGCAGCATCTCAGGAGAGAAGGAATGGGTGACGTTTTGGATCGAGACCCTTCCTCAGTATGAAGAAGGGTCTCGACCTGAAACGTCACCCATTCCTTCTCTCCTGAGATGCTGCCTGACCTGCTGAGTTACTCCAGTATTTTGTGAAATAAATACCTTTGATTTGTACCAGCATCTGCAGTTATTTTCTTACACTAACAATAATCTATTCTACATTTTCCTTGATCTCCATTCCCTTTGCCCTGTTTTCACACTTCCTTATCTATCTAGCTCCCTCCCCCCCTGATGTCAGTATAAAGAAAGGTCTCGATCCGAAATGTCACCCATTCCTTCTCTCCAGAGATGCTGCCTGCCCTGCTGAGTTACTCCAGCATTTTGTGTCCATCTTTGGTTTAAACCAGCATCTGCAATTCCTTCATACATATCAGGTTTGGTTTAGTTTAGAGATATAGCGTGAAAACACCCTTCGGCCCACCGGGTCCGCACCGACCAGCGATCCAAGCACAATGATACTACCCTACACACACTAGGGACAAGTTTACAATTATACCAAGCCAATTAACCTACAAACCTGTAAGTCTTTGGAGTGTGGGAGGAATCCGAAGATCTTGGAGAAACCCCACGCAGGTCATGGGGAGAACATATAAACTCTGTACAGACAGCACCCGTAGTCAGGATCAAACCCAGGTCTCTGGCACTGTGAGGCAGCTCTACCGCTACGCCACCATGCCACCCATTTTCATCTTGCTTCTCTGTCTGTGCAGCACTCCCTCAGCCAGATCTCCCAACATTTAATTTTACAAATTCATAACTTTGATGTCCAAAATTCAGAATTTTACATCAAAATTCATAATATGGTGTGTAATGCAACTTTTCAGCAAAAAAAAGTATGCACGCCAAATGCGCGAACGCGGTGCGCTACATTCATGTATGAAAAATGACTATTATTTCCAAGTCTGTAGTTCTTGGACTACATGTACAATGTTAGGCCTATCATGAGTATATTCGGTTATTTATAGAAAGGTTATTGAACAGAGATACCTTTTGCAACACAAAAAATAAATTGTTTTTGTTTTGTTTTTTCTAGTTTGCTTTTTCCTTACACATCCCAATTCTCTTGGTATTGAATAAAAGGACAATGGTCATAAAATGCATGACTAAGTTATGAAGAAAGAGTTGATATATGCGACTCAACTAAGCATACGGAAGTACTTGAAGTAAATTCGCACATTAATTGATAATCAGCCCAAAAAGGTGGTAATTGGCTTTTCTGCTGTGTTTTATATTTTAACCACGTCTTAATTAATATAATTATGTAATCTTGCACTTAAATTTAATATTTACTCATTACAGTTCCACCACTGATTTTCTGGCACTCTAGGTTCCAGAGCTTTGCTGCTTTATTCAGCTGGCCAAGGAAGTCGGCTATGGGGATAGGTGTACTGGCTCCAGCTGGGCTGGAGTTCCAGAGCCCCGGCCGCAGGTTGCAAATTCAACCCACCGATCGGCCATGGAAGTCCCGATGAGGTCGAAATTGGCTGCCTTGCCCAGCCTAGGTGCCACATTTTCGGGGAGACTTCCAGGGCGGGGGGGGATTTCTAGGAACCCCTACCGACCAAATTGACAAATTGCAATTACGGACTGTTTTGCGGAAAAATGTGAGGCGAAATCGGAATGGAGGAAATGAAATAAGCGGAAACTTTTCGCCAAATTCGGAAGGGTTGGGAGGGGTGCCTCAGCCCTTGCATTGAGTGATGGTTTGGGCTAGCTGCTCAGGTCTCTGCAGTGGGGATTAAACACACAAACCTGACCCACAGGCGAGGAGACTGCCCCCCCTTCCACCTCCCCCTCCCCCCGAGCCACAGGATAATAAGTGAAATGCTAACTACTGGAAATGCTCCTCACCTCTCTGTTCCTCACATCCATCTGCACAACCCAGCTTCCGTAAATAAAATGAGGCATTCATACCCAAGTGTAGGTTCCAGCTGCCGAGAAGAGTCCAGCTCCTCCTCTGGGTCCCTGTATCCTGTGAAGGTATAATATGTCTTATCCCACTTGATGGGTCGACTGAATGGAATGCTATCATTTTGATGAGGCGAGTCCACAGCAGCCTTTGAGCTCTGGATATGGTCAATGGATAAACAGCAGGACTTCAAGATATTTACAACGGTACCGAGAAGGTCCTGGGTCTGGAGGGTGAAGCTGACAGCTCGAAATCCTGAAATAAATCAATTTGTTTAAAATGTTCATTTTGGTTCAAATAATTGTTTATTAATCTTATTATCTAAAGCAAACATACTAAAGAGCAATATGAAATTACAAAATCTTTCAACACACAGGCCTTTCGGCCCATTGAACCTGTGTTGGTTCTTCAACTGGACCCATTCATCCTGCTCAGGTTTCTGGACTGGGGCTTAAACCAACCAGCTGTGGATCAGAAGTAAGGTGTGAGCACCGACATAAATGCTTCGTTCAGTTATGAGGAGAGACTGGAGAAGCTCAGTCTTTTCTTCCAGGAGCAGTGGAGGTTAAGGGGAGACATGACTGAGGTGATATAAATTCAGCAGGAAACCTTTCCCCATATCAAAGCCACATAAAACTAGAGGAGATAGGTTTTGGGTCAGGGGAAGAGATTAAGAGGAGAGATGGGGTACGGAGAGTGGTGAGTACATGGATGCACTGCCAGAGAGAGTGTTTGAAGTTGTCTCACCGGCAGCATTTAATAACTGTCCAATGAGCACTTGAATTGCTTAGGCATAGTGGCAATGGGCGAAATGGTGGTCGAAGGAGTTAATACGCAAGGGTGCCCACTATCGGTGTGGATGAATTGGGACGAGCGGCCTATTTCCATTATTCTATAACTCTATGTCTCTTTTGGTCAGCAGTCGAGTCCTGCTTGTCAAACCATGAGAGAGGCATGACATACCAAGACAATTTTAATAAAGGCTTGAAGTTGAGCATTTGCAGTAACTGCCCGAATGTCAGTGCAATCCAATCAATGCAACAATTATGCATCTCTTATTGACAAGACAAACCTGAAGTATTCATGCCCTGAGCAACACCTGCATTGCCCGCTGTCTCTCTGACATAGAAAGTCAGCTTGGTAGGTTGAGGAGCTCGGTGCCCAGGATACTGCAGGCATTGCAAATGGTTATTTAACTTCTTGAGGGAATTTTCATTCATTTCCTGCACAAGCAAAACAGAGATTTTCTTACAGCAGTTTGCAGAAACATTTTGCGACAGACTCAATGCACTTTATTGACAGTTGGACTTCATTTGGAGTATAGTGAGCAGTTTTTGGCCCCATATGTGAGGAGGGATGTGCTGGGATTGGAGAGGGTCCAGAGGTTTACAAGAATGATCCCGAGGATTGATGTATGAAGATGGTTTGACGGCTTTGGGCCTGTACTCACTGGAGTTTAGAAGAATGAGAAGGGACCCCATTAAAACTTACCGAATAGTAAGAGGCACAGATAGAGTGGATGTGGAGAGGATGTTTCCACTAGTGAGAGTCTAGAACCAGAGGGCACAACCTCAGAATAAAAGGACTTACCTTCAGAAAGATGTGGAGGAATTTCTTTAGTCAGAGGGTGGTGAATCTTTGGCATTCATTGCCATGGACGGCTATGGAGGTCAAATCATTGGATATTTTTTATAGCGGAGATTGACAGGTTCTTGATT
Organism: Rhinoraja longicauda; assembly: GCF_053455715.1. Lineage (NCBI taxonomy): Eukaryota > Metazoa > Chordata > Chondrichthyes > Rajiformes > Arhynchobatidae > Rhinoraja > Rhinoraja longicauda. The sequence goes on along the minus strand of NC_135956.1, from coordinate 44,909,962 downwards.
AGTAAGGGTGTCAAAGGTTACGGGGAGAAGGCAGGAGAATGTGTTCGAGAGGAAAGATAGATTAGGCAAGGTTAAATGACGGAGTAGATTCGATGGGCCGAATGGCCTAATTCTGCTCATATGACATGCACATGACAGGATGGTAAGAGCTACAATAACTTGCCTCCACCTTCTCGGTTCTTCCCGAGGCCTTTGTTTCTCAAGCACAGAACCCTCTTATTAACACTTACCCTCTCTCTCGGATGTTGGCCAAAGAAATCTGGGTGCACAGCAAGGTAGAATGGCCTCAGTGCATTCATGGCATCAGTAACTGAGAACGTTCTCACAAACCGGACATGTTGATTGCCTATTTCTATGCAAAGTCTGAAGCAAAATAGAAAAAACTGGTCATTCATGAATTTTTGTTTTAAATGATCTTTTCTTAATTAAGCCTATGTAGCATTTTGAAGAAAAGGGTAGATAGTTTTAACAAACAATCTCAACATCTATGTGTTAAAAATCCTTGACAAAACACTTTCAATTATTTACTTTTCAGGATCTGGGCATTGCTGGCCAGACCATCATTTATGGCTCATCCTTCATCATCCTTATAAAGATGGGGGATAACCCATGTTATTAAGCCACTGCAGTTCTGGTGAAGGTGATCCCATGGAGCTGTTTAAGAGAGAGTTCCAGGATTTCGACCCAAAAACGACAAAGGCATGACGATATATATGAAAGCCAGGATGCTAGTTTACACTAAAGATAGACACACAAAAGCTGGAGTAACTCAGTGGATCAGGCAGCATCTCTGAAGCCTGCTGCCTGACCAGCTGAGTTCCTCCAGCTTTTTGTGTCCATTTTTAATGACGTGGAAGTCGTGGAGAAGCTGAATTTCTCCTTAACTGGGGGTCGTGCAGGGAGAGCAGGCAGCTATTTAAAATCATAAGATGTACAGACAGAGTAGATGGTTGTTGTTCTCTGGCTGAACTGTCAAAAAACAGGAGACACAGGATGAAGGTGACTGGCAAAAGAGCCAACAATGAGGAGGGAAATTATTGTTGATGATCTGAAGCATTCAGCATTCTTCCTGTGGTTTCAATTTAGCACCAGATCTGACCTGCATATGTACTTTACAAATCCCACTGTTTGTTTTCTCCAATTTCTCAGTTCTGAACAAGGGCTTTTGACTTGAAACGTTGACTCTGCTCTCCTCTCCACAGGTGCTGCCCGTGGATTTCGATGACTGTGACCTTGGTCAGACCTGGCATGTGATGCCCGGGTCATGTTTGGTGCTTTGGACCAGGTACTGAGCCGGACCACAGGGGGTCAAACTCTGCGCGAAGCAAATGCGGGGATAAAGGGGCGGCGACTGCGGCTGCTCCTGGGAGAGGCCGATGGCTGGGGGCGGTGACCAGATCAATGAGGGCAAACCCAGGCCAGGGGGGTGGGAGTGGGCATTGCGGGGGCGATACCGGGGACAGGGGAGGCCCCGGGCTCAGCGCATTAGAGCCCAGGGCCGGGTAAAGGGGCAGCAACGGGGATGGTTTGCACCTGCTCAGCGCCCGCAACCGCCGCAGCAGCGGCTCCCCGCGAATCATCGGCCGCGCCGGGGCCGCGCTCCTCCTCCTCCGCCCCCCGCCCCAGTGAATCACAGGCCGTGCTCCTCCTCCTCCTCCTCCTCCTCCTCCCCCTCCCCCGCCCCCGCCCCAGCGGATCACTGGCCGCGCTCGCGCTCCTCCTCCTCCGCCCCCCGCCCCCATCGCCGGGACCCCGCGGTTACTCCGCCCACGCCAGGCCCGACCAATTCACCCGCCCGTCGGAACCATCGAACCGCCCAGACAGGACCAATCGATCTGGATCGGCGGAATAATCAGCCCCCCCCCAGGCAAGAGCAATCGACCCAGCCCGTCTAAACAATCGTCCCGGCCCAGACACGCGCAATCGATGCGCTCTGTTTAGGATAGAGTCCCCCTTGTCCTCACCTTCCACCCCACCAGCCGTCGCGTTCAACAAATCATCCTCCAACATTTCCGTCACCTACAACGGCACCCCAACACTGGCCACATCTTCCTATCCCCTCCCCTCTCTGCGTTCCGCAGAGACCGTTCCCTCCGCAACTCCCTGTTCCACTCGTCCCTTCCTACCCAAACCACCCCATCCCCGGGCACTTTCCCCTGCAACCGCACGAGATGCAACACCTGTCCCTTTACCTCCCCCCTCAACTCCATCCAAGGACCCAAACAGTCTTTCCAGGTGAGGCAGAGGTTCACCTGCACCTCCTCCAACCTCATCTATTGCACCCGCTGTTCCAGATGTTAACTTCTTTACATCGGCGAGACCAAACGCAGGCTTGGCGATCGTTTCTCTCAACACCTTCACTCAGTCCGCCTTAACCAACCTGATCTCCCGGTGGCTGAACATTTCAACTCCCCCTTCCACTCCGTGTCTGACTTTTCTGCCATGGGCCTCCTCCAGTGGCATAGTGAGGCCCACCGCAAATTGGAGGAACAGCACCTCATATTTCGCTTGGGCAGCTTACACGCCAGCGGAATGAACATTGATTTCGCTAACTTTAGATAGCTCCTCTGTCCCTCTCTTTCCCCTCCCCCTTCCCAGTACTCCCACTGTCTTCCTGTCTCCAACTGCATCCTTTCTTTGTCCCACCCCCTCCCCTGACATCAGTCTGAAGGGTCTCGACCCGAAACGTCACCCATTCCTTCTCTCCTGACCTGCTGAGTTACTCCAGCTTTTTGTGATACCAGCATTTTGTGATATGCTGTTTCAGCAATCCTGTCCACGCCTGTGGGGGGGGGGGGGGGGGGGGGGGGGAGTGGGTCCCCTGTATGAAAATATAGTAAACTACAGTATGTGTGTATACTATATTATGTATACTATAATATATATATGTATAAATATATATATGTATGTACACACTGAACTTTTTTTCCATTTATTATATTGTTTTAAATATGGCAAACATATTTTTGATTCCTATCTCCCTTGTTTTTATCCCATGTACATTAAAATATTAATTTTTGGATTGAGCCTGAAGCAGAAAACCAAGTTAGTTTAAAGATGGATGGATACTTGTTTCTTTGTTTGTTCATGTATTCATTATCCATTGTAGACCAACTTAAAATGAACATTTTGTACCATTTTGTAGTTTAGACCAAAGTTTGTCACTATGTAGTAAAATATGTTGAATCAATTTGAAGTAGTTTTTTTTCAAATGGGTTTAATTTGGAAATAATTTGCTGCTTTGGTTAATACGGTAGGCCCCTACCTTTCTAATTGTGATGAGGTGTCAGTTTTTCTTGTTTAAGCTCAGGGTTCTGTCCATTTAAAACAAATATATACGGTACCGGGTATTTTATTTTAAATCTAGTCAGTTTGAATTCCTGGTGTGTTGGATTGCATTCACTAGCCTCCCCTTCCTCTTGACAGAAACATAGTTTTCCACATAACACAGTGCCTTTTTGTAATATATATATATTTTCTTTGTCTTTTTTTGTTGTTGTCATTGTGCAGATGAGGGAACAGACATGAACCAGATGATGCACGAATTACAGTCCAAGATGTAGGAGGGCCACCAAGTAAACGTGGGCTGCGATCAGATGTCAAGGGCGGACAAAGAGAGTGGAGGAAACATCACATGCTCCCGGAGGAATGTATATTCTGTCATTCAAATAAATACAAGCCAAACAGCATAACAGATAATTACATGCAAGGAAAACAGCCTGGTAAAGGCTGAAAAATATGCAACCGAGCGCTCATATTCTCACCATTTCTCCCAGTCATTGGCCTTATTGAAATGAAAATAAAGCTTTGAATTATTTTGACTTTAAAAAAAAGCGCTATCCAATTATTTAATAAATTTTGATGTATATTAAAAAAAATAATTTGCTTATAGGGCCTAGTGCTCTGCTCTCTGCATAAGTATTATGCTAGTAGAGCAAAGTTAATATGGTTTTAAGCTTCACAAAACACAATACTTTTACTTTTAAAATGCTGGAGCCGATAGAGGATGAGGATGTGGTTGCTCGTGAACTTCAATATCACCGAGATTGTTATAAGGATTATACAAGGTTCCTTAGTAAGACAGGTAAGCCATTAACAGAAATCCAAAGTGGGTACATGAAAGCATTCATGCAGTTCTGTGAAGATACTGTAAAGAAGACTACTTCAAAGTAAAGAGATATTAACATTGACCAGACTTAATCGTATTTTTATATGCACCATCAAAGAAGTAGAAGACATCGATGCACCATATAGAACATGAAACTTGAAGAAACTTTTTCAGAAAAGATTCCCCAGCTGGTTTTTGGCATCCATCCAAGCACAACATGAGCGATATTGTTTTCAGTGAACAGCTTTGCGCAGAAGATTTGACTCCAGATTTGGCCGATGATGACTAATTATCATTTTATTGCAAGTACTTATTTTTTCCCTTAATAATGCTGCTGAAACTTGTGAGTTTGTCCTGGCCCTGGATTTGGAATTAACATTTTTTCAATTCATGTGTTTTGTAAGACATGTATAATAATTATTAAAACCCTGTAATGCAGCTCATGAAAGCTTGATAACATTTCCTTTTTCTTAAAATTGGTGAACATATCACAAAATTGATCTGGTGACAAGAACATTACATCAGTGTATAATTGATGCACCATTCCTTTACATGAGCTTTCACTAATTGCATACTTAAAATTGGTTATTGAATGAACTCAAAAACCTTGAGAATATGAAAAGTATCCCATTACTTTATCAACAATCATGAAATTTGCAAAGAAATGTTAACATGGCATCAAGATATATTTGATGTACCATCCATTAACATGGGTTTTCATCAACTATAGGTTAAAAAATCATAAGTGCCCCCTGTCTTTTGCACCAGAAGCTTAGACAATATTCCCACACAGATTAATTAGCATAAATTGTTAAATTGGCCAGGAAAAGTCAACATTACATTAACGTATAGTTGATGTACCATTGGTTAATATGTATTTTCATCAATTGCACGTTCAAAAATTAGTGAGCACCTACGTGTTTGGGGACAGTGAAATTCGTGATCAGAGGTGTACACCCAACCAGTCTATGATAATTTTAGGATGTCCCCACTGCTGTTGCACGAAAATCTGAAATTGAGCATATAAATGGCACCTGCCCTATATTGTGCTGCTTCAAAAACAATTTGTTCGCCCCAGGAATTTGTTTTTTTTCTGGTCAAGATTGCAGCGTTTGCAGTTCCCTCCGTTGGTTTTGTGGCGGATGACTGGAGAGCTAGTCCCTAATGTTCACGACACAAGAATCCAAAATTCAGTCAAGAACTTTATTAAAGTTCAAAAGTTACAAGATTCGCCAAATACAACCGACTACAACCTTATCAAACACACACACACTTAACAATCCTCTGTATATTCAATGTTTTCTCACAGTAGTTTCTTCAATCAAAAGCTTACAGGAGAAATTTGAAAGCAACATCTCATTGTAAAAGCACAAGTCCCGTCCTCGCCAGTAACTTACATTTGATTTAAGCACTACATCATCATTTTCAACTCATAGAATACATGAATTTTTCTTCATAAATAGCTCGGTTGCCTTTTGCAGGAACAACGACTTATTACAAAATAAAATAAAATACCACATCATTGTAGAGTGGGTTTGAACACTCACATTGTATATAGATCATAAAAATTATTACCAATATTCTTTGTCTTTCAGGTGTAGACTTTGCTTTTCAGAACATATTTTAAACAATAGCATATGTAGTTGCAACATGTAGGATCCACTTGAAACAACAGTAGCACAATTGCTGAATTAGCACACCTCTACAGGAAAGACCTGTAAAAAATACCATTATTTAGACTGGTCATTGTCACTTTAGTATTTGTACGATCTTACTGGGTTACTTCAAAAGTACTTAATTGGCTGTAAAGTGCTTTGGGGCATCCCGAGGTGGTGAAAAGTATGGAAGAGCCAGTCCCATTTGTAACAGTAAATACACAACACTAAATACACACAAAAGCTAAATCTACAATCTAGGGCATTATCAAACACAAATAACAGTATTTATTGAATACAACAGCCTACCACCTATTATTATACATGCACAATACCACCCCACATACGAGTTGTAAGGCATCTTTTAGCAGCTGTAACACATCTTTGTATGTCGATTGAAATCCACTATGTAACAGGCTGCAATGCATCTTGTAACAACAATTTTAACACAAAGCCCGCAGGATTTGGTCGGCTACTTCTCGATTGGAAAGTATCAAAGTAACTTTTGGAATGTATTAACTCCACACACTGTTGCAGCCAAGGAAGTAAAACCTTGGGAACACGTGGAAAGTGAACAGCAATGAAATTGATAGATGATAAAAGGTATCTGAATAACAAGTAGAAATCCTGTGGAATTTCATAGAAAATATAACTGTTCCTGTAACTTGCTCTTGGTTCCCCCTTCGCCATCCTTTTGGCGATTTCTTCCTTTCTATTTATTTGGCACTCAGCTCCCTTCCTGGTTATCACTAAACCCATGTCCACACTCAACTGATTATCTCAGGTGGCCATTAACTAATTCTGTTTGTACCTCGCACATTAGTGAATTCATACTTAATACATTATTTTAATATGTGGATTACACACAGCAATGTGACTCAGCCAAAGATCAATAGCTACAGTAGGGAAAAAGGCCGAGTTACAAGTGCAGAACGTGAAAAATTAACCAATTGTGGTGATGACTGCGGGTGGGGTGGGGGAAACTACACTTACTCAAGGTCCCAAGCGGTAAAAGTTACAGCTTTCCACTGAGCGCATGCCCTGACATTTGATTCCACTGACTTCAAGGAAATTCTGGAGGTCAGATGATATTCCCATCCCCTTTCAGCGCTGCAAGTTTATATTCCTACTTCCTTCATTCCTTCAAGATGCTGGTCTCAGTTTGGAGATAAGACTTAAGCTACCTGCTAAAACAAAAACTTGCAATGATGCAGGAAAAACTGTAGGTTAGGTCATGAGTTGGGTGCAAAATAAAGGTTTCGGCCTGGAGAGGAGATGGTGGCAACTGGGAGGTGGATTTGGCAGAGGTTGTGAGGCTTCTATTGCAGATCACCATGCACCACCAATCAACTACACTCATCGTCACACAATAACCTACACTAAACAAATAAATAAACCTAAATCTAGTAATTATGAATACCAACTGGTTTAAGATACAACCAATTTTATCACAGTTTCACAATTGACAAGATTTTATGTTCAAACACAGCAATAAGCAACATGATGCCAAATCCCAGGAGCATTCCTGCATTCTGAAGCAGGAAGCTAGCTCCATGGCTGTAGTCATGGTCACCAGCATCACTATGAAGCATTTCCGGAACCTGTAAAATGAGATGATAGGTACCATTATTCAGTTTTATATTACTGTGAAACAAATGCAGAGCAATGCAGTAAGCTGCTCTGGTTCAGAGTTTTATGAAGCGCTAATATTCCAGCCAGATAATATTGCTGACAGATAACTTCAGGCACCAAACCCTAGATGCGACACATCCCAGGACACTACAGGAAGTTAGTGAGAAACTACTGCAAGCTCTGATCTCAATCTTTCAAATATACTTGGATAGGAATGTTCCAGAAGTGATGTAGGATGTGTTGACCAATCAGACGATGACCAGTGGAATTTCATAGCAGATAGAAATTATACTTGACTTGAAATAGTCACAATAAATAAGGATTGTCTGTAGATATTTGTAAAGAGTAAATTACATCACACAAATTTCATTGCATATTTTGGAAAAAACAGAAGTGTACTGATAAGGAACTGAAGTGCACTGCATGGATTTCAAATGCAAGTTTGATAGGATATATCAGATTCCCCACATTATACTCCCCAAATACTACATGCACACTTAAATTGCCTGTCTCCAGTACAGAACAAATGTTAGATGCCAATGCACGCACGTGTTTTTTTAAAGAATGATAACATTAAGTATGCTGAGATTACTTTCTATGGAGGTGCACCATAGATGTAAACTGTAGCAGTAAATACAAAAGGAAGCAACAAAGTATATACGTACCATATCAACCAGGGCCACATACAAGAACAAACCAGCAGTAATTGCAAAGATCCAAGTGGAGACATTTTCAGCATAATGTCCAATGGCTGTGCCTGTTATCATGCCCAGGTATCCCAACAAAGCAGATAACATATTATACAAAATAGCTTGCTTGATGGTCATTCCAGCCTTCAACAGCACAGCAAAATCACCTGCATACAACCATAGTTCAAAATTTTTTAGAAGTCTCATTTCAAACCCATGTACTTTCTAAGCCTGGTTCCCTTACACTGTTACACCACCTCAGTTCATTGCACTAGTTTTAAGGAGCAGATTTATATTTCGGAAGGTCGCCTGTGTTTTAGTAGGTAACACATATGCCTGAGTCAGAGAATTGTGGATTCACAATCTGCTCGAGTTAAATTCTAGAATGTCATTCCTAATGTAGTCGTTCAGATTTTCACAGGAGGTCACATGTGGCCTAATATGTGGCACAAAAGATTCCTCAAGACTATTTTGAAGATAAATTTTCCACAACACCCTTGAATGATATTTATCACAACCTCATGAGAGATCTGACTGGGGAGTTTGTTTTGCATAACTGACTTATGTAAAATAATAACTTTATTCTTCCTCAACAAGTGACTAATCTGCACCATGTTTCTCTGACTGTAAAATACTTGGAAAAGTCTTGAGTTTATGAAGATTATATAAACATAGCATGGTAATTGACCTATAAAAAGAGATAATTTTAGAAGCATTGGTACAAACTTTCCATGTTGGAATGCACAGGAGGCCTTGTACACAGTACTGTACATTCTTCCCCCTCTGAACTGTTCAGTCACAGCCAAGCATGTTATTGTGGAGGAGTTTTGTTTGGCACTTACCCAGCTCGTGTGGTAGTTCATGACAGAAAACCGCAACAGATGTACTCAATCCACTAGACAAGCCTCCAGTGAATGCAGCCCCTGAAATCAAAATTGAAATATTGATTATGTTGGAATTGAGGAAAAGAAAATTAAGTTTAAATAATTACAGCTAAACTTAATGCCAGTGTAAATAATGCTTATAACAATGAGTTTCTCATCACTCAAATGCAGCTACTTTCAGACCACTTCTCCAAGAAATTATATAAATTACGTTGTACTGACAGCAATTGATCCATTGAAGAGAAATGTATTCTGACAGAGGCTTTTCTACAATGCCTACTCGCAAGAGGAAAAAGTATTCTAAGGGTTGTCAATTCTCAGTAAATACAAGCCAGGCCTGCCATGGCCGAAATACAGCACCTTAAAACATAGCTGTCGGGGTGACACAATAATTTATAATAAGAAAAAAAAAAATCGTGTCAGGGGTAACATTGGATTGTGGTGGAGGTCAATCTGGCATCCTTGAGGAAATGGTGGAAGGGTTAGCTACCGGGTCTGGTCGGGTTGGGCCTGTGTGTCGCTCTGAAAACTGTTAACAGAATGTCCTCTGAAATGGCTTACAAACTACACAGGTGAAGGGCAATACATCCAGGCACCCAGCAATGCCCCGATCTTGATTTAAAAAAAAAAAAAATCACTTTATCGGTATATATAACCCCAGAAATGGAGTCAGCAAACGTAGCGAGAAGTAACAACAGATGTGCAAAATTCAGACCATTTTTATTGCAGCCTCTAAAACTCAGGTTATCCCTTAAGTTCCTGCAGGTCAACACGACTCCTGAGCTGTGATTCTACATAGAGCATGGTGGTACGATGCAACTTCAATAAAGAGGTTCTCACTTGGGTGAAGTAGCACCATATCAGAGTATAGTCAAGGTGGACATCTAAAGTTTTCAGATGTTAAGAGAATTAGAGTACACAGGATTAATATGGAAGAGTGGTGTCAAGGTAAAAGATTAACTACAATTTTACTGAATGGCACAGCAGGCACCTGGGCATGAGCAAGTGGTGAGGAAGTCTGAGGAAGGGTCCCGACCAGAAACGTCACCTATCCGTTTTCTGCAGAGATGCTGCCTGACCCGCTGAGAAACTTCAGCATTTTGTGTCTATCTTTGGTGAGTAGGACCAGTTGGAGAGCTCTTTCAGTATAGGTACAATGGGCTGAATATGGCCTTCCAAAACTGCATCATTCCACATCCACCAAATCAATGCAAGACATCTATTGCCCTTCCTGAACAAAATATTCTCCTCAACCACTGGTGTTTAAATTGCCAGACGCAGTCATGTTTTCGGTTTTACTGAGTGTAAATAAAGAGTCTCACCAATGGCTAAACCATCGCTGAAGTTGTGAAGCCCGTCACCCATTATCACCATCCACGCCAGCGTTGCTATTCCTGCATCCTTCAGGTCCTCCTGGAAATAGTGGTGGCCGTGACTATTGGGGTGGTGATCCTGATGGTGGTGGTGGTGCAGAATGTGATGGTAGCGATGGTGGTGGTGGTGGGAGTCATCAGCGTTTCCTATGGTGTCGTGGAAGTGAGAGTGGCATTTGTTTTCGCATTCCCTCGGCACATAAGGGCTGTAATTTCCTTCCGGGTGAGGAGGGGCAATCATAACTTCTTGTTCTGGAGTCAGCGAGTTTTGACTGTTATCCAGGGAGGGAAGGTTTGACAGATCCTTGGATTCAACTACATAGTCCTCGGGGTCTATGGAAGGTACACATTTTACATTTCAAAAAGACACATGAAAAGATAAAGTCAAATGAAACAGCATAAAAAAAGCATTGTATCACAGCGTGCATTCATTTAAAAGGAAAAACAATATCGATGGAAACTTAGAGAAATTATCCAGCATCCGGTCTAGACAAATATGGAAACTGGAAAGCAATATACATTGGTATTCATCTTAAAGCTGTATCTTCAAACACATTTTAAACTAAAAAAAACTACTTGAAAAAAATGAAAATGATCAAATCATCAGAATGCATTCAGGCAGCTGGTCAAACATGGCCATGTTGTACATATTTACTCAGCCAATCTGATTGCAGTATGTAATGTCCCCTTTCAAAGTTCACTGAGCACTCTTGTCCCCCAGAATGCATCCCGAATGCTCGGCGAGGGCCAGTAGATGAGGGTTGAAGTAATATCATCTATTTTCCAACTTAATTAAAAAATCAAAATGATGCCCCAAATATTTAAAACTTGAGGCTCACTTGTTAATGTCGACGTTAATGTCTGACTTGAAATAGATTTCACTCTTTAGATTCCCATTTCTCCACCATTTTGAGGTCTAGTCAAATTAGATCCACCTGGTGTCACTGTCAGAAACACAGTCCTTGTCAAGTCCAGGAACCGATTAACCACAAAGACAAGGCTCTGTTGTGTCCAAGGGATCCTTTCACTCCTTTCATTTTCACAATGCATGTACCATGTTCAGTCGTTTCACTCCACAAAAACAAGAGTTTTAACAATCTCAGAAAAATTGTAATCTACACACAGTGCAGGGCGACACTGATCTCTATTTTGGAAAATACCTGTGGACATTTACCTGTGGTCCAGTAACAAGCCTACCTGCACTTTGTTTTAGATATGTGTTATCATCCTTGGATAACTGTTGTGATTCCTGGGTTTCTGCATTTCTGTCAAGATCTACATCTTGTTCATCCTGGTTAGATTTCTTCTGCTGTTGAAACAAAATAATTCCTCTCAATCATTGTACACTGGTGCCAAAATCCTAAATGCTAAGTGTAAAGTTGAAGGAATTCCCTTTCAGAATGGCAGGCAGTGTCTAGTGGGGTACTGCAAGGCTTGGTGCTGGGACCGCAGCTATTTACAATATACATTAATGACTTGGATGAAGGGATTAGAAGTACCATTAGCAAATTTCCAGATGATACAAAGCTGGGTGGTAGTGTGAACTGTGAGGAAGATGCTGTGAGGTTGCAGGGTGACTTGGACAGGTTGTGTGAGTGGGCGGATGCATGGCAGATGCAGTTTAATGTGGATAAGTGTGAGGTTATCCACTTTGATGGTAAGAATAGGTAGGCAGATTATTATCTGAATGGTGTCAAGTTAGGAAAAGGGGACGTACAACAAGATCTGGGTGTCGTAGTGCATCAGTCACTGAAAGGAAGCATGCAGGTACAGCAGGCAGTGAAGAAAGCCAAAGGAATGTTGGCCTTCATAACAAGAGGATTGAGTATAGGAGCAAAGAGGTCCTTCTGCAGTTGTACAGGGCCCTAGTGAGACCGCACCTGGAGTACTGTGTGCTGTTTTGGTCTTCAAACTTGAGGAAGGATATTTTTGCTATTGAGTGCGTGCAGCGTAGGTTTACTAGGTTAATTCCCGGAATGGCGGGACTGTCATATGTTGAAAGACTTGTGGAATGTGGGAGGAAACCAGAGCACCAGAGAAAACCCACACAGTCACATGGAGAATGTATAAACTCTGTACAGACAACACCTGTATTCAGGATGGAACCAGGGTCTCTCTCCAGCGCCGTACGGTAGCAATTCTACCGCCAGTGTGCCATTGCTGCACTCGGCCTTCACATGCCTGGAGAGCTGCTTTGTACCTCATAGTATAACCTCCAGCCCAAGAAAGCCTTGCGTTTATAGTTAATTAGTTCCTGGACTCTGACTGAGATGACGTGGATCTAATTCTACTAGACCTCAGGAATCAGCAGGCACTCTGTGTCTCCTGCTTTAGTTTAGTCTAGAGATATAGCGCGGAAATAGGCCCTTTGGCACACCGAGTCCATGCCGACCAGCGATCCTTGCACATTAACACTACCCTACACACACACACTAGGGACAATTCACACTTTAACCAACCCAATTAACCTACAAACCTGTACGTCTTTGGAGTGTGGGAGGAAACCAAAGATCTCGCAGAAAACCCACAAGCCTATGGGGAGAATGTACAAACTCCGCAAAGACAGCACCTGTAGTCGGGATTGAACCCGGGTTTCTGGCGCTGCAAGCCCTGCAAGGCAACTCTACCGCTACACCACCGTACTGTCTGGTGTTACTTTCATGCAACAATTATTATGATTTTAATAAGAATAAAGGCGTAGCTGAGCCCTTCTGGTCAAACTGGCGCTGTGGTTTCTTTTTATCACTAATCCATTATTAACACATTTCTCCAATCTCCCCTTAACTTCTCTGCTTTAGAGAGAACTGCTCCAGTCTCTCTGCATCACTGAATTTTCCTATAATCTGTATTACACTGCAAACCATTCATCCTTGCCTGTGATGGTTCTGATTCTTTTATTAATATACCACCCGTGAGAAGCAACTTACCATCAAGGCTACCACAGTTTTACTTCCCTGTTCAAATATCCAAAGGGAGGGGATCATTTACAAACAAGACAATTATCATATCATATCATATCATATATATACAGCCGGAAACAGGCCTTTTCGGCCCTCCAAGTCCGTGCCGCCCAGTGATCCCCGTACATTAACACTATCCTACACCCACTAGGGACAATTTTTACATTTACCCAGCCAATTAACCTACATACCTGCACGTCTTTGGAGTGTGGGAGGAAACCGAAGATCTCGGAGAAAACCCACGCAGGTCACGGGGAGAACGTACAAACTCCTTACAGTGCAGCACCCGTAGTCAGGATCGAACCTGAGTCTCCGGCGCTGCATTCGCTGTAAAGCAGCAACTCTACCAGCAATTACCAGTACAATAAACTTTTAGTTGTCAATTAAAATAGTCACTATTTAGCAATAGCTCCCTAGGAACAGGGTGGTCCATCAACTCTTACCTTCCTTTTTCCTTTGTACAATTTAATTAACGTTATCAGATGTTCGATAAGAAACATAAAGTACAGGCCCCCAAGGGCAGTGAGCCCCTTCCACACATAATTCAAGTGGTCGTGGTCTTCTTCAGGATGTTCATGTTGCTCACTGCTATGGTGATGAAAGCCTTGAGACTGGAAGGAGCAGAATTATGGTTTTAGTTCCAAAGTAATAAAGGCATCCCACAAACCTCAATTTCTATTCCATTTCTAGTCCCAAGCACGTTTGTGTATTTGAAGTATTGCAACTGTTATAATATGGGAAATGCAGCGGCCATTTTGTAAACAGCAACCATGCACCAACGTGTCAATGACCAATCTGTCCTGGCTATGCTTATTCAAAACAGAGATCACGGCATCCTTCACACACAATCACATAGTAGACCTCAATTTCATATCTCTGCCATCTTGGGCCAGGAGCTATCCCGGAAAGTCAGGTGCCAGGAGTATCTCGGCAACCCGGCAAATCAGCTCGCCCGGTGTGGACCGAGGACTTGGTCACCGAGGACGGAGGACCCACCCGGTAGACCCAGCTCACCCATGGAGGTCTTCGAACTCGGCCTCGAGCTACTGGCATCTACAGGACCCACGCCGCTGAGAGCATGGAGGGACCCGTGAGCAACCATCGAGCATAGGGGGACGGTCGAGAGTGAGTACTGCCGAGAGCATGGGGGGACCCACGTAGCCGAGAGCGAGGAGGGCAGCCGAGAGCTAACTGATGGGAGGGCCACCAAGAATGATGGTGGACCTGTTGGGGGGCAGCCGAGAACAAAGGAGGACTCAGCAGGGGGTTGCCTGCTGCCACATGCAGCGGCAGGCAGAAGATAGAACTGTTTGGTGAACTGTTGTACCTTTGTCAGTGCTGGAAACGTGGTGACTCTTCTGTACAGCTAGGTGAGGTCTGCTGTATGATTTTACTGGGTCGTTTGCAAAACAAAGTATTTCACTGTAACTAGGTGCATGTGACAATAAAGTTTAATTGAATCATGGCAATTGAATAGGGCGGTCATGGTGGTGCAACTGTAGAGTTCCTGCCTTACAGCGAATGCACCCCCGGAGACCTGGGTTCGATCCCGACTACGGGTGCGGTCTGTACAGAGTTTGTACGTTCTCCCCGTGACCTGCCTGGGTTTTCTCCGAGATCGTCAGTTTCCTCCCACACTCCAAAGACGTACAGGTCTGTAGGTTAATTGGCTTGGTAAATGTAAAAATTGTCCTTAGTGGGTGTAGGATAGTGTTAATGTGCAGGGATCGCTGGTCGGCACGGACCCTGTGGGCCGAAGGGCCTGTTTCCACCCTGTATCTCTGAACTAAACTAAACTCTGAAGATGGGGATAAAATGACACAGGTCTGGGGTAGAGGTGGTGGTGCGACTTATCACTGGCATTGCCCAATGTCAAGGGACATGCCCTGAGGTTCGACCTTTTTAAGCAGCAACATGCAAGCTCAAGGTTCTCTCAACTTTTAGTTTAGTTTTGGTTTAGAGATACAGTGCGAAAACAGGCCCTTTGGCCCACCCTGCTGACCAGCGACCCTCGCACACTAACACTATCTGACACACACCAGGGACAATTTACAATTATATCAATCCAATTAACCTACCATCCTGTATGTGTTTGGAGTGTGGGAGGAAACCAGAGCTCCCAATGAAAACCCACGCAGGTCACAGGGAGAAAGTACAAACTCCGCACAGACAGCACCCGTAATCAGGATCGAGCTGGGGCCTCGAGTGGTGTTAAAGCAGCAACTCTACCGTTGCGCATCCATGCAGCCCAATCTTGAACCACAATGTTCCTTCAAATCAACTGTCTGATCCCATCATCTGTTCCCTGTTTCGTCACTCAGTCCCCTGCATTATGGATGCGTCCGAATTATCGTGGGCTAACCCATGGATCTTTGCCTTTTAAAATCCATCTTGATGCAGAGGGACAAAGATGACGATGATCCAGTGCGTTTGGACCTGTCCACAACATTCCAAGAGCTTAAATTTAGGAAAATTCCACCAAATATTGACATGGAAAAAGTAAACACGCCTTTGCGAAGCAACAGATCTTCTTGGCAGCATTCAGCATCTCGTTGGTAAAGTGGTCACAAGCGTCCCACAGCCTGATTTTATCAGTATATTGAGCTGTGCCCTCAGTGGGATATGGGACAGGCTACATGGATTACTGGATAGACACAGACAGTACTTACATGCGGCAAGAGATGTAAAAACGCATCCCCGCTCAATGTCCCGACAGCCAAAGCAACCAAAAATGTCAAGAGAAACTTGAAGAATGCCTTATTCATTAAAGGCATAAAGATGATGCCCAATAGAGACAGCAGACTGATGATTGTGACAGATATGAAACCTCCAGTCCATGCTGTTGCAAAACAAGAAACAGGCAGAGGTAAATACTTCCTTATACTTTCCAAAAATACACTTGCATTTGTCAATAACATTTGGTAAATGATTTACTAGCCATTTCCTATCCTCCCTTTCTCTCCACATCAAGTCTGCATCATCGTAGTAGTCAGTAAACTAGCATTATGGTCCATGATGCGATTTTAATCTCACTTCTCCATTAATGCTGTTATAAAATGGCTGAAGCCCTGGGTTTCATAAAGACAGAGTGAAGCAAAAGGAAGTTATGCATGATCTCTCTAAGTCTGTGAATTAGGCCATTCAGATCTCAAGATCTGTTGGGCTTGCAAGGAACCTTTACCAGAACGGTATAAGCAATGAGGCGCTGGAGTTACTTTGAGAGACTGGATTCTTCTCCAAGTTCTGAAAATAATATTAAGAGGAGATCTGATGGAGGTGTTAAAATTCATTATTTATTTTCCCCAGAATGAATTAAAACTTGCTTTCACCTGGAGGAGGATTGACGACCACAGGAGGTGCTGAATAGAGTGGTAATAGATTCACCAAAGGGAAATGATAAAGCGAAATGCACAGCACCTTGGGGAAGGGCAGCAATAAGTGGGAGTGGACGGATAACTCACTCAAAGTCTGCATTGACAACCTTGTCCCCTGCTGTGATCTTCAGTGACAGATTTTGGACACGTGCATTACTCAGTGTGAGGTAAAAATTCCAAATTACATAAAATGACTCACCTGCCCCAATGGAGTAACCAGCATATTTCTCTCCAGGTTCATGTGCAATGCATGCCTTGCTTTCGATCTGATCCAGAAGTGCTGGGCAAAGGTAGCTGAACTGCTCAGCACTCAAAGTTGCATGTGGGAGCATTCCATGGGATGAGAGTATCTCGTCTGCATTCAGGCACTGCAGGGGAAACAGTACACTATGGGTGATAGAGTTTGTTTAGAACATAGCCTGACTAACAGCACTGAACTCACCAAACTTCATGGGTAGCCACCAATGATCTAGCCCCTTAAACAATGTGTTTATGTTACTGAACCAGCAGACCCCTTGACCTTCAATAAGCCCAAGGCTGATTTTGTTAACCGCAGAACAGCTTTCTTGCACTATATACATAACATCCATCAAATTGAAAAAAATGTCGATTCGATTGAATATACTCAGCGAATGAGTCTCAATTGCCCTCTGAGGAGAATTCCAAAGATTCACCAGCCTTTGGGTGGAGATATTTCTTCTCATATATGTCCTGAATGGCCAACTCTTTATTTTGATCCTCCATTTTGATCCTCCAACTCTGATCCTCCATTACGGACGTCTTTGTCATTAGACTAACTTCTCATTTGCTTAATCAAACACATTAATAATTTTGCATATTTCACTGAGGTCACCTCTTATGTTTCTAAAATCAATAGAGTACAGGCCCTATCTGCTTAATCTCTTCAAATCTGCCAACTCAAGCAGGTGAATATTTCCTCCATGTTGAGCATGTCCTGCTGTAGGAAGAGGGAGCAGACCTGTCCACAACATTGCAGAAGCAGCAGGATCACAAGCATTTGGAGCAAGATATCCCTCACACTTAATTCTTTGGCAAAAATACCATTTGTCTGATGAAATGTTTGCTGTTCACGAAAGTTAACGTTCAGTGATTTGTGTGCAAGGACATGCAGTTCCAGTTGAACACCAGCACCAATTTATGTTTATCCTAGGCTTTCAATCCCATTTTAAAAATATTTCACAACCATCATGGATGACCTCCTTCTCTCCCATCTCTTTTTATCTTCTCCCCCCCCCCCCCACCCTCATCCTCCACTAAAAGTTGGTTAACCAGTTCCAGTCTGAATCAGTCTGAAGAAGGGTTCTGCCCCAAAAAGTTACCTATCCATTTTCTCCAGAGATGCTGCCCAACCCGCTGAGTTACTCCAGCATATTGTCTCTATCTCTGGTTGACGTCCTGTCTTTCTACATTATATTTATGTTTCTATTCAGACATGTCCTTCCCCATCCCTAAACATTGTTCAATACTATTTTATTTTATTTGTTTGGGGTTGAAGTGACTCCACCAATACGATCACTCTAAACTGCATCCTCATTCTCCATCCTGTGTACAAATAAGTCTCTGGATAACCCAAGCCAGTGCGGCCTTGTGTGGAACAATCCCATTCACCCTGTACTCACTGAATGGCCCTGCCTCTGACACCGCCACTGTCAAATTCACCTATTTTCTAATTCCTCCCCATGTCTCACCCCCTCCAATGGTCGAATTTCAGCCTTTCATGTTTTCAACTGACCAGAAGATTGGTTCCAAACCTACCTCTTTATTCTCTTTATTCATAGTGATCTATAAAACCCATGACCCCAACCAAGCCTGAAGAAGGGTCCCGACCTGAAGCATTGTCCATTCATTCCATCCACAGATGCCACCTAACCGCCTGTATTACTCCAGCAGTTTGTGTTGTAACCCAACCAAGCCTTCAGGGGTACACAACGTATAGAAAAGACAGACAGGTGGGCAGAGGGGGTGGGGTTGCTCTGCTGGTAAGGAATGATATTCATTCCCTTGCAAGGGGTGACATAGAATCAGGAGATGTTGAATCAGTATGGATAGAAATGAGGAATTGTAAGGGTAAAAAGACCCTAATGGGAGTTATCTATAGGCCCCCAAACAGTAGCCTCGACATAGGGTGCAAGTTGAATCAGGAGATAAAATTGGCGTGTCACAAATGTAATGCTACGGTGGTTATGGGAGATTTCAACATGCAGGTAGACTGGGAAAATCAGGTTGGAAATGGACCCCAGGAAAGAGAGTTTGTAGAGTGCCTTCGAGATGGATTCTTAGAACAGCTTGTACTGGAGCCTACCAGGGAGAAGGCAATTCTGGATTTAGTGTCGTGTAATGATCCTGATCTGATAAGGGGACTAGAGGTAAAAGAGCCATTAGGAGGCAGTGATCACAACATGATAAGTTTTACTCTGCAAATGGAAAGGCAGAAGGGAAAATCGGAAGTGTCAGTATTACAGTATAGCAAAGGGGATTACAGAGGCATGAGGCAGGAGCTGGCCAAAATTGACTGGAAGGAGGCCCTAGCAGGGAAGACAGTAGAATAGCAATGGCAGGTATTCCTGGGAATAATGCAAAGGTTGCAGGATCAATTTATCCCAAAGAGGCGGAAAGACTCTAAGGGGAGTAAGAGACACCTGTGGCTGACAAGGGAAGTCAAGGACAGCATAAAAATTAAGGAGAGGAAGTATAACATAGCAAAGAAGAGTGGGAAGGCAGAGGATTGGGACTCTTTTAAAGAGCAACAAAAGTTAACTAAAAAGGCAATACGGGGAGAAAAGATGAGGTACGAGGGTAAACTAGCCAATAATATAAAGGAGGATAGCAAAAGTTTTTTTAGGTACGTGAAGAGGAAAAAAATAGTCAAGGCAAATGTGGGTCCCTTGAAGACAGAAGCAGGGGAATTTATTATGGGGAACAAAGAAATGGCAGACGAGTTAAACCGTTACTTTGGATCTGTCTTCACTGAGGAAGATACACACAATCTCCCAAATGTTCTAGGGGCCGGAGAACCTAGGGTGATGGAGGAACTGAAGGAAATCCACATTAGGCAGGAAATTGTTTTGGGTAGACTGATGGGACTGAAGGCTGATAAATCCCCAGGGCCTGATGGTCTGCATCCCAGGGTACTTAAGGAGGTGGCTCTAGAAATAGTGGAAGCATTGGAGATCATTTTTCAATGTTCTATAGATTCAGGATCAGTTCAGGATTGGAGGATAGCAAATGTTATCCCACTTTTTAAGAAAGGAGGGAGAGAGAAAACGGGTAATTATAGACCAGTTAGTCTGACATCAATGGTGGGGAAGATGCTGGAGTCAATTATAAAAGATGAAATTGCTGAGCATTTGGATAGCAGTAACAGGATCATTCCGAGTCAGCATGGATTTACGAAGGGGAAATCATGCTTGACAAATCTACTGGAATTTTTTGAGGATGTAACTAGGAAAATTGACAGGGGAGAGTCAGTGGATGTGGTGTACCTCGACTTTCAGAAAGCCTTCGACAAGGTCCCACATAGGAGATTAGTGGGCAAAATTAGAGCACATGGTATTGGGGGTAGGGTACTGACATGGATAGAAAATTGGTTGACAGACAGAAAGCAAAGAGTGGGGATAAATGGGTCCCTTTCGGAATGGCAGGCAGTGACCAGTGGGGTACCGCAAGGTTCGGTGCTGGGGCCCCAGCTATTTACGATATACATTAATGACTTAGATGAAGGGATTAAAAGTACCATTAGCAAATTTGCAGATGATACTAAGCTGGGGAGTAGTGTGAATTGTGAGGAAGATGCAATAAGGCTGCAGGGTGACTTGGACAGGTTGTGTGAGTGGGCGGATACATGGCAGATGCAGTTTAATGTAGATAAGTGTGAGGTTATTCACTTTGGAAGTAAGAATAGAAAGGCAGATTATTATCTGAATGGTGTCAAGTTAGGAAGAGGGGATGTTCAACGAGATCTGGGTGTCCTAGTGCATCAGTCACTGAAAGGAAGCATGCAGGTACAGCAGGCAGTGAAGAAAGCCAATGGAATGTTGGCCTTCATAACAAGAGGAGTTGAGTATAGGAGCAAAGAGGTCCTTCTACAGTTGTACCGGGCCCTGGTGAGACCGCACCTGGAGTACTGTGTGCAGTTTTGGTTTCCAAATTTGAGGAAGGATATTCTTGCTATTGAGGGCGTGCAGCGTAGGTTCACTAGGTTAATTCCCGGAATGGCGGGACTGTCGTATGTTGAAAGGCTGGAGCAATTAGGCTTGTATACACTGGAATTTAGAAGGATGAGGGGGGATCTTATTGAAACATATAAGATCATTAGGGGATTGGACACATTAGAGGCAGGAAACATGTTCCCAATGTTGGGGGAGTCCAGAACAAGGGGCCACAGTTTAAGAATAAGGGATAGGCCATGAGGAACGGAGATGAGGAAGAACTTTTTCAGTCAGAGAGTGGTGAAGGTGTGGAATTCTCTGCCTCAGAAGGCAGTGGAGGCCAGTTCGTTGGATGCTTTCAAAAGAGAGCTGGATAGAGCTCTTAAGGATAGCAGAGTGAGAGGGTATGGGGAGAAGGCAGGAACGGGGTACTGATCGAGAGTGATCAGCCATTATCGCATTGAATGGCGGTGCTGGCTCGAAGGGCTGAATGGCCTACTCCTGCACCTATTGTCTATTGTTATCTGTCCAAATATCTCCGATTGCCAAACGTGATTCACCTTGGTGTGTGGGGAAGAACTGCAGATGCTGGTTTAAATCGAAGGTAGACACAAAATGTGTTTTGTGTCTACCTGTGATTCACCTTGGGATCCGCTACCACATTACTAGGTGCTGCATAAATGCAGACGGCTGTTTGTTGCTGCGGGTTGGCAAAGTTAAAGAGTGAAAGGAATCCTTACCTCTTCTTTGCTCAGGTCTTCATCCACATGGTCCTCAGGCTGATTGTTTCTTCTGCGGAGCTCTCTGAGGATCTTGTGGGTAGAAGCAGGTGGCAGTTGTGCCCCCGTGCCGGTGGTGTACCCGGCCGTTGTGCCGAGCTGCCCTCTGAGCTCGAGTGCCGCAGATGGCCCGGTCGGGGAGCTGGCGGTCGGAGGGCTGCGTGCTGGCCGGGCACGCCGCTTCCTTCCTGATCTGTCGCTGGGCGGGACTGAGTGGGAGTGTGCACCGGAGCCACTGGGGGTGTCTGCCCCAGATACGTTGATGTGCTTTGGAACATGCCCAGCCTCTCTTGGGGTGGTCTGCAGGTCGATTCTCAGCTGGATCTGCCGGCAGCCTGGACAGCAGTGGTGACGAATGGTCCCTTCTGCTAATACCATGCGTTTCTTGGTGACGTGATCAAAGTGCTCGCCTTTGGTCACCATGGTCCTGACACCTCCCACCCCAATGTTACACAGCAGCTTCTCCAGTCCCTCCACTGTCAGGGTGCCATTTTCTCCATACTGGTTGAAGAGCTTGTGCAGGTAGTATTTCTGTTCAAACACGGCCTTGTACCTGTCCATGGCGGCGGTGGTCGGATCAGGCCGCTGTGCGTGACCGTGCTCATTGTGCGCTGTGCACTGGGGATCGTGATCACCGAGGCCATTGCACCCATCCCACAGGAAGGTCAGCAGGCAGGCCCAGGTGAGACCGACAGCGAGAACCATCCTCCCTGCCATCACTCCTGCCAAATGAAAGAAAGACGTTTCATTTTGTTTTTGATATACAGCATGGAAACAGGCCCATGGCCCATCGAGTCCTCGCCGACCACTAATCACTCATTCCCACTTTCACATCCACTCGCTACATACTGGGGCCAATTTTACAGGAACTAATTAACCTACAAACCACACGTCGCTTTGGGATGAGAGGGGAAACCGGAGGAAACCCACACGGGCACAGGGAGAACGAGCAAAGTCGACACAGACAACAGCAGAGATCAGGATCGAACAGATCACTGGCGCTGTGATGCAGCAGCTCTACCTGCTGCGCCACTGTGCTGCCCGTCTACACACATGTATTATCAGTGGAGACGATAGGACAGCACTTTAAGGAATCTTGCAGCTTTGCACAAATCAATATTCAAGATTCAACGTTCTGTGTTGGTAACGAGTCTGAGGTAGAAGGTAAAATCAGGCCTTGCGGGGCTGGGGAACGATAAGGTTGGAGGCATTAGAGGGCAGAGCGCCGGAATTGGTGAGGTCAGTGATGGTGTTGATGATTAAGGTCTGGTGCTCGTCGGTGGGGGTCACGGTCCAAGGATAAGTAGGAGGTGTCCAAGAGTTGTCGTCTGGCCTCGGTCCGGTAGAGGTCAGCGCGCCAGACTACCACAGCACCTCCCTTGTCAGCGGGTTTGATGACTAAGTCAGGGTTGTTGCAGAATGAGTGGAGGGCTGCACGTTCAGGAGGGGAGAGGTTAGAGTGAGTCACGGGAGTGGAGAATTTGAGGCGGTTAATGTCACACTGGCAGTTGGACATGAAGATGACCCTACTTCAGACTGCCCAACTACCCTAGTGAGGGCAGTTGGTCAGTCTGAAGAAGGGTCTCGAACCAAAACGTCACCCATTCCCTTTCTCCTAATGCTGCCTGACCTGCTGAGTTACTCCAGCATTTTGTGATACCTTCTGTGTTGGTAAGTTCCAAATATTCAGTCCACCTGTTCCCTTCACTCCTTGGGACATTTTAATGGCACCTCAGAATCATGGAAAATTTATGGCAAATGCCCTTTGGATCTATTTTCATCTCAGTTAAATCCCACCTCCCTGCGGTGGGAAAGTAATCCCTGCAGGACGCAACTCATCAAGTGCATATCCAGTCCTGTTGAAACGTGATGAGACTTTCTGTCTCTCCCACTGATTCAGACACTGTGTTGCAGACCCACACTACCTATGGAATCAATTATTTTATCCACATCTCCCCTTTAATTCTACAAATTACTTTACATCTATTCGCTCTGTTTTTTTTAACCTTTCAAATAAAATACATCTATTGTGCTATCTTGTAATTTTATACTTTTAAATTGAGCTGCTTCTTCAACAAAATGACCCCAGCCCATCCCACCTTTATTAAAGATAAAGTTTGTTTTTAAACACCTGATGCCATGTACTTGTAGTGTGACCAGAATTATATGCAGTGTGTAAACCCTGACAGTTGCATACTGTTCTAGCACAACCTCCTTACTTTTATATTGCATGCCTCAGATATAAAGGGAGGTTCCTTTTTACCATCTTGTTGGCCTACCCTGCTACCTTTGAGGGTATAATGTCCCTCTGTTCCTGCAGATCAAACAGCATTCTGCCTTGCACACCTTCCTTTTCACACTCCCTCAAGTGGGGTATCCCAAATCCAAAAGCCACAGTAAGTCCTTCGGCCATCACACCATGCATTCCCTCTCCCTCCTTTCTACACTAATCCTATTTGCTCACATTACATCTGCAGCTTTCTACGCCATGGTAGGTACGTCTCCTGCTTCCCCCCACCCTCCCTCACTCTCTCCCCCCACCCTCCTTCTCCCACTCTCTTCTCCCACCCTCCCTCATTTTTCTTCCACCTTTCCTCTCATCTCCCACCCTCCCTCTCACTGTTATCCCCCACCCTCTCTCTCATCCCCCACCCTCCCTCCCTCTCTTCCCCACCCTGTCCCCCACCCTCCATCATTCTCCCTCCCTTCCCATCCTCTTCCTTTTGTCGCTTTCCCTCCTCCTCCCTCTCCCACTCCTCTCACTCCCTTTCTCTCCCCTTCTCCTCTCATTCCTCATCCTCCCTGCACTCCCTTCCTTCTCCATCTCCAAGGAGAGATAACTGAATAGATAGCAAATTGGCTCCATGGAAGGAAGCAGAGGGTAATGGTGGAAGGTTGCTTCTCAGACTAAATGCCTGTGACTAGTGGTGTGGCTCAGGGTTCAGTGCTGGGCCCGTTACTGTTTGTCATCTACATCAATGATTTGGATGAGAACATACAAGCAAGATTAGCAAGGTTGCTGATGATATAAAAGTTAGTGGTTTTGCAGATAGTGAAGATGGTTGTGAACGATTGCAGCAGGATCTGGATTGATTGGCCAGGTGGGCTGAGGAATGGTAGATGGAATTTAATACAGAGAAGTGTGAGGTGTTGCATTTTGGGACGTCGAACAAGGGCAGGACCTACACAGTAAATGGTAGGCCTCTGGGCAGTGTTGCAGAGCAGAGGGATCTAGGAGTACAGGTGCACGGTTCCTTGAAGGTCAAGTCACAGGTGGATAAGGTCAAAAACGCTTTTGGCACATTGGCTTTCATCAGTCAGAGTATTGTATAGAAGATGGGAGGTCATGTTGCAGTTGTATAAGACGTTGGTGAGACCGCGTTTAGAATATGACTAGTCCAAGTGGACCTATTGTGTCCAAACCTCCCCTGCATTGGTGCAGCACTCTCTCCTCTCCCCAACCCCCTCCCCGCCCTTCTCACCCTTCCCTCCCCCCTCCTTCTGACCCCTCCCCCCTCCCCTTCCCCCCCATCCACCCCCTCCTCCCTCCTTTCCACTCACCCCTCCCCTCAACCCTCCCCTCCACTCCATCCCCCCTTATCCTCCCTCCCCCTCCATCCCCTCCAACCCCCCTTATCCATTTCACACTAAGGATGGTGGGTGTATGGAACAGGCTGCCAGAGGAGGTAGTTGAGGCTGGGACTATCCCATCGTTTAAGAACCAGTTGGACAGGTACATGGATAGGACGGGTTTGAGGGGATATGGACCAAGCACAGGCAAGTGGATGGGACATTGTTGGCCGGTGTGGGCCAGTTGGGCCGAAGGGCCTGTTTCCACAGTGTAAGCACTCTCTCTCTCTCTCTCTCTCTCTCCCTCCCCCACCCCCTCTCTCTCCCCTCCATCCCTCCCTCCCCCCTCCCCCCCTCCCCCCTCCCCCCCTCTCCTCCCTCCCCCCCCTCCTCATCCCTCCCCTCTCCCATGTCCTTCCTCGTTCTCTCCTTCATGCTCTCCCTCCCTTTTCTTCTCTCCTACCTTTCCTCCACATCCTTCTCTCTCCCTCCCTCTTCTCTCCTTTCTTCTGCTCCTTCCCCCTTCGCCCTCCCCCTGTCCTCACCAGGCCCGGCCTCTCCCTCTCCCCCTCCCCCTCCCCCTCCCCCTCCCCCTCCCCTGTCCTCACCAGGCCCGGCCTCTCCGCCTCTCCCCCTCCCCCTCCCCCTCCCCCTCCCCCTCCCCTGTCCTCACCAGGCCCGGCCTCTCCGCCTCTCCCCCTCCTGCTCCCCTGTCCTCACCAGGCCCGGCCGATCACCCGATGATGAACCGAACCGGCAGAGTTTGTCCCGGACGCCTGGAAGCGTCTCTCATGGCCCGCGAGCCGCCCAATCATCGTGCGTCGGCTCCGCAGCTCCGCCGTGTGGCCGCACCGGTAACAGCAGAGTCCCTGCAGCTCCGCAGCTCCCCCGCGTGGCCGCACCGGTAACAACAGTCCCTGCAGCACCGCAGCTCCCCGAGTGGCCGCACCGGTAACAGCAGAGTCCCTGCGGTTCAGCAGCTCCACCAGTGGCCGCACCGGTAACAGCAGTGTCCCTGCGGCTCAGCAGCTCCCCCGCGTGGCCGCACTGGTAACAACAGTCCCTGCAGCACCGCAGCTCCCCCTAGTGGCCGCACCGGTAACAGCAGAGTCCCTGCGGTTCAGCAGCTCCCCCCAGTGGCCGCACCGGTAACAGCAGAGTCCCTGCGGTTCAGCAGCTCCCCCAGTGGCCGCATCGGTAACAGCAGTGTCCCTGCGGCTCAGCAGCTCCCCCGAGTGGCTGCACCGGTAACAGCAGAGTCCCTGCAGCTCCGCAGCTCCCCCAAGTGGCCGCACCGGTAACAGCAGAGTCCCTGCGGCTCAGCAGCTCCCCCGCGTGGCCGCACCGGTAACAACAGTCCCCTGGGGCCCTGCATCTCCCCCGAGTGGCCGCACCGGTAACAGCAGAGTCCCTGCAGCTCAGCAGCTCTCCCCGAGTGGTCTAGAGGGTAACAGCAGAGTCCCTGCGGCCCAGCAGCTCCACCGAGTGGTCATGTCAGCAACAGTAGAGTCACTGCGACTCATCAGACCCCCCCTCCTCCCTGAGTGGCCGCACCTGTCACAGAATTCCAATAGATTTGTCAGGCTAACCCTGAGCCCTACAGAAGTTTGTAAGAAGGAACTGCAGATGCTGGTTTAAACCGAAGATAGACACAAAAATCTGGAGACCTGAAACATCACCCATTCCTTCTCTACATAGATGCTGCCTGTCCCGCTGAGTAACTTCAGCTTTTTGTGTCTCTCTACAGAAGTTTGTTTGTCTGCTTCAGATCCCAGCATCTGCAGTCTGTTGTGCCTCAATAGGTTCTTAGCGCTTGCACTTCAGCTCAGAAAAATCAGATTAATAGTCATATTAATAGTCATACACAAAGTAGGCCCTGTGCCCCACTGATTTCATACCCACAAGCAAGCATCTATCTATCCTAATCCTTCCCTAACTTCTTTTTAATGTTCCCACATTCCTATTAACTTTGCCACTACGATTCTACCACTCAATGGTTCAAGGGTTCTTTTATTATCACAATATTCATTGGAATTTAGAAGTAAGAGAGGGAATCTTATAAGAACATATAAAATTATTCAGAGATTGGATAGGCTAGATGCAGGACAAATTTTCCTGATTTCGGGGGAGTCCAGAACCAGGGGTCACAGTTCAAGAATAAGGGGTCGGCCATTTAGGACTGAGATGAGGAGAAACCTTTCCACCCAGAGAGTTGTGAATCTGTGGAATTCTCTGCCACAGAAAGCCATGGAAGCCAATTCACTGGATGTTTTCAAGAGAGAGTTGGATTTAGCTCTTAGGGCTAAGGGAATCAAGGGATATGGGGGAAAAAGCAGGAAAGGGGTACTGATTTTGGATGATCAACCATGATCATATTGAATGGCGGTGTTGGCTCAAAGGGCTGAATGGCCTACACCTGCACCTATTTTCTTTGTTTCTATGTAAGTATCCTAGCCCATAATGTCTTGGCATCTGAAACAAAAGCAGAAATGCTGGAAGAACTCATGAAAAGATAAGATAGGCAAAGAGAAAAGAACCAACAATGAACTATTCTACATGTCCTTGAGCATTGTCTGCTTTGATCTGTCATTTTCACACCTCACCCTTCCAGATCTCCTGTTTCCCCTCTCTGTCTGACTAGCAGTCTGAAGAAGGGTCTAACCCCATAACATCACCCATTCCTTTTCTCTAGAGATGCTGCCTGGCACGCTGAGGTACTCTAGTATTTTGTGTCTACCTTAGAAGTATAGCTTTCTCGTTCCACAGATGCTGCTTGATTGGCTGAGTTCTTCCTGCCATTCTGCTTTTGTTCCAGATTCTGGCATGTATGATTTTGTGTGTTTTCTGTACTTCACGTGGTCCTTTGGTATTAAGTTAAGTATGACCAAGAAAATCTCCTCTGGGCTATTTGAGGCTCGAGAAGTCAATGTTCATACCGTTGGGGAGCTACCCAAGCGAAATATGAGGTGCTGTTCTTCCAATTTGCGCTGGGCCTCACTGTGACAATGAAAGAGGTCCAGGACAGAAAGGTCAGATTGGAAATGGGAGGGGGAGTTAAAATGCTGAGCAATCGGGAAATCAGGTAGGTTAAGGCGGACTGAGCGGAAGTGTTCAGCGAAACGATCGCCGAGTTGCAGAGGGAACGGTCTCTGCAGAAAGCAGAAAGGGGCAGCGATGGGAAGATGTGGCCAGTAGTGGGATCCCGTTGGAAGTGACAAAAGTGTTGGAGGATTATATGCTGTATGCGTCGGCTGATGGGGTGGAAGATGAGGACAAGGGGAGCAAGAGCGGAGCTGCGGGATATTGAGGAGACCCTAGTGAGATCCTCATCTATAATGGAAGAGGGAACCCCCATTTCCAAAAGAATGAGGACATCTCCGATGCCCTGGTATGGAAAAGCTAATCCTGGGCGCAGATGCGGCGTAGATGGAGGAATTGGGAGAAGGAGATAGAGTCTTTACAGGAAATAGCTATGGAAGTCAGTGGTTTTGTAATAGACGTCGGTCAATTGTCTGTCTCCTGTGATGGAGACGGTGAGATCTAGAGATATCTAGGGAAATGTCGGAGATGGTCCAAGTGAATTTGAGTGCAGGATGGAAATTGGTCGGGAAATTGATGTCGACAGTGAGTTCTGCATGGGTGCAGGAGGTAGCACCGATGCAGTCGTCAATGTAGCGGAGGTAGAGTCCAGGGATAGGGCCTGAACTGTCAGGAACAGGCCAGTGTATGCCTGGAACAGTGATTGTTTGACGTATCTTACAAAGTGATTGTTTGACGTACCTTCAATGTCGGGAGCCCCGACGTGGCAATTTCGACTGCCTGACCGCAGGAGAAGATGCCAGGAAAGAGAGAAGACATTCTGGCCTTCCATCACAGTGAGCAGCTGACTCGAGGAGACTCACTGTGATGGATGATTTTTGTTTTATGTTGGTTTTTGTGATTGTGTGTTTTATTGCTTTCTTTTTTATTGCCTTTTATTTTGGATTTTATTGTCTTTTCATTTTGGCCAAACATGTTTTTGGATGACAATAAAGGTACTTTATACTTTATAAGAGGCAGGCATAGCTGGGGCCCATGCGAGTGCCCATAGCTACGCCTTAGATTTGGAGGAAGTGGGAGGAGTTGAAGGAGTTGTTGAGGGTAAGGACCAGCTCTGCTAGGTGAGGAGAGTATTAGTAGCCGTAAATTGGCTGCTTCTGTGGTTGAGGAAGAAACAGAGGGCTTTAAGACCTTCCTGGTGGGGGATAGAGGTGTAGAGTGACTGGACATCCAAAACATCTCCGCTCAGTCCGCCTTAACCTCCCTGATCTCAAGGTTGCTCAGCACTTTAACCCCCCCCCTCCCATTTCCAATCTGACCTTTCTGTCCTGGCCCTTCTCCATTGTCAGAGTGAGGCACACCACAAATTGGAGGATCAGCACCTCTTATTTCGCTCGGGTAGCTTACACCCCAGCGGTATGAACATTGACTTCTCTAACTTCCAATAGCCCTTGCTTTCCCACTGTCTCTGTCTCTGTCTCCATCCCCATCCCCTCCCCCTCCCCCTCCCCCTCCCCCTTCCCAATTCGCCCACCACTTATTGTCTCCGACATTTTATCTTTGTCCCGCCCACTCCCCTGACATCAGTCTGAATGGTCTCGACCCGAAACATCACCCAGAGCTGCTGCCTGCCTGTCCGGCTGAGTTACTCCAGCATTTTGTATCTACCAGCTGTTCTTCCTGATGAGGGAGAAAGCAAGCATGCAGGTGCAGCAGGCAGTGAAGAAAGCGAATGGTATGTTGGCATTCATAGCAAGAGGATTTGAGTTTAGGAGCAGGGAGGTTCTGCTGCAGTTGTACAGGGCCTTGGTGAGACCGCACCTGGAGTATTGTGTGCAGTTTTGGTCTCCTAACCTGAGGAAAGACGTTCTTGCCTTAGAGGGAGTACAGAGAAGGTTCACCAGATTGATCCCTGGGATGGCGGGACTTACATATGAGGAAAGACTGGATAGACTGGGCTTGTACTCGCTGGAATTTAGAAGACTGAGGGGGGATCTTATAGAAACATATAAAATTCTTAAGGGGTTGGAGAGGCTAGATGCGGGAAGATTGTTCCCGATGTTGGGGGAGTCCAGAACCAGGGGTCACAGCTTAAGGATAAGGGGGAAGTCTTTTAGGACCGAGATGAGAAAACATTTCTTCCCACAGAGAGTGGTGAGTCTGTGGAATTCTCTGCCACAGAAGGTAGTTGAGGCCAGTTCATTGGCTATATTTAAGAGGGAGTTAGATGTGGCCCTTTTTGCTAAAGGGATCAGGGGGTATGGAGAGAAGGCAGGTACAGGCTACTGAGCTGAATGACCAGCCATGATCATATTGAATGGCGGTGCAGGCTCGAAGGGCCGAATGGCCTACTCCTGCACCTATTTTCTATGTTTCTATGAAACCTGAGCACCCAGAGGCGAACAAACTCCACGCAGGCTGGGGCGTGGCCTACACGACGGGGGCGGGGCCTGTGCCGGGGCGGGGCCTGTAAGGGGCGGGGCCTGTGCCGGGGTGGGGCCTATGTCGGGGCGTGGCCTTTGCCGGGGGCGGGGCCTGTCAGTGGCGGGGGCGGACCCTGTGCCGGGGCGGGCCGATGTCGGGACGGGGCCTATGTCGGGGGCGGGGCCTATGTCGGGGCGTGGCCTTTGCAGAGGCGGGGCCTATGTAGGGGCGGGGCCTGTACCGGAGGCGGGGCCTGTGGAATTCTATTTTTATCTCTCAGTCGACGCGCTGCGGCTGTTAGGAAGTGACGTTATTGCAATGCGCCTGCTAGGTGATTGGCGGCGAGTTGACCGGCCGTTGGAGGTGGCGATGGCGGAACCGGTGGCGCCCGGGAGCGGCGGTGAGGGAGCGGGTTGGAGCAGAGTCGGGGGATCGGGGCCAGTGGAGCGGGGACATGAGGCTTGGGATTGGAAGCGGGGGCTGGGGGGTAAGGAGCGGCCTAGAGGTAGTGGAGCAGAGCGGGGCCGGGGGAGGGGACAGTCACACACGCCGTCCACTTTCCCGGCATCATAAGCCCCGGTCGGACCCGTACCCCCGCCCTCACCCTGGTCCCTGGTGCCCCCCTCGCCTCCTCCCTGTTGGGACAGCTTTCCCCTGGGTCCCGGCTCTTCCCTGGTTTGGAAGTTATCCACCGATCTTGACCCAGCAGCAAGTTACTTTGGGTCCGTTATCGAGTTTATGTTGAAGCTGGACATAAGGATGCTCTACACCTGCTCAGTGATCCTTGTGTCGACTGTTGGTTGTCCTTTGTGATGCCCTAATCGTTGTCGTCTCCCAACATTATGCCCCTTGATCTTCCCCAGAAGCCATCAGACAAATATTTTCCAAATTCCCTGTTAATTTCCCGTGCATATTGTATGTTGACACTGAAAGGAAATGCTGCAGAGCACTTTAATTTTTCAAAGTTTGGTATTTGTACAGTATTTTTTCAAGAAAATCATAAAAAACTTTATCTGCAGAAGTCAAGCACAGTGTCACTCGATTATCTCTGTTGAATAATTGTTTCTATTGTAGATCAGGGGGCTGATGTGAAAATAGAAAACAATTCTCTGTCACCAGGAGTTGCTGACCATGAAAAGGAACTTGCGAGCAATGCTTATCAAGCTTACGCAGTGAGTGTTGCATTGTGACAGGCACGGAGAAGTGAGAACTGATATACAATCATACCTGTAACATTTTATGCAATTTTCACTTCCATGTGCAATTTATTCTCATTCATTAACGTTTGTGATTAACCAGCTAAAAACAGATGATGCTGAACATACTCAGCAAGTGAGACAACACCTGTGGAAAGACAAATGGAGTTGATGTTTCAGTTCAGTGAACCTTCTTTGGGGCTTGACGTGCTGTCTTACTCCAGCATTTTCAGTTTTCTTGCATGTGCATTTTAATTTTGGTTTCATTATTGTTGTTGCCTCCACTGTTATTGTCTGGTTCTGGTTGATTACTGCTCAAAAACCTCATAAGTGGTTATCTCGCGCAGGTCGGAGTGAGTAGAGTAGTGATTAAATTTTGAAGTGGACCTTTTTCACTAAGTGAGGAGATCTAGTTACTCAACGTCCTATACATTTAAACACACTTAAACGTCCTGTACATATTGTCTACGTCCTATACACTTAAATACCAGTTGTCATAAAAGACCTCCAATCAAATGTATCATGAGGGTTAGGGTTGTTTAAATATGTCATGAAGACAAATAACATGACACAATTGCACTCTTTTTGAAACAGAAAATCCTACGTTATTTACCAAGTGCTCTGCTATTCCAAGACATTCATTGAAATATATAGCATGGAAACAGGCCCTTCGACTCAATCCATGTTGACCGAGTGCCCGTCTGAGCTGGTCTCTTTCACTTGCATTTGGTCCATAATCTCGTTAAATCTTTCCTAAGCAGATTCCTGTCTAAATGTCTTTTAAACATTGTAATCATACCACTTCTGGCAACTTGTTTCATACACCCCATCATCCAGATGCAAAACCCTAAGATTTCCTTTAAATCTTTCCTCTGACACCTTAAACCTATGACCTCTAGTTTTTAGACTTCCCTGCCTGGGGAAAGAAAACTGACCATCCAACTTATCTACCCTCATAATTTTATAAATCTCTATAAGGTCACCCCTCAACCCCCTCTGCTCCTTGGAACCTATGTAGTCTCTCCTTAAAAATCAAACACTCTGGTTCCGTCAAAGTCCTTGTGAATCTTTTCTACACTGTCTCTAGCTTGGCGCTTATTTTAATAGCTTAATCCTTCCTCTAGCATGACAACTAGAATTCTACTTGTGGATGTTAGCTCGCATTTCCAGCATTTGGTTTTTTTCTCTCTCCCAGTGTCACATTTTATGTGATCTCCAGTTTGCACCTCCACAGTGTACCTTTTGCTATTCGCTGCCATCCACTTTCAAGTAGCCACTGTCATCTCTTATCATTCAAACTTTCCTGGTCTCCATCACATACTTTATGTTCACTCTGCCTCCCTCTGCAACTCAGCTTGTTTTATTTTCTGTTCTGATGAAAGTTCATCAATATGAAATGTACCTCTTCCTCCCACCACTGATACTGTTGGATCCACTGAGAACTTGACATTCTATAGTTCTGCCTTAGAGCAGCAGATCCTCTACAGTAAGTGGTGATTGAGTTGAATCCTTATCCTCCTTCCAGATGGGACATTAGTACAAGCCCCTCAGATTTCTGATTTATTTGCCTGTTGTCCATTTTTAATATGCTTTGAGTATGAAACTCCTCAAAATCGTTGTAAGAATCAAGAGCAACTTATTGACTCCCCAGTTTACATCCCAGCGGTATGAACTTCGGATAGTCCATACTTTCCCCCTTTATCCCCTCCCCCTTCCCAGTTCTTCCACTAATCTTCCTATCTCCGACTACATCCTATCTTTGTCCTGCCTCCTCCCCTGACATCAGTCTGAAGAAGGGTCTCAACACGAAACGTCACCCATTCCTTCTTTC
This sequence comes from Rhinoraja longicauda, assembly GCF_053455715.1. Taxonomy (NCBI): domain Eukaryota; kingdom Metazoa; phylum Chordata; class Chondrichthyes; order Rajiformes; family Arhynchobatidae; genus Rhinoraja; species Rhinoraja longicauda. The sequence goes on along the minus strand of NC_135956.1, from coordinate 44,876,279 downwards.
CAGAGATGCAGCCTGACCCGCTGAGTTACTCCAGCATTTTGTGCCTACCTTATTGACTCCATCCCTAGTCCAGGGAATTTGATTGAATTATTACAATGTAATGTAATGGCCATGCTAACTGGGGCAGATATATAAAAGTGGAGCTTTCTTGTGCTTGTCACAGTGAAGCGCAGAGACACTGCACAATTACTAGGTCTATTGTGTTGACGGTATATTTATATCTCTAAATCAAATCAAAGTGTGGGTTTCACAGTTTGGAGCATGACAGATCAGTAAGAGAGAAGCACACTGACACAGCTAACAGAGCAGCTACAGTGACTTGAATTTAATCCTAATCTCTGGATCTGTCAGTGTGGATCTTGAACGTTCTCTAGATTTCCTCCACATATCCCAAAGACATGCAAGTTGCTAAATTAATTGTACACTGTTGCTACTTGTCTCTAGCTAAGTGGTAGAATATGGGAGAGGGGGTTGGTGGGAATGTAGGTTGGATAAATGGATTGGGGAGGATTAGTGAAAAAAATGCATGCTTGATAGTCAGTGTAGATTCAGTAAGCCAAAGGCCCTGTATCGTGCAGTATCTAGGACAATTCTGTGTTGCAGGAATAAATTCTGCCTTGCAGACTATGTCTTGGTTCTATTTTTGAGCCTGTTTGACATCTCTAAGCTTTGCTTGCCTACTCTTACTATTATTCTCTGACTGCTTTTTGTTGAGTCCCAGCACCGTATAATATTGATATGAAGTTCTAAAGGATAAATTGCTGTAAATCGTGGTTGCCTTTGTGTTTTTATGCATTGTTTTACTTCAGGCAGGGCAGTTTGACACGTGCCTCCAGTATCTGGCTCATCTGCAAGAACTGAACAAGGATGATTACAAAATATCTCTGAATAAAGCAGTGGTGGAGTTCTATAAAAACGGGCAGACTTTGACAGACACCTTGAGGCAGACACTCAACTTGTTGAAAAATCAGGTAAGTACCCAACGCAGCATTATCTGTGACTTTTCCCACACTCTGCGATATTAAGGAAGTGAGGCAGTTCCTTTCTCCTGGAATAGAAGTTAATTTAGGTTCCTGTTTCAGCATTCATTGAGAATGTATCTGATGCGTGATCTAACCCGATCTTTTAATCTAACACTTTTTTCTTTTGCTTAATAAATAATTAATCTGTTATAAACTTAATTGATCTAGTACTGAGTGTTATTTGCAGAGAAAAGTTCTGTACTTCTACCACACTTGGTGAGTAGAAGAGTTGCTGAAAGGCCCACTCATCTTGCGCTCTCCAACCAGACTTGGTCTACACTACCCCTTAATATCTGGAAAACTTTGTTCAAATTAAAGGGAATACAGCCAGCCCTTGTTTGTGAAAACTCTCCTGGTAATTTGAACCTTAGAGCTTAAGGCATCATTTTGAAGTCTACACTACACTCCCTCCATGACCAATATTTATTTTCTGTGTCACATGCTGTTGTGCTCCGGTTGCAATTTGACCAGGTGGTGTGGTGTTGTGGACTGTACCCTCATGTGCTCCATTTCTCAAGATAAAAAATTCCACTGATTGGTTTAGTTTTATTTTCTGTCTGTACATACCAGTTCAATGTGCAGGTGGATTCTTGAGTCTGAATGAACATCCACCTTTTTCTAGTTTTTTCCATGGTTTAAGTAGATGCTTTGGGATTACAATAAGATGATATTAATTTGCCCAATTGCTGAATTACACATCCTTGTTAAATGATGTTTTCACTAACACTACTCGCAGTGCTCCCATTTTTGTCATTGACAGATGGGTATTTTCCCATCTAAGTGGTTTTTAAATGCAATGATTATTTGTGGGCTCAAATCCTCTTGGTGCCCACACGTTACATCCTGCCAATCCAAATATGCAGCCATTATGAATGAATAAAAGTATGAATTAATGAAATTTCTGCCACCAACCCAGATTCCTAAAAAAATCAATAATGTAAATTCCATGAGCTTCAATTTTAGCCTGAAGTTTGTGCAAATTTATCAAATGCCTTCTGAATGACCCAAAAAACAACACATGTAGACATTCTCATGTATCTTACAGTACCTAGCCATAATGCAGCTATGCTGACTCACTAACTATCTGAGATTTGAGGTCTCTTTATTTTCACAACAATAGCCATTAACCGCTGCTTTCTAACTCCTCTCGGTTCACTTAAATATTTGAGGCACAGCACAGGCTTTCAACCCACGGGAGCCTGAATCATGTGAATGCTGAAAGATTGTAGGTAGGCCATCTGCAATGCAACTGGCATCTTTAAAACCTGGTCTTGGCCATTCTCTCTGCATCATTTATTGGCTTCATTGCTGTTAAGCGTAGTGTTTCGTTGTCATATGTACCACAACAAAACAATGAAATTCTCACTTGCTGCAGCTTAACAGATCTGTAAATGCAATAACATACAGATAAATCTATTGTAATCATAATGTAATGATTTAATAACACATGCTAGGTAATCGTAATAGTGCAAAGCCAAGTCTCTAGTCCAAACAATGATGCAGTCCAGAGAATATCATAGTTACTGAGGTCAATGTTGTGTAGTGTTCAAGACCCTGACAGTTGCGAGAAAGAAACCCTTCTGAAATCTGGTGGTCATAGTTTCAGGCTTTTGTACCTTCATCCTGATGATAGTAGCAAAACAAAAGCATGGCCAGGTGGTGTGGGTCTATGATATTCATTGCCTTGTTGAGGCAGCACCACTTGCAGATCCCTTCGGTGGTGGGGATGTCAGTACCTGTGATGCACCAGGCAGTGTCTACCACTCTGTAGTCTCCTTCATCCCAGGGTATTTGAATTGCCGAACCAGGCCTTGAAACAACCTGTCAGTCTGCTCTCTACCTTACATACATCTGTAGAAGTTTGATGTATTAATCTTCTAATATCCAAATCTCAATCTTCTAATATCATTTTGCTTGTGTTAATTTTGACGAGTCTCGTCCCTGATTCAGTGTTAGTTTCCTTCGGGAATCGAGCATACTATTCTTTTCCTCCATTGTGAACATTGTTGAAATGTTGTTGCAATCGTTGTGGATAGGGACAGGCTGTGAACATGTTAATTGAGAGCAAGTTGGCCAGCTGGAGAAGGGCAGGTTGAGGGTGGAGTGGTGGGGGTGGAGTGGTGGGGGAGGGAGGAGTGCCAGGTGGGATTGGAGAAGAGGATTCTTAGTACATCAGTAGCATAGTTCTCAGGAACAAATTCATCTGAGGAGAATAGATACTTGATTAGTCACTGTAAACTGTTGGATTGTTTTAGGTCCATTCCACAGTGGAAGAAATGGATGGACTGGACGATGTTGAGAACAGTATGCTTTACTACAACCAAGCAATCATTCTTTACCACCTGCGACAATATACTGAAGCAATATCCATTGGGGAGAAACTTTACCAATTCATTGAGCCCTTTGGTAAGTGGAGGTCCTTTCACTCTCTTGAAAAATGCTTAGTTGTTAGTAGAATGATCACTTGTGTTGCTCTAGTCATCATAACCCTGTGGCTGGTTAAAGCAAAGCCAAATTATGTTTTAAAATCTGAATTTTTTTTTTTTTTAAACTGCTTAGATTTGAGGTTCTGTACAAGCCACTGCCACTATTTCAATATCCAAAAAATGTCCCACCATCCCCCTAATGATTTTTCTTGCAGATAATTTTAGCATGTTACTTAAACAATGGAGAGGTACCACCGCCATTCTTTCTGCCAAATCTGCTGATAGGCTAGGTAAACGAAGAGCAGTGTTCTTTCCCTGGTTTATATCCCCAGTGTGGAAGCTCTAATAATTGACTAGTTCCAGTAGTTGGACTATGTTGTTTGCATGGAAAGGACAGAATTCTGGGACAGGCACACTACTGTCAGCTCCACCATGATGCAGGGTGGGCAGAGCTTCCTTGAAAGAATATAATGTTCCCATTGACTCATGGGGATCCACTGGCTCATGACCATTCAAATAGGATAAAGAGCATTTGGCATAGCTCCACTGCCTTCAAGGGCACATAGAAATCAGTGAGGATGACAGAAGGATTGTGTCTCCTCCAAACTATCTACCCACCCTGGCCCATAAACCACTGCTTACTCCACCTTATCAGATTCTGCCACCTAAGAAGCTACAGTATTAGTAGAATCAGGTCATTTTGGACCTTGAGTAAATGTTGAAGAAATCAGTAGGTTGGAATAGTGAGAGAATTATCAGACCACCACTCATGGAACTGCTTCCTATATATTTACCATGCTTTGCTTAATTCACTAATTGTGACTTTGTGATATCTTTTAGAATCTTGAGTAGGATTTGTCCTGGATTCTCTTCGTGTTTTGGGGGAACAGTTCCAGCTTCTTGGGGACTTCATCTCGCTACTTGGGCGAATGGCTCTTTATGTGGCCTTCTCCAAACTAACAAGTGACCACATTCAGACACAATGCTACATGGGTTCTTCACATGATCTTCATCTTCATACATCTGATCTTCACATATCCTCTATTATTCTGCTTCTATTTTCTATTACTCGATAAGATTCTACTTGCTATCTTTATTGCTTCAGACTGCTCTTATGGTCTCTAACCTTCATAACTCTCCTACCCATGCTGTTGTAACTGTGCCATTACAGCATTTAGCTTGCATTACCCCTTTGTTATTGTTTCTCAATCACATGGTTTGGATTATTCCTCATTAAGTCTTCCGACTATGGTTTTCCCTAGATGCAGTACTCAATCAGCTCTTATCAAAGCCTCTATTGATCTTTTGTGATTGTGACAAAGGTCATCTTTACCTCTATCTGCAGATTTTGATGTGGTTGACAACCACATTGACCTGCAGTGCTACCATCCGAGCCTGGTTCCAATTTCTATACAGTTGTAGCTGGAGAATCTGCTCTAATTAGTTCTCTTGCTGAGCCCAAACTGCTACCTCTTAGCCCCACAGGAATTCCTCCACAGTCCCTCTCCCCCACTTCCCTTGGCAAGGTTATCTGAAAACCTAGCTCCAGTTGAGATGGGTGATATGCTTTACCACTCTCTTGACCAACCATCCCTTAAATTGTCTGAATCCCTGTCTGATGTCAGTACCAAATAAGGAGACATTACTTGCAGAACTGTAGTCAAGTTATTGCTGCTACAGGCAGGCATTCATTGCTTCCCAACAATCCTTCCAATCAGTGATTCCAGTGTGTTTGCAGTCACTTCAGTGGTGTTTTGCGTGCATTCCAAGACAGGTTCAAAAAAGAGGGCATGGATAGATGAAGGAATTATATCCTCAAATTTAATGTTAAAAATTCCTTTTTATTTCTTGGAGAACAATGAGGGAATTTGTATACGCGAATGTTGTAAGCACGAGGGCCTGAGCTTTAGGGAGAGGCTGGGCAGACTAATACTTTATTCCTTGGAGTACAGGAGGATGACCGGTGATCCTGTAGAGGTGTATAAGATCATTAGGGGAATAGTTAGGGATAAATGCACACTTTTACCAAGAGTTGGGGATCAGGAAGCAGGAGACATAGTTTTATGGTGAGAGGGGAAAGATTTAATAGGACCTGAGGGTCAACCTTTTCCACACAAAGGGTGGTAAGTATATGGAACGAGCTGCCAGAGAAAGTAGTTGAGGCAAGTACTATAAACAACATTTAAAAGACATTTGGACAGGTAAATCGATTGGAAAGATTTTGTGGGGTATGGGGCAAACACAGGTGGATGGGACTAGTGTAGTCCTTCTTGGTCGACATGGGAAAGTTGGACCAAAGGGCTGTGAATGAGGAGTGAGATGGGATGTGCCATGGTGTTTTAGTATTCAGGAGCTGTAACTGGAAATTATTGAACTAGGTTGATTGGAAGTAATATTGTTACCTTTGGAGGTGAACCCAGAGCCCAATAAATCTTCATATCTGCCCCTGTAAAATCTGGATTGAGCATAGAGAATCTGATGAGTGCCTGTCTATTTGAAATTGCAATATATCATTGTTTTAGATCAATGGTAGTTTGTCAGAATTCTCTCTTTGGGCTTGGGCTGCTTAGACTTCTGCTCACTAAAATCTGACTTTGTTTTTGTTTTTGTCCCTAATCTTAAAACAGAAGAGAAATTTGCCCAGGCGCTGTGTTTCTTGCTCGTTGACCTTTACTTATTGACCTATCAGCCTGAGAAAGCATTGCTGCTGCTTGCAGTCCTGGAGAAAATGATCTCGCAAGGAAACAACAAAAATGGCAAGTCCAGTGAGGTCAGTATATCTGAGCCGATTGGAATTTGTCTGAGGCTCCCTGAAGAGAGGTGAACAGTGAGATTTAACAAGCTGCACATGTTGAAATAGAGTTGTTGACATAAAACATATGAAGCAGGAGTCAGAAAGCTAGCTCGTCATTGCTTCTACATTCACTATGCTGACAGATAATTTTCTATCTCGTCCAGTTCCTCAGCTGACCCCTTAGTGTCTGGAAAAACTACTGATTGCACTGTTAAGTGTACTCAGTTGGCAAGTGTTCAATGGCCTATGTCCCAAGGATTTCCAAACGGCCTAAGCCCTCTGAGTGAAGAAATTACTCCACCTTTCAGACCTAAATGACCAATGCCTTGTTTGGCAGGTTGACTCCTGATGAGTGCGCAATCTAGATCGGTGCCGTGAAGAGTCAAATTGGATGTGCAATTAAGTTGAGTTACTCAATGCAGCAACTGCACAGACCAAACCGTGATTCATTAGCATGCCTTGAGTGTTGGTGCAATGGCTAAATGCTGGAGTTATGAAACAATGTCGTGAAATAATTTTGGCACCAGGGTAAAGATTTCTGAGCTACTTTCTACTTTAATCTCACTATCACTTTATGATCTCCAATCTTTAAATGTATTTTACTGCTTTCAGAGCTTTCAATTTAGGTTTTTAAGAGTTGTTTGAATCTCCAGGCTAAATTTGTTTTAAATAGTCATCCATGAGATGTGCGCAAGAATTAGGTTATTAAGCTTTTATTGGCCATCTTTCAGTTGCCCCTGAGAAAGGTGCTGAATCATTACCTTTTTATCAGAACATAAGAATTAAAAATAGGAGTAGGACACCTGGCTGCTTGTACCTCCTCTGCAACTTGGTAAAATCATAGCCAATCTTATAACAATGTAGCTTTCCTGAGGCTCAGTGCCTCATCTATCACTTCACATAAGGTCCAAAAACTTATCTCTGCCTTGACTATATGCTGCAGTTGACTCTCCGTAGGTCTGGAGTAAAGTAATTTCTCCTCGTCTCAGTCTGAAGGATTGACTTCTTATTTTGGGATGGTTGTCCCCTGATCAAGGTGTTTCCCTGAGACCAGTCATCTTTCCTGCATCTGCTCTTTCAAGCTCCATTAAGAATTTTGTTTGTGAGATTACACACGCACTTTGCACATTAACCTCACGTATTATACACCTTGCATGGAAATTCTCTTTTTGATTTGATTATCACTCTGTCCATCATCTCATCTTTAAATGTTTGCATTGTAAAAAACCGTACAGCACGCTATGTGAATATTCTCCATAAATAAAAGCTAATTTGCCGAATCTCAGCATGCCTTACTTGGTTCAATGGCTGATAGAGGGCTGCTAGGAAGGTGAAACATTTATCTTAAGAGTCTGAGTCTGCATACTATGGAACTCTACTTCACAAAGCGGATACGAGGAATTACTTTCCAATCTTTAAGTTTGAGGAGACCTTTTTGCACCACAAGCAGAGTGCAAGACTGGAGCTCTGTAAGATGAGAATTTTGCCTGAACGGTCTGTGACCCATAGTGCTGTGGCCATAGCGCTATGTTTAAAGCTCATAGCGCTGTGGCTGGTAGTGCTATATTTAGAACCCACAGCGCTGCAGCCGACAGCGCTCTGTTTAAACCTTTGTGCGCCAAACCGGCAGCGCTGTGTGTATTACCTTAACGCGCCAAGTCTGTAGCGCTGTATGTATTGATTTGCGTGCCAAGTCTGTAGCCCTGTGTATTACTTTACGCGCCAGTCTGCGGCTGATAGTGCTTTGTTCTCGGAGGGGGGGGGGGGGCTGGCTGGGACGCAGTCCCCTGCCATTGGTCATAGTTTGAATTTGGGAGCAGCGCTCTTGGCCAGGACTTACCGGCGGTTATTTCAACAACTGATTGCTTACCTGTATAAAGGCAGGCGCCAGTAAGCCAGAATTTAGTTCAAGTACAAGAGGGGTTCACCGACGGGCTGAGTCGCGGTCAGCGCCGTGGACGGAGGCAGAGAGAGGGAGAGAGATGCGCTGCTGTAAACCCGCGAATACCAAGACAACTCTCTCTTGCCAATAAAACGGATTTATAACTAAACAGACATGTGGGCCTTTTTCTGTTCTATTAGTCAGATCCTTGAACCTGTTCCCTTGTAACAAGCTCATATGGCTAAATCTGTTGTTTGAGTGGCAAGGTTTATTCTGTTCCGCAAGCCGTCCACCAACTTGTCCTCTACCATAGTAAAAGTTCAACTGCTCATTCCCAACTTGTTGCATGCTTATCATTCTCTGTGCTTGCTGGATCCTGACCTAGTCTCTCCATCCATGCAGCATTTCCTTTGTTCCAATCTCTTATGCAATCCTGAATGTATTTACTCTGCCATTGGTGCATGTTCCTTCAGCTGTCCAGCCTTTTAATTTGCTTTGATCAAGCTTTTAATCATTTCTGCGTGACCCAGTGACATTTTTGTTTGCTATCATTGTGTTGTGCCGTGTGATCCGCAAAGCTGCCTGGTGAAGATCTTGGGTACGTGCACCTTTGTGTGGTCCTGGCTTATTCTGGCCATGTCTGCTCGACTGATTAAAAGCCGTGAACACAGGTTTCTGCAGTTCTATCTCATCGCGTCCTTATCATCGCTTTTCTGTTAAGGTATAAAAATAGCTTTAAAACCAAAAGACCTGCAGCCGACACTCAGAAATCCAGCAAGATTTTGTCAGATTAATGTTCAGAGTGAATCTACCTTAAGAGATTTTCTTTGTATCTTCTGTGGTTAACATGGTAGAGACATACACCATGAAACAAGCTCTTCGGCCCAATAATCCATACCAACCAAGTTGCCTTCCTGAGCTAGTCCCATTGGTCTGCCTTGCATCCATATTTCTCCAAGCCGTCCGTCCTGTCTATGATCTGTCCAACTTGTCTTTATAATGAATCTGAGATATTGTGTATATTTTCAAAATTGTTTCACCAGCCTTATTAAATGTGGCCCTGATTGGGGGACACTGGTGGATTAAACGTTAGAAAACAACAATCAGCCAAGGGGATAAATCTAAAATAAAATCAGAATGCTAGAAATTCTCAGTTCTGGAGTCCTTGGTTCTTGAAATGTTAACTGTCGTTCACTCTTGTTTGACCTGTTAAGTATTTCCAGCATTCTTGTTTTGATTTGTATTTAAATCGTACCTGCAAACTGTGTTCATTGCGATATGCAGCAATGTAAAATTCTTTAAGGTCACTTCTCACTGTTGTGTAATTTGAACAAAGGCGAACAAAGAGGCCACCAATCAGAAGATTGATGCTGGAATTATGGTGGAAGCGGCAAAGTCTAAAATTCATCAGGTAAGTAAATAATTTGCCCTTCAAGCAGATTTAGTGCATGCTAGGGGAGGATTTTCAAAGTGCTCAAAATTGAAATGTATTTCGATCGAATAAATAAGGCAAAACTATTTCCTTTGGGGTTGAAGGCCGCTGGTCCAAAATGAAGGATGTAGGAATTAAACGACTTAATTATTTTATTCAGTGGGCTATGGCCTTGAATGCTCTGTTTGATATATTGGAGAAAACAGCTTCATCAATAAGCCACAAGGGGGAATTGATCAAAGCTTGAAGAGGAAATAAAACCAGACCCTCAGTGTGGTTGAAATGGGATTCAAGCTCATTCAAGTTAATTTGGGTATGATGGGTATGATGGGCTGAATGGCCTCCTTTAATGTAAGATAGGGCGGCACGGTAGCGCAGCGGTAGAGTTGCTGCTTTACAGCGAATGCAGCGCCGGAGTCTCAGGTTCGATCCTGACTACGGGTGCTGCACTGTAAGGAGTTTGTACGTTCTCCCCGTGACCTGCGTGGGTTTTCTCCGAGATCTTCGGTTTCCTCCCACACTCCAAAGACGTACAGGTATGTAGGTTAATTGGCTGGGTAAATGTAAAAATTGTCCCTAGTGGGTGTAGGAAAGTGTTAATGTACGGGGATCGCTGGGCGGCACGGACTTGGTGGGCCGAAAAGGCCTGTTTCCGGCTGTATATATATGATATGATATGATATGATAGGATGATTAGTCTTGTGTTCATCATCGGGCAAGAATTACAAAGTAACCCTGGTTATTGGTTAGAAATTGGACTCTGAAAATGGAATTTGTCACATTGATAGAAAAGTTGGTGCAAATGAGATGTGTGTGCTTGCCAGACCTGGGTGTCATGCTTGTAATTTTCACTCTTTCCCCAATCAGAAGTAAAATATGATTGTAAATTAATAGAGGAGAAGCAAGCGGTTGATTCCATGCAATCTTTGGGTGTAAACACCCCTCAAGATGGTCTGAAACAGAACAAATAATTAACATTTACATTCATCTGATGGGGTATGTGCTTTTTCTTTCTATGTCTGATATTTTTCTTTTTGCAGTGTAAAGTGAGGTCTTATGTACAGATGAAATCTTTAAAAGCCTGCAAACGAGAAATCAAATCTGTTATGAATACAGCTGGAAATGTAAGTAAATCAAGCCTAACTAGTTCTGCTCTGGTAGTCTTCATTAAATCTTAGGAATTTTAGTCTGTGCGCTCTCTCTCCTTCACCCACCACTTTCACCATCTGACCAGGGCTGGATTAAGCATATGTTATAATGGGGCCTTAAATTAAAAAAATACTCATAAATATTAAAACATGAATTATTCACTTTTTCAATTTCAAATGTCAAAAATAACAAAACTGCAATTTAAAAGTCACATTTTCTAGATTTAGCATGAGCAAATTTGTTGATGATATTGGAAATGTCTATTTCACGCAGAAGTTCATGTTCAATGCTCATTAGAGTGAGATTGGTCAATCTGTTTTGACCCATGGTGCTCCTTAGTTCATTTTTAATCCTTTTCACTTATGAAAATGAGCGTTCTCCACTGCAGTTGATAACCATGAGTGACAAATGGATGCGCAGGGCATTTTCTACATTTGGAAAACAAGACTCCAAAGAATTGTCAGTTATCAAACAGTACAGCAGTAACTCTACAAGGTCTTGTTCAGCGCCAATATGAGAAGCAAAATCAGCTTTCAACAGTTCAGTAAACTGCACAATTCTTCACCAAGACTTTCTTCCAGATCTTCCTGATATGATTTGATAAGATTTGATGATTTCTTTACAATGTCTTCAGGTGTAAACGACTGTAACTGATGAAGGAATCCAAATACACCATTTACCTTTTGATAAGCTTTCTGGCGTTTTGACAGGGCAGAAAGCAAGCTATCAATAATGGCAAGACATTTTTGGCTTTTAAACTTCTGAGAAGGCATTTGAGATTCAACAAGTGGATCAAGAGTACTGGAACCACTGAAATCATCATACGCGGGATTTTGCTTGTGTTCTCATCGAGATTGTTGTTGATAATCTTCACACAATCAGATCCTTGCCTTTTTGCTCAGTGTCTGAAAATGTGGACCGCATAGCTTGAATATATCCATGCAAAGATTCATAGAGTGCACACGCTGTGTTCAAGTCTTGGCCAGAAGATTGCAAAGAAGCACTGGTCATTTGAAAACGCTGTCATACTTGATCCCACAATATAACCATTATTCCTGTTTCCAACTTCATCATGTTGAAAATAGTCCACGAGCATATTGTCGACACTCTGACTTCTGATCATTGTTATTTGAAATGTCATCTAAGACTTGTTTTATTGCAGAAAAGCTGTGTAAAAGTGCTTTTGTTGCATCTGCACGAGCTGGTATTTGACATTCTTTTCACAATGGGCGAATGAGCCCCACTATCAGATAATACAGCAGAAAGGAGATCCCACCAATAAGTAGAAGCAGAAAAAAATGTGTAAAGGCTTTCTACAAAGTCAAAGAAAATTAATGTTTCTTGACAACATTCAGCAGCACATTTTCCAACCAAATTTAGTGAATGTGCAAAACATGGAATGTAATCCGCAAACTCATTCAGTTCTTTAATTCGTGCTAGTAAGCCACTATACTTGCCACTCATGTTGCTGGCATTGTTATAACTTTGACCAAGGCAGTCATTTATATCGGTCATTTTCCTTTAAAAAGTCAAGTAAACTTTGAGCGAGCTGTTCAGCACTATGACCTTCCATATCCAAAAACTTCACATATCTTTCAACTGGTCCAGACGGCAAAACATAGCGCACAGTCAAAGTCAGCTGGTCCACATTAGATATATCTGGATTAGAATCCAATGAAATAGAATAATGCTTGTATTTCTTCACTTCACCGATAATGTGATTCAGTATGCTGGATCCAATCAGATTGATTAATTCCTCACATGTTGTTTTAGATAGGTATGATTTATGTCCCTTTCCTTTGTTTGCATGAGTATTTATTTATATGCTCTGCCAGAAAAGGGTCAAACTTAGCCAGTATTTCTAACAACCACAAATAATTTCCATTATGAGGAGAGCGAACTCTTTTTCTACTAAAAACTTTACAACTTCAATTATTTGCTCTAAAAGTGTGCGCCAATACTTTTGTTCAGTCTCCATTTGTTTCACAAGTTGGGAATCGACACGTTCACCTTAGTTTTTGCGCATCGACAGTGAAATTAAACCGTATCTATGTGAGGAACTTTCTTCATGTCGACATAATAGATTGCTTGCATTTTTGCAGTCATTAAACCCCTCTTTACTAAACTTTGATGAACATCCTGAAGTCATAACCTTGCATGGGAAACAGAATGGGCTTCCTTTGCTTTCCGAATAGCATAACCAATTTCTTGCATGTTGCTTGTTTGTAGGTTTATGAACATATGTGAAATTAGACTTCTGACAGTGCCAAGGATTCTTTTCATTGTCATACAATCGCATGGACGAAGAGAACTCACTATTAGCACATTGACATTCATCACTTCCCTTGGCTATCCAATATTCATGATCACAAACATCTAGATTGTTTGGCCATTCACCAATATCATTGGAGTACTTGGTCTTTTCGCTTGTTCTTTCGCTTTCAATGGTTGCTGCCCAATGGTCCGTGCAGCCCCGCCAACGCATTCAAACCGCGGCAGTTGGGGAGCGGCAAGCGCAACACAGCGCCCCTCAGTGGGATGCTGATTTCAAGCATTTAACTTGCAAGCATTTAGTGCGGGGCCTGTAGCAAATGCTACTTTTGCTACTATGTTAATCCGGCACTGCATCTGACATAAATCTGAGTATGGTAGATGGGGAGTGATGGCAATCTTAAAACGTTACAGCATACGGAGGCACTCTGCTCGGTGACTGTGCCAGCTCTTTGAAGGAGATTTCCAATCGGCCCCACCCTGCACTGCCCATAAAAGTAGTCAGTTTCCATTTTGAACAGGTGTTATGGAATTTGTTTTGCTCTCTCAGGTAGTGTTCCAGACCATAACAATCAGTACCTTCAAAACTGTCCGTTCCCCTCTACGTTCTGTTAGTCTTTTCTGGTTGTCTGTCAGAGCCACTTGTCTGTCAGAGCAAACGGTTTCATTTGAGTTCAACTTGCTGTACTCCTGCAAAATGTGAATATACAGCACATTGAACATGCATCTTTCAATTCATCTATTCCTCTAAAATTGTTAAAACCTAAAATCTTTCTTGAGCAGTCTTTCAGAGTAACAAGTTTATTTTATATTAGTTCACATTAATTGTCAATTTTTGTGTAGTTTCAGAACATAAGAATATAAGTGGAAGCAGGTTTAGGACGGTCATCTCCTCTTGCCTGCTTCACCATTCAGTGTTCATGGCCTCCATGCCACTCTCCTTCATTAACCCATATCGACTTGGATGAAGGGATTAAAAGTACCATTAGCAAATTTGCAGGTGATACAAAGCTGGGTGGTAGTGTGAACTGTGAGGAAGATGCTATGAGGTTGCAGGATGACTTGGACAGGTTGTGTGAGTAGGCGGATGCATGGCAGATGCAGTTTAATGTGGATAGGTGTGAGGTTATCCACTTTGGTGGTAAGAATAGGAAGGCAGATTATTATCTGAATGGTGTCAAGTTAGGAAAAGGGGACGTACAACGAGATCTGGGTGTCCTAGTGCATCAGTCACTGAAAGGAAGCATGCAGGTACAGCAGGCAGTGAAGAAAGCCAAAGGAATGTTGGCCTTCATAACAAGAGGAGTTGAGTATAACAGTATAACAGAGCTTTATTTGTCGTTCGGTACCGAAGTACCGAACGAAACTACATAGCAGTCATAGAAAGAAAAAAAAGAACACAAGACACATAACCCCAACACAAACGTCCATCACAGTGACTCCAAACACCCCCTCACTGTGATGGAGGCAACAAAACTTCCACTCTCTTCCCCACGCCCACGGACAGACAGCTCGTCCCCGACCGACCCGCACAGTCCCCGCACCGGGCGCTGAAACGTCTCGCAGCCGAACCGGGCGATGAAAGGCCCGCGACCAAGCCTTGCGCAGCTAAGTCCCGTGGTCGAGCCGCACCGGGCGACGTAAAGTCCCGTGGTCGAGCCGCACCAGCGGTGAAAAGTCCCGCAGCCGAGCCGCACCGGGCGATGCTAAGTCCCGCAGCCGAGCCGCACCAGCGATGTAAAGCCCCGCAGCCGAGTTGCACCGGGCGGTGTTAAGCCCCGCAGCCGAGCTGCACCAGGCGGTGTTAAGCCCCGCAGCCGAGCTGCACCGGGCACTGTTAAGTCCAGCGGCCAAGCCGCACCGGGGGATGTAAAGTCCAGCGGCCAAGCCGCACCGGGGGATGTAAAGTCCAGCGGCCAAGCTGCACCGGGGGATGTTAGGCCCCGCAGCCGAGCCGCACCCCGCGCCGTGAGGAAGAGAAAAGTCCCCCCCCCACCCACCCACACCACCACCCCTTCCCACACATACACAACCAAAAAAATATATATAAAAACCATCCCAACACCGACACACAACAAAAAAAGGAAAAAAAAAGACGGACAGACTGCTAGTCAGCCGCTGCCGTTAGGAGCAAAGAGGCCCTTCTGCAGTTGTACAGGGCCCTAGTGAGACCGCACATGGAATACTGTGTGCAGTTTTGTTCTCCAAATTTGAGCAAGGATATTCTTGCTATTGAGGGTGTGCAGCATAGGTTTACTAGGTTAATTCCCGGAATGGCGGGACTGCCATATGTTGAAAGACTGGAGCGACTAGGCTTGTATACACTGGAATTTAGAAGGATGAGAGGGGATCTTATCGAAACATATAAGATTATTAAGGGGTTGGACACGTTAGAGGCAGGAAACATGTTCCCAATGTTGGGGGAGTCCAGAACCAGGGGCCACAGTTTAAGAATAAGGGGTAGGCCATTTAGAACGGAGATGAGGAAAAACTTTTTCAGTCAGAGAGTTGTGAATCTGTGGAATTCTCTGCCTCAAAAGGCAGTGGAGGCCAATTCTCTGAATGCATTCAAGAGAGAGCTAGATAGAGCTCTTAAGGATAGCAGAGTCAGGGGGCATGGGGAGAAGGCAGGAACAGGGTACTGATTGAGAATGATCAGCCATGATCACATTAAATGGTGGTGCTGGCTCAAAAGTCCGAATGGCACCTATTGTCTATTGATCAATTTAATATCCAAAGATCGATTTAATGTCCGAAGATCAATTAATTTTTGTCGTGAATGTATTCATTTACTGAGCGTCCACTGCTCCCTTTTGTGCTTAACTTTGACATTGTGCTCAACTGAATCATGGCTAAGTTTAAATGTTGCAGTAAGTGTTCAGATTATGTGTATGTAAGTGAACACGCTTATGGGAAATAGGTCTGTATGCCTGGCATTTGCAGATCAATCAATATTTTTTATTGTCGAGTTAGTTTTTGCAATAAGATTTTGATGGGTTGCCCTAACAGGGTTTTGATTTATCATTTGTTCATAAACTATAATCGTGCGTGTATGTGCATATCTATAAGCTATTTACTCTGGTTTTATGTAGTCCGCTCCATCGCTATTTCTGAAAAGCAATTTTGAATATTTAAGAGGAAATTATCGAAAAGCAGTGAAACTATTGAACAGTGCAAACATCACGGATCATCCTGGGTTTCTCAGCACAGGTAGGAGTCGAAATAATTTAGAGTTGTTTCATTTTTACATTTATTTATTAGGAATATAGTCATAATCAAGAGCATGTTGTAATGCAAGAAAAGTATATTTGTATGTATTTCAGAATTAGACAAGCCAACTTCAATTTCTCAGGGAGTGCCAAAAAAATCCTAAATGGCTTTCTAAGAAAGAGCTTTCCTTTCTTTGTTGTCCTTGTGACACAATTGTGTTTCAGTGATCACTGTTAAAATTTGTTTGTTTTATTCATTTCATTTTGTTTCTTCCACAGTTAGTGGTCCAATATCAGGAGTCCTTTCCAACACAAGCTTGCATTGATATCGCACCTTTGACATGGCAAAGTGTTAGAAGGCTTTGCAAAGAAATGCCATTACACAAATACACTGAGGCACATAAGGAACTTAGTCAAAGATGGAAGCCTTAAGATGTTTCGTAAATGAATAATTTTGTGGAGTAAATTAGTATTTATGGAGGGAATTCTATTGCTTTGGGCCTTGGGCAGTTGAAGGATTGTCTGTGGTCGAGAGATTGAAACCTGAGATGCTTGAGACGACCAAACTAAAAGAGCGGAGGGATTGCAGTTGGAGAACCTTAGAAAAGGGAGTGAACCCAGAACTACATTTGAAATTGACGGTTTATAGTCATAGAATTGTACAGCACCAGAAACAGCCATGCTGAGCATTTTGCCGCTACAATAATCCAAGTTACCCACATTAGGACTGTAACCTTCTCCGCCTTTCCTATTTAAGTGTATATCTAAATGTCTTTTAAGTTAGTAATTGTATCAGACTCCACCACCAACTCTTGATAGGATGTTACAGATATCAACCACTCTGTGTTTTGCCTAATTGGATTTCAAGAAAGTTGCTCACACCAGCTTCCTGAGGTTTGTTGGACTGAACATCACTCTGACAAATAAAGAGAGAGTTTGGTAAGCCTAGGTAATGGATGAGCTAGCACACGGGCACTCTGTTGGGATGATTCTAGGTTTGTAGAAGATATAAATGGGTTAGTCAAGATGGGTTAACAAAGTCATGTTTACAGCATCTCTTGAACTGATACAGAGTTGAGCAAAAAGGAAAAAGATGGTCTCTAAGTGGATATGAGGATATTAAGTCTAAAGCTTATGTCTGTGTGTGATACCAACTATTGTGAATTAACTGGCTCATTTTTAGGAAGATGCTTGAAGCATGTGATTAGTTCGTAAGATAAAGGCTATGATCTAAACAATTTAGCTGGAAAGAATCTTTTGTTAATCTATGGTGACCAAACTGAACACAATACTCTAAATGTAGCCTCACAAATGTAGTCTTGTACAACTGTAACATGCCCATCTCAACTTCTATCTACCTATCTACCTGTGATGCCAAAAGTTGCCTTTTCATTCTGAACATCCTTGATTATCTTGCTGGGCCAAAAAAAAAACTGTTTTTTACTACTTTTCGTGAATCACTAAATCTCCTCGTTGATGTTTCCATCAAAATCCTGTCACCTTGAAAATGTTGTCTTTTTGTACAGTAACTGTTCACTTTAATTTTTGTTTAAACATTTACCTGCAGGTGAATGCATTCGGTGCATGTTCTGGAATAATCTTGGATGCATCCATTTTGCTATGGGAAAGCACAATCTTGGAATTTTCTACTTTAAAAAGGCATTGCAGGAGAATGATGTTGCTTGTGTACCGTTGACAGGAACAAGCACGGATCAAGGTGGTTCCTTTTTGTAATTGTCTTTCAAGATTTAAATCAAAATGTTTATGGTAAATAAGTTGAAGTTAAATGCATGCAAGTAGTGGATACTAATTTCTTGCCTGTGGGATCCAGCTGCAATTAGTTGAGTTTTTTTGTACAATCTGTTGATCAATTTGCTGATATATTTTCTGTTGGTCAGCGGTATTGCAAACTTGCTTTTGTCAGAGGATTTTGGTGTCCTCCCACTCCAGACACTTGAGCACAACATTCAGAATGCCATGTTAAAAAAGTTCTCGTCTTCCGTATGGGATATGAATCAAGGCACTTCAAATCGTTAGCCGGTTTAAGATTTTACAGCTCCTTTCTTGGAACTATAGACTAGTTCTTTCAGGTGTCCAGTGTTCATTTGTGCATTATGACATTAGAAGATAGAACAATACAGCACAGGAATAGGTTATTCGGCCCACAATGTCTGTGCCGAACATGATGCCAAGACCAACTCTTATGATGATGATACTGTATTGTCACTTGTACCTAGCTAGATGCAGTGAAATTCTTTGTTTTTTGCATACAACGTACACAAAAGACATGCCACAAAAGCGCCAGTAAAATTACAAACTGTACTTAACCCTTCTGCCTCACCCACACTGGGTCCCCCCTTTGTTCTCAGTGCCTTCACCCATACTAGATCCCCCTTTGTTATTGGCAACACTGCCTGAACATAATTCATATCCCTCCATTCCCTGCATTTCCATGTATTTATCTGAAAGTCTCTTAAATCTGTGGATCTGTGGAATTCTCTGCCTCAGAAGGCAGTGGAGGCCAATTCTCTGAATGCATTCAAGAGAGAGAGCTAGATAGAGCTCTTAAGGATAGCGGAGTCAGGGGGTATGGGGAGAAGGCAGGAACGGGGTACTGATTGAGAATGATCAGCCATGATCACATTGAATGGCAGTGCTGGCTCGAAGGGCCGAATGGCGTACTCCTGCACCTATTGTCTATAAATGCCACTATCGTATCTGCCTCCACCATCACCCCTTGCAGCCTCTCGTAATTTTATGTATTCCTGAGAAAACAATACAAATCTATCCAACCTCTTCCTGTAGTTAATACCCCCTAATCCAGGATCAGGTTTGTAAGACATGAACTGCTGCGTACAAAGCCATAAGTAACCCATTCTCTTCCAAATGGGAGTAAATCATATCCTGAAGAATTCTCTCCCTTACTATAGCTGATCTATATCCCGCTCTAAACGTTGTAAGAAATTATGCACATTCTGCAGAATTTCCAGCATTACAACAGTGATCAACAGTAATTTAGCTGGAATTTTCTTTAAGAAAAATAGAACCCAAATAATTCAATTATTTTTTTAATGTACTATGAACATGCTTCCTTGTACCCATCTATGTATTTTTATTTGCTCATTTTTGTTGAACATAATTCTATGCAGAAATTTCTGTTGTAGCAGAGCAAACCTTTTTGCTAGTTCAGTATTATGGGAATTGAAAATGTTAGAATTTTCACTGCATTTGGTTTGCTTTGGGAAGTTAACTTTGAAACCAATTTTCATTTAGCTAGTCCTGCTAAAAGTGAAATAGCTTACAAGAAAGGTGAACAATTTTGCTGCGGTTTGTAGCTTTTTCAAATGCTTTTATCAAACAATTCAATATTTAAAATTTTGTTTTTTGTATATTTTTGGTGATTCAGGGAAGAAGTTTTCAGGCAGACCAATGAGTTCTCTGCTCACAAACAAACGTTATGAACTGTTACACAACTGTGGAATCCAGCTGTTGCACATAGGCAGACCGTTGGCAGCTTTTGAGTGCCTGATGGAGGCAGTTCAGGTGTACCATTCCAACCCACGTCTTTGGTTAAGGCTGGCAGAGTGTTGCATCGCTGCCAACAAAGGGGTGAGTGGATTACTTGAATTGTCAACTACTGTATTTGCTCCAAAGCTCTCTTTATTTTTCCCCATCCCCCACCCACCCTTACTCGTGTATCTTCTGTTTTTTAAAATTCGCCATTGTCTTTCTTCAGCCATCTGAACAGGAGACCAGAGGACTGCCAAGTAAAAAGGGGATAGTACAGTCGATTCTGGGTCAAGGCTATCATCAAAAGATAGTGTTGGCATCACAGTCCATGCAGAACACGGTGTACAAGTGAGTGAGCACCTCATATTAGAGCATTAGGGAGTCGGTGAACGCAGCATGTACATGGGCGATACTACTTGTGCACACCATTGTGGGGTGCAAATGATTTATCGTGATCATATATGCATAAAAGATATCAGCATATCTATGCTTAAAAAGGATTACACTTACAAAATACTTTAAGATAAGATCCAGTGTATCCAGTCTATCAGCATAGAAACTTGTAATTTCCATACTTTTGTGGGTCATGTACATGATGGGTCAATAGTTTTTTCAAGTGGGCTTAGTACAGGAAAGTGGCACTGAGGTAAAAGATCAACTATGATCTTATTGAATGCTGGATACTAGCTTGTATTTCTAAAGATCGTTTCTGAATTAGAAAAATTAGACATTAAAATACTTGGAAATATGAAGTTGCCCGTAATTAGAGACCCCGCTGTATCCCCAGATGAGCTACTGTTGGTGTACTGGCAAAGTGCTAGAAATTTATTAGTGGCCAGTTTTGTGTATCCAAAATCCAAAATGCATATTTCTGGAGGTTGGGGGAAGAGGAATGAACGACGGGGACTATTCAATTGCAGCGGTCATCACGGCTATGTAATCTTGATCTGACAATTTTCTTTGAAGGCCTGCATTGGTTTACTGGTTCACAATTACAACTATAAGAAAATTGCTGAAGCAATCTTATCTTGGGGGAGCAAATATTTTACTTTGCACTTCGAATTGTGATCTGGAATCCTACTGTTGGGAACGGATTCCACATTATCTGCAAATGGGAATTGGATAAATGCTTAAGAAATCTATTAGCATCCATATGGGAGGGAATGGGACTAAACAAATAGCTCTCTCAAAGTACTGGTATAGATACAGTTGGAACAGACTGAATGGCCTCCTTTTTCCACTTTGATTCTTCCTTCTCAGCTTAGAGTGCCTTGCTGATATTGGAGGCTGAACATTGAGAGCCTTTTTAAATCGAATACAAGCCACAATATGTGTTAGAAATGGTGAAGGATGCATTAAAGATAAATTCATGTAAATTGTTCAGTTTAGATATTGAAAATTCCTAGAATGTGTTTGGCATGCCTTCATTCTTTTCCAGTGATGGACAGTCTTCGGCCATCCCAGTGGCCAGTATGGAGTTTGCAGCCATCTGTCTAAGAAATGCTTTGCTTCTGCTCCCGGAGGATCAGCAAGAGATGAAGAAAGATAATGGTTTAAGAAATTTCAATCAGTCAAGCAGTGGTGAAATCAACAATGAAAGCAGTGAGACATGCAGGTACGTCACCTTGGAAGATGTGTTTGTGGGTCAGTGTATAACTAGAGTGGAATTAGAGTGCACGAGTTTGAATTAAAAATATTGGAGGCCAGCAATTTCTGTTAAGTGGTGCTGGCCATTGTCTCCATGGTCCACACCCCTCCCCTCAGTAACATGCTGCCTCTTGGTCCAAAGGCATTGTTAGCTTGCATGTAAGATGAATCACCATCTTCAATTCCACACTGCTCTTTTGGTCTTTTTTGGCTCCTTTCTACTGAGGATGCCCAGTGTTGGGTGAATGCTGTATTTATTTAAAGATCAGCAAGGCTCAAATCATCATTCCAAACCCTGTTCTCTTGTCACCAGGTCCACCTTCCTCCACAAAAACATTAATACCTCCTTCGTTAATTCAGACTGTTGTGGACAGGGTTAACGTTTATTACCCATGAGAAGTTGATGGTCATGAACCGCTTTAAACTTCTGGTGAAGGTGCTCCCACCATGCTGGCGAGGATTTAAACCCAGCAGTGTTATATTTGAAAGACATGTTATGTAATGTGGAAGAGCCTTCAGGTGATGATAGACGCAATATGTGTATAGATGGTGGGGATTGCAAATTTGACAGCTGTAGAAGTAGCCTCACTGACGTGTGTTTTGAAAGTAGTACACACTGCAGATACAGGTGCTGGTGGGGTAGGTAGTGAATGTTTAGAGTGGGAGAGTGGATGCCAATCAAGCAGGACTACTTTATACTAGAGAGTGTTGAGTTTCTTGAGCGTTACACTTACCTAGGAAAGTGAAGATTTTTAAATCATGTTCCTGACTTGGACCTCATTGATAGAGAAAATTCTATGTGAACATTAAATAATCAATCAAAATAACGTTGAAATATTTTATCCAATCCACCAGTGGTAAACCCCATGAAGGAGAGAAGTATTTGGTTCCAGGCCCACCATCTTCTCTGTTAAGGAAGCAGGAGTTAGATAATTTGAGGTAAGAATGCTTCCCTACCTGATCCATTTCCCTAAAGTTATCCTCTACAATGTTCTGCATAAATCTGAAGGGTATCTGCTCCGTCATACAACCCATGTTATTACTGGGGTGGGAGAATATAGAATGTATCCTTAATAGTGGGAACCCAAAGAAAATTAATAATTTAAAGCTTTGGAAGGATTTTAGCTCCAAGTTGAAGTCTAGTGATGGAATGTCATGATTGCAGGTTGATTATATCACATCATGTTCACTGTTCTCTTAGGTGTTCCATTCTGGCTGGCAGTGCATACGTTGCCCTTGCACTTGGTGACAACCTAATGGCCTTAAATCATGCAGAGAATCTTCTACAGCAGCCCAAATTGTCTGGATCACTAAAGTAAGTAACAGAAGATGTACAACCAGGTGGTTATTATTAAATAGGATTGTTTGAACCTTAAACGGCCTCTTGGGCATTTACTTGAAAAGGAACAAGAGCCCATTTTCCAAATTGTCTTAATCATTCCCCATTGCTTCGTATATTTTTCAAAAAGGAATTAGACTAAATAGAAAGTTGTTATTAAAAGTTGGAGGTGTCAAAAGAGCAAGAGATGTAGTAACTGAGGAGCCAAGGTAAAGAGACAGCGATGTTGAGGTGAAATGTGATGTTTATGCTGGGAGAGTATTCAGTAAATAGGTTAGCATTCCAGAGAGCTAAACTAATGACATGTTAGTTCCCATCCCACAACAGCAGCTGAGAAAATTTAAATTACTAATTCAATGTTCTGGAATAAAAATGTTAATTGTGATCGTAACATGACCAGACTGTAGAATGCACTAATCTATTTTAGTGTCGAAAATTTGCTTTATTTACCCACAGCTATAAGATTGTCTAAGTGTCTCTGAAATGGCCTGGCAAGTCACTAGTAGAAGGGTAAAGAGAGATTAGCAATTAATACTGGTCTCGCCAGTGATGTTCACAGCCTGTAAATGTATGGAGGGAAATGGGAAGAGTTTTGGAGTAACTGGTGAAGGAGCAATTCTCTTGATTTGTGTAGCCGTTCTCTTGTCTAATTTTGCTTAGGTTTCTGGGTCACTTGTACGCAGCAGAATCCCTCATCTCCCTGGATAGAATCTCGGATGCCATCACTCATTTAAACCCTGAAAATGTTACCGATGTGTTCTTGGGAGTTTCTTCAAATGAACAGGACCAAGGTATATAATTTTGAGTTTTTAATATCGATTTGGGGGCAAATTTAGCAGATGGATGATCTTGCGGGGTATTCCATTTTAAGACTTTATTTCACCCCTCATGAAATAGTACAGCATAGAAGAAAACTGGAATCAGCTATTTATCCCTCCTCTTTCACTATAGATCTGGATTATTTCCTCTTTCCACGTATTTTTCCAGCTCCCTATGAAAGATTCTAGCAAATTTACTTCCACTACCATATTAGACAGCAAGTTCTGCTTTACAACAAGTCACTCTTCTTAAATAAATAGATAAATCTTGTATTATTTTTATACCAATTACCTTACATCTGTCTTTCTGCCATTTGAAGCAATTTTCAAACTTATCCAATCTTCTCTTGATGTTGCCTGCTCTAAGAACATCTCCACATCTTTAGAATACTGCCATCCCAAGGGTAATTTCAGTAATCTACTCTATGTCTTTCCAAGGGTTTGACATTCTTGCTAAGGTGTGGGGCAGAGACATCAATTAATTTATTTCTTGGGAGTAGATGAATCAAGTTTTCACCATTATTCAAACACTTTCTGAAAATTCTTTCCATCTGTTATTTCTCTTTGATATCTAGGCTTTTAAAGCAAAGGTAGAATATAAAAGCTTTTTTTTTAATTGAAAAAATGTGTACGCTTATGTGTAAATTGTCCAAATGCTGCCTGAAATGTATGTTGCAAGTTCAAGAACATGATTACGGTTTGAGGTTTTTGACATGAAGCAACTTATCTTGAATCACTGGTTCGTATTTGGCAACTACACATCGGTAGTTGCATTCCTAACCAGAGCACTCATTCAGTGACAAACGTCTCTGTAGTGTTGGTAAATCCTCAAACCTTTAGCCTCCCCCCCCCACACCTCCTTACTTCCAATGTCACCCCTCACCCCCATTTCTATTACAAGACCTTCTGACATCTTCCATGCTTCTAGTGTCGTGACATTCTGACCTCAGTACTTAGAAATTGCGAATATCTTAAGATTACTCCTAAGAGTTTTCAGATGTAGCCATACCCAAATACCAAGGTTACAGCTACACTACCGTGATCCTTGTAGTCTTCTCCTATTACAGAGGTCTCTTTTCTGCCACTGGTGACCCTAAGAAATGAATGCACATCACGGGGGTAATTGGTCTGTGTAATCCAGTGTTGTGTCTATACATGGTATTTGGTTGCTGGTTGCACTTGCCTCGGGAAGTTAGTTCCATTGACATCAAATTGAGGGACTATCTGGGAACGCAGTCGCGAGTTTAGTCCGAGTGACCAAAAATGGTTTTCCAAAAACTCCCGTCAATTGCCCCCAGCCCAAATTCTCTTCCACATGCTAATTTTCTAAAAATGAATCTTCAAGATGAGAGCATTGTTAGAAAGGTTGCCAGTTATTGCCCATCCCTATGCCACTAATAAAGGTGACTCCTTTCAGCTGAAGTGTATATGGCAAAGGCGCTTCCACTGTATTGTTAGGGAGCAGATTCTACAACAATCATTAATGTAGGTGGACATAACAGTATAACAGAGCTTTATTTGTCGTTCGGTACCGAAGTACCGAACGAAACTACATAGCAGTCATAGAAAAAAAAGAACACAAGACACATAACCCCAACACAAACGTCCATCACAGTGACTCCAAACACCCCCTCACTGTGATGGAGGCAACAAAACTTCCCCTCTCTTCCCCACGCCCACGGACAGACAGCTCGTCCCCGACCGACCCGCACAGTCCCCACACCGGGCGCTGAAACGTCTCGCGGCTGAACCGGGCGATGAAAGGCCCGCGACCAAGCCTTGCGCAGCTAAGTCCCGCAGCCGAGCCGCACCAGCGGTGAAAAGTCCCGCAGCCGAGCCGCACCGGCCACGCCTCCTTTATGTTTATGATTATCCCTCTGGTTTGTCCTTCCACCTGTTGGAGGTTATGTTTTTGGGAGCTACTACGAAAGTTATATATTATACCATATTTTGCTTAATTGATTTCAACTTCAGATTGGAGAATGTCATTGGAGATTGCAGCTATCAAATTGACACACAATTTAATTGTTTGAAAGGACACATGTATTGAGACATTTTGGCATTTTATTTCAGGTTCTGACCGAGGAGAAAATGAACAGATGGAAAGCTGTAAGTATACATTCAAAATCTTCCCATTTAGAGACAAATTATGGCTATTTCTTGAATCTGAAATAAAATTAGCACTTGCTGGAAACGTTCAGCGTGTCAGGTGTTATCTGTGGAGAGAAGCAGAGTTAATTTTGCATGTTAGTGTACTAACATGATAAACCTAAGCCTAATCTTTCATCAGAACTGGGAGAGGGTCAGAGATCTTTTTTTCTCTGAGCTAATGAAACGAGTTAAAGGAAAGAATAATTGCAAAAATGACTGATATAATGATAAAACAAAAAATGGAAGATCATTTTGAATAGTCTGATTTTTTTTTAAAGCAAAGCATTTTACAGCTTAGCAACCTGGAGTTTTGTGTTTTTTAAATTTTAACTAGAAATATCTTGAGTTACTTGTATCTGTGTTACATGTAAGGTGGGTGGTTGTGTGAGGCATGGTAGACCAAAAGCTTTCCTGTGGTACCATTTGCGCATGTTATTGCACATTGGCTTTCTCACATTGTTGGACAGCAACCACATATTTTAAGTGTTTACAAGCGGGTGTAAATATTACCACATGCTGGCTGACCTGCCTTGGCTTCCAAACTGGCAATGCCTTGGTTTAAAAATGTTCATCTATTTAATCAAATACATGGTTTCAGACTTGCTATCTTTGCAACCACTTTCGCCTGCGACTTTCGGACCTCTGTACTTCTCCCCTCTTCTGTGTTCCAACTTTAGTCCCTTTGCAACTGACAGCCTTTCTTCCATCTGCCCAAACTGCAGAAGAATTTCTCAAATAAAAACAAACCTCTCTGCCTCTCTTGAAACGCTGCTTAAAAGCAACACTTTGACCGACCATCTAATTACCCTTCTTTCATGGCTATGTCTCAAATTTTATTTAATTCAAGACCTGTCTCCAGTAGGATCATCAGGCTGTTGATGGGGTTCTATTTAGTTTGATGTGACAAAATGGAGACTACCTCAGCTAAACATTTAGAAGAGTCATAAACAAAATGATGACCGCGCCCTTGTCCATGCCAGTGAGAATCAGCTGCTTAAACTAATCCCACCATTGGCATCAGGTACATAGCCCTGCAGGCCATGTCTTCAAATACACATCTGAGGACTGTTTTAATGTGATACGGATTTCTGCATCTACCATCCTTTTTAACACTACGTTCCAGATCTGTACCAATCTATTAAAATAACACAGCACAGGAACATGCCTTTCACCCACAATGTCTGTGCCATAAATGATGCCAAGACTAAAGGGCCTGCCCCACTTAGGCGATTTTAAGGCGACTGCCGGCGGACTAGGCTGTCGCCGACAGTTCGCCGGGGTGTCGCGGGCATGATCGTGAGGAGTCTTCCAAAGATCGTAGTGGATCTCGGCGTGTCGCTGAGAAATCAAACGGTTTGAAATTTCTCGGCGACAGCTGGCCTGTCGCCAGGTATCGTAGCTTATTGCGGGCGCTGTCACATGCTGTCCCCAGGTTTGATAGGTTCTCTTAAGATGCATTTCGAAGCACATAATAACAAAATAAGTAAAGTAATTTCAAAATACCATAAAATGCCTGTGTTTAACAAATTTATTTACCGTCAGGACATTTGACAGGTAGATTGGAGGCGACAGTTTGACGGTCAGCTAAGCGTGGGAATTTTCGCGATGTTTTTGGCCTCAGCCATTACATTTATAGTGGGCTCCAAACCCAGATATTCAACCCAGAAACCAGATATGCATCTCCCTTACATTTTCAAAGAATGCCCACACACTTTTCACAAAAATCCACTGAACCACTTTTAAAATTTATTATTTTTAATACAGCTATTAGTAAACTGGAAGTAAATCCAGTTTATTCCTTGTTACAGTGAAGCTTGTTTTTTAAGTAACCCATACAAGGTGTTATAGTTCAAAACTCTCAAGTACTTACCGACTTGTCAGTGATTTCAGCGAAAACCAGGACGCCGGAGAAGCATTGACAGCGTGGGAATTTTCGCGATGTTTCAGAAGACGCTGTAATCTCGACCTGACTCGGCATTGTCGTTGGGTAAAAAAAAGTTTGGCGATCTGCTACGACTTTGACAGTCGCCGGCAGTCGCCAAAAAAATCGCCTAAGTGGGACAGGCCCTTAACTGTTACCTGCCTGCACATAATATAAAACATAAAACAGTACAGCATAGAATCTATATATTATTAAAACTCTCTGTTTGATTGTTTGAATGTTTGCTCGTTTGATTGTTTGTTTGTTGATGCCTGTGATGTAACCTTATTTTTGTGCCCCCGTCACACGACAACACAACAATTTTAGGACCACCTTACTCACCTTTGTCCTGGGGACAGTTTCATCCAAGTTTTATTCAAATTGGTCTTACATTTTTAAAGTTAGAGAGATTTTAAAGTTTAAAGATTACATTAAACTGAAGCTTGGCAAGGTTCAGCGAAAGACGGCCCAATGAGACCCACCCGAGTGATGGCCAATGGGGGGGGGGGGGGGCACGATGACCGCTGGGGGCGGGACCTGCCAGAGTGACGGGAATTTAGATTTAAAAGAAGAGTCGCTTTATTTTACAGATTAGTTGGGGCCCGATGATATGACGGCCGTGCGCAGAACAAACGGGTCCGCGCCTGCGCAGTTGGGGCCCATTAATCTAATAATTACTTAAGATGGCCGCCGGATCCACGCGTGCGCAGAACACAACGGGTCCGTGCCTGCACAGTTAGGGACCGTTGATCTGATACTTGCGTAAGATGGCTGCCGGATCCGCGCATGCGCAGAAGCCAATGGCTCCGCACCTGCGCAGTTGGGGCCCGTTGATATTGTGGGGGGGGGGGGGGAGGAGGTGGGGGGAGAGGGGAGGGTGCTAGACCAATGCAGGAGAGGTTTTCAGGGGTTTTAAGGGGGGGGTGAGGGGGACGGAGTGGGTGGGGGGGAGGGGATGAGGGGGGGTGGAGTGGGTGAGGGGGGAGGACGGGGAGATAAGGGAGGGGGGATGGAGTGGGTGAGGGGGGGCAATGGGGTCGGGGAGGGTGCTAGACCAATACAGGAGAAGCTTTGGGTCCACGGCTCGCTCTAGCCGTAGCATTGGCAGCACGGGGCCGAGGTGAGTGGCACCATCTCCCCTTCCCTGTCCCCCCTCGCCCGCCCATGGCCCCGGGGAACACTCCCTGCCCGGCAACGGGCTTCGTCAGTTGGAGAGGGTTGCCCCAGGAGAGGCCTGCAGGAGAGATTTAGACCCAACGGGTCCACCTCAGTCTAGTATATTATAAAAGGCGTTGCTTGGTGAATTGAGCTCTGCATAATTCCACTGGTGATGACCTTCCAGTCACACAAATGCCCATCATTCATTGCTCTTTGCTTTCTGCCACTGAACCAGTTTTGAATCCAATAAGCCGCTCTCCCTTGAGTCCTGCGGGCTCTTACTACTTAAAAAACCTGACAGGTGGCATCTTGTTCAGAGTTTTGCTCAACTCCATGTAGACTACGTCAATTTTTCTGAGCTTGCCCTTTTGTTGTCTCTTCAAAAAATCAATTTGGTCAGAGATGATCTTCCTTTAACAAGCTGTTGCTGGTTGTCCCTGATTAATATATGCCTTTCTAAGTGAAGGTTTATACTGCTCTTTTGAATTCAATAATTTGCCCAGCATTAGGCATGTGAATTTTTAGTGTTTCCACGGTTTTCCGCGTTTTTAAAATCCTTTTTTGCATGATTTCCACATTTTTCACTTTGCCAAAATCGCGCTTACCAACGGAGAAATCGGATCGGAAAAAAAGAAAAGAAACGATGTATAGACTTGTAATGAACACTAGGGTTCCGCTGGAGCTCGCTAGGGGTTCCGCGAGAAATCCCCCGCGCCCTGGAAGTCTCCTGAAAATGTGGTACCTAGGCTGGGCAAGGCAGCCAATCGCGACCTCATTGGATTTTCCACAGCCGATTGGTGGGTTGAATTTGCAACCTGTGGTGGGAGCTCTGGAACTCCAGCCCAGCTGGAGCCAGCAAATCTATCCCCATAGCTGGCTTCCTTAGCCGGCTCGATAAACCAGCAAAGCTCTGGAACCAAGAGTGCCAGAAAATCAGTGATGGAACTGTAATGAGTAAATATTAAATTTAAGTGCAAGATTATATAACTAAATTAATTAAATTTAGGGGTTAAAATATAAAACACAGCAGCAAAGCCAATTGCCACCTTTTAGGATTGTTTATCAATTAATGTGCGAATTTACTTCAAAATGTTATTAGTATACAGTGACATATTCAACTTATTTTGTAATGTCCGTTTTTACTTTGAAATGCCCTAAAAGAGGCTTGAAACTAGTAATTTTGTGTGTAAATTTCCAATTTTTTGACCCCCGCTGTACGCCTCGCGCAAGCGCTCAGTTCTTTTCCTCTTTTTTTTTTACCTCACTCACATGCCTTGCAGCATGGAAATTAAAATAGCCGAATTCTAATAAATTAATATATCCTTTATCTTTATTATTAACATGCTCCACACTTGCTGATTGTTCCCTAATGGGCCTTGCTTTTTCCTAAGTTATCCTCTTGCATATTATTTACCTTCTTAAAAAAAAACCTTTGGAGATTCTTTGCTATTTTTATATTAAACTCTCCTTACTTCCCCATTTTCTCTTTCAATTTCATTCTGACACTTCATGTATTCTTCCAGGGTTTTTGCTGTATTAAGCTGTGCATATATATTTTTCTTTTAACTGTGAATGCCGAATATCCTCCAACAATCAAGATGTGGATCTATACATTAGTTTGTTATATGGTTCGCATGAATGTCGCCTTTCTGATTGCTTATTGCTGATATATTTGAATTTTGCTTCCACCAGAGATTGGAGGTATTCTGGCAATGAAAGTGAAACTTTGCACTGTAGCAGGCTGAGTTTTGGTTGATATGATGGCGTAGTAGCTAGATTATCGTTTTTCCACGATTTAAAAAATTATATTTATCCTTCAGTCAGATTGGTCTCAGAATCAGATTCCAAGCTAAATTGTGCTCTTCTAATTTTATTTTGTGCATTTAACAGCAGGGAAACAGATACTGCAATGCTATCCAAATTCCGTTACATCTGCTCGTGCAATGATGCTCTTTAACCTTGGCAGTGCATATTGTCTACGCAGTGAATATGATAAGGCTCGCAAGTGTCTTCACCAGGTGAGATAGCAAGAGCATGTAATTTAATCTGCTCCATCCAAATCCTTCAGTGGCATCAATGGTCCGAAAGTCAGAACCATTGCCCCATTCTCAGAGGTTATTTGCCTGTTGAATCATTGCTGTGAAAGATCACGTCCAATTGCCACCTGACTGCTGGGGTGGAGGGAAGAAGCGGTGGGATGTGGAGTCATGTTGCATTCCTTAATTTTCTAAATTTTGGCTCTTTGACAGTTTGTTGCCTTGTGATTCTTGCAACGAAAAAAAAAATCTGCTTTCTGTCTAATGCTTATCAGTGCCCTGGATCTCTTGCACAATTTTGTCCATTGAATTTTTAAATATAATGATTAGTCTATTTCATTGACATCCTGGTTGCATATCATTTGTACTTGGATGCTTGTCCTTGTTCAGTTAAGCATTCCTTCCGTGATTCTTCCTTGCTGTAAATACATGGAGGCCAATGAAAGTAGGCTTGCCTGAATAAAAAGTTTTCCTTGACTGCACCATGTAATTTGTTCACTTTCGGATAGGCTGCTTTGTTTATTAATCTGATTAATGAAGTTACAAGCAGCTAATTGCTTTTTACAGTCATTCCCATCTTTCTTTACTCACCTTCCCACTCATTCCAATCCTATTTCTATTTGTAAATGATGTTTCTTAAGACGATTTTCAAAGAATTGTGAATGTGCATTTAAGGGAATGGGTGTATTTGCAGTTCGGATTTCCTGGAAGTACTGAATGAAGTTTTGACATGTCCTTCTATAGCTTTTACTAAACTTGTCTGTCTATATTGTAACTGGATACTGGCTCATTCTGTGTTTTTCTTTATCAATTAAAGGCTGCCTCAATGGTTAATCCTAAAGAGATTCCACCCGAAGGTATCCTCCTAGCTGTTTATCTTGAACTGCAAAATGGTAAGTTTCCATTTGATAATGGTGACTAAGGTCAACATTTTTATATTTAAAATGTTGCCTTGAAATCACAGTGTGAAAATGTTTCCTTAATTGGCTTGTTTCAATAAGTAATGTTAATTTTTTTAATGTAGTATTCTAAGACTGATACTTATAAATTTCTATGGGGAATGAAGTTGCAGAGGAATAGTTTGATGCAACAGACCCTGTTTGAGGGCATGTTTTTAATTTAAAGTTCACTGACATAGTTTCCAGTTCATAATGCTTGACAGTTAGTGCATATCCTCCATCCCTGGCTCATTGACAGAAATGCTAGTTGGTGTGTCAGAGATTCCTGACTCACAAGGGCTTGCTTGCTTTTATCACGTAGCTGTCATTATGCCTCTCAGGTAGACACAAAATGCTGGAGTAACTCAGCGGGTCAGGCAGCATCTCGGGAGAAAAGGAATGGGTGACTTTTCGGGTTGAGACCCTTCTTCAGACTGATGTCGGAGAGGGGGCGGGACAAAGATAGAATGGAGTCAGAGACAGGAAGACTAGTGGGAGAACTGGGGAAGGGACAGAGAGGGAAAGCAGGGACTATCTGAAGTTAGATAGTCCCTGCTTTCCCTCTCTAGCCCCTCTACCTTCCCAGTTCTCCCACTAGTCTTCCTGTCTCCGACTACATTCTATCTTTGTCTCGCCCCCTCCCCGACATCAGTCTGAAGAAGGGTCTCGATCAGAAACGTCACCCATTCCTTCTCTCCCGAGATGCTGCCTGACTCGCTGCGCTACTCCAGCATTTTGTGTCTACCTTCGATTTTAACCAGCATCTGCAGTTTTTTTCCTACACGTTGTGCCTCTCACCAATGGATGGCTCTTCTGTTCTTTGGGTACAAGCAAGGAATTCTAGTGAGAATAATACTGCAATGAACTAACAAACTTTGAATGGAAAAACAAAAAAAGCTAAGTTACATAGATTACATAGCTAAGTTACGTTGAACCAGTGGCCAGAAACTACTCAACAATTAATTGTTTCAGGAAGTGTCTAATGAGGAAGGAGGTGTGTCCGGTGGGGATTCCAGAGTCTTTGTCTTGGGAGTTGAAAGCACTACCACCAGCAGTGTGACAGTTAAACTGGATATGTTCGAGAGATCAGAATTGTTGGAACATAGATCTGGAAGTGAGCTGGATGAGATTACAAAGATGAGGAAGACTATGAAGAGAATTGAAAAACAGAGCAAATCTTGCATTCTCATGAGGGTGTATGATTAAAATTAATCACATTAAATTGTTTTAAGATTAAAATAATAGAGAGGAAAAACTACTACAGTGGATTCTGCAACAAGGGACCATTGCCTTGATTTTAGCATCATGCCGTTCACGAGTGTTATTTGGAAACACTTATCTATAAACTGGGTGCTGGAAATCTGGAATAGATTTATATTTCATGTAAGAAAAGGATACTAGGTAAATACATTTAAGATATCAGGCAAGGCCGCATTGACAGAAGCAGGTGAAGGTTCTGAATTGCTGGCTTTTAAATTTTATACCCCCCTGCAAGGGCATCAAGATGCATTAGCCCTCATTGTTGGTTGTATTAACTTTACTGTAAATTTATGGTTTTGTATTTGTGCTGCTTCCTTTCTTGTCTCTGGTTGCCGACAATGAACATGTATTGTGTTTGGGGATACAGGCAACACACAATTAGCACTACAGATCATTAAAAGGAATCAGCTGCTGCCCTCAGTGAAAGCCCTGTCTTCCGATGCGAAAAAGAAACCGATGTTTCAGTCCATCCAGACTGTGCAGCCACCGCCATTCAGCACTGTCCAGCGGAAGTGAGACTGTTTGCTGCTTGAGACCAACATCCGCTTGCTGCCTTCAAGACTATTCCCCTGCTGGGGAAGAAGCACGGGCTGCAGGGGAGAAACCCTCGAAGCACTGCTGCTGTCAGCTATCCAGCCAGGGAGAAGGGGAAATCTATGACCATCCAGTACTAAGGATACAAGCACCAGTCAGGTTAGATTAGGGTTAATCTAACTTGAACTTGAATGCTCACTGAAGGTAACACGTGCATAGATTCAGTGTGTTTCTGGACTTTGGGGATTTATTGAGTTTATAATGTTTTATTTTATGTAATAGTTTGTAACCACAGTATTTATAGATGATCAGATTTGTTTCCTGTTATATTTGCAACAGTTAAAATAATCTAATGAACACCCTGTATGCGAAAGACCACTTTTATATCGCCTTATAGTTGCCCCTCTCTGTACTAGGTATATGTTATAAAACAGTTTTCTTATGTCATCCTTTAATGAAACAGTCATGGGGTTGCTGGTTGAATTTGATTCTGGCAACACAATTAACAAAATTTATATGATGTAACTATTCATCCCGATATGAAGAATATTGCAAATACTCTTGGTGTCAATAATATCATCTACCTGAGCTGAGGAGACAATGTGTAGGGGGGAGGGAGATACTCTGAGACACCACAGAAAAATATGCAGGAACACAACTTCCTGAACTGTTATAGATATTTTATGGGAATTTCACTAATAAGTTGAAGATCCTGTCTTAATCAAACCAATGACATTTTGTAAAGTGTTTTGTCAGATCTGCATTTCTTGCTGCTTTTCAGCAGTGATTTTGCTTATTTTCTGGAGCGATTCAAAGTGTGTAAAGGCAGATCTAGAGAAAGAAATTTAAATACTTAAAATATACCAAATTAATAAATTATATTAGGGTGGATTTTTCATCCAGGAAATTTGTAAAAGGAACCAAAATGTCTTCTTGCTTTCCCGACCTGGAGCCGGGCTTTCAAAGAGCGCTTAAGGAGTTGGAAGAAGGGAAAATGAGCTGTAGAAAATGTGGAGCCATGAGAATAGAACTGCGGTAAGGGGCTGACTAGATTACACCTGCAGGAAGCTGGCATGGATGCAAGGGGCCAAGTGTTTGGAATCATCTTGGAGAGAGGAGAGTTTGATTATTTTTGTTTCCCCAAAGAGTTCCTTGGACATTCTCCCACAGGTGATTCACAGTACTAATGCTGAATTTGACTGCGCGAGAACAAATACACAGCATTGCCGCAGGACCTGCCATGAGCAGCATCCTACCCCATGTAGCAGTGCTAATTGATACCAGGGAACGAGCAGCAGCCAAGTACTGTTGTGAGTTGGGCTCTCTGCCCACAGTCTCAGAACCACCGGCTGCATTCGACCAAGAGGACAAGGTTTCAATGTACCACAAAATATTATTGGTCAAACACGGGTACTCCTAAACATTGCAAATCAAATGATATTTTGGAAGCATAGTTGACACTGATTGTGAATAAAGAACATACAGTTAATACTGCATTTTGCTGATCAGTGTGATTACTTTGTTTTGGCTGTGAAATGCTCTTGCTTGCCTTCTGTCTGCCACTTAGGGCTTGTTTTCGTGATTACCTTCCTTTTGAGGCTTTAAGATAGTGCCTGTAGGAACAACGGGATTTGGAGAGATTCTTGAGCTCTTGAGACGGTACAGTTTGATTATGGTGATCCGATCTACACAGCACATATGTATAGTATAGAACTTTATTGTCATTCGGTACAAGTACTGAACAAAGTTACAGCAGTCACAAAACACAACAAAAAAAAGAAAAAAGTACACAGGACACACGACCCCAACACAAACATCCATCACAGCGAGTCCAAACACCCCCTCACTGTGATGGAAGGCAACAAAACTTCCACTCTCTTCCCCCCACGCCCACGGACAGGCAGCCTTGCTCAACAAAAATCTACTCGCCACACATCCATTTTATATATTTATGATTATGGACCAAGTTTATTTGCATAATTTAAAACTAAACCTCTCATTTTGGACGTGAACATCCAAGGTTAGTACCTTGTGCTCGAGGAGTATTGCCCAGATCAGCCATTCCAACTGACTACATGTGGTCTCCCAGTGCCTGAAGTTTGTCATTCTGGGCAACCTGCTATGCATTCCAGGATAGTAAAGAAGCTAGTAGCAATCACAATCCTGTTTCTCTTCTACTCCACCAGCACCCCCCTTTCTCCCCTCCCTCCCCCTATTCTGTAAATCTGCTAACATGCATGTGTATAACCTGCTCTTAAATCCTGACATTTTTTGTCCTTCGGCTAGTGACTAATTTTAGATGAGAAATTCTTGCACATTATTTTGAATTCCCTTGATTTAAGAATTGGGTTACAAAATGTCTGTTAACAGCACGAGTTCAATGAGATGAATTTCAAGCTATTTACAGCAGGAAGGGAGCACTCAGTCAGGTGCATTTTGCCACATGCAAATGAACCAAAGATGTTCTGGCAATGTGTGACAATCGAGTTTCACTGTACCTTAATTGAACACGTGACAATAAACTGAACTTTGGACCTTTGAACCAAAGATGTTCTGGCAATGTGTGTAGACCCAAGTCACAGACAAATGTGTTATTTGCAATGAGAAATTATGTGATAACTTGGCTTGCTTCCCTTAACATCAGTAGGAAGCTGAACTGTTGCCCAGCCAGCATGTATGCAAGGGAAATTGACAGACTGACCAGCCTGTGCATGATACAGACATCTCCATCCGCCACACTCAGCTTCTCTCCTCATTTATTACTTGCCTGCTGAGCAAAACAATATATTTTAATCTCTTTGAAAATAAAATTTTAAGGGAAATGGTTTAATCCTGTGCTATCTTCCTAATTGTTTGGCTTCACAAAAGCATTGGTCTTTCCAAATTGAATGTAGCTTGGCAGAAATGAGGGAAGCCTTAAGACCATGTTCTTGTATGGGTTTAATAAGTACTGGCACCTGCTCAGTAAATTGAACCATAATGTATTCTGTGTGATGAAAGGTGTTTTACCCTTGTGGTTTGTCCAGAGGCTGTGAAACCATCCTCCCTGACCTTAGCTTTCTCTCTGGGAGCCAACTAGAGGCCACATTCATTCCACCAATGCAGAAATATCCAGCTGCTGGCAGGGAAGAGAGAAGAGCCAACAATTGGAACTAAGTGTCCATCATAAAACACTTCTTTCCACTGATCTTTGTGGAAGGAGAACAAGGGAGGAGAAGTTTAGGCAAGGATATGGCTCCAGCACACAGGAAATTTGGATATTAATGGTAGAAAATATTTGCATATCTATTGCACTTTCCACATCTTGCAAAGTGTATTACAACCAATGGAGTATTTGAAGCTTGTTCATATCCATAAAGCCTGTGATTCTTGCAGGCTGGCACTTTCTCAATGCTTTATGCCCACTTCAACCTGATTTTCCTGCATGATTGCAAATACATTTAAGATTCCCCCTGTGGTATGTTTACTGACGGTGACTTTAATGAGTTGGCCTGATGCCATTGATTCATGACACCCACTGGAATTTACTCATAATTAGCCCAATGGTGCATGGTGGTATCACTGTCAGTTCCTCCCAAATCATAGTGACCTTATCAGATTGTCTTGCACAATCCAATAGAATGACGAATCAGGCCACTGCTCAAGCAAAAATTAAACTGCTGAAGGAACTGCTTGGTGTTAACAACTTGGTGCTTTGTGGCAAGGTCTGTGCAACTTTTATGAAGGATTGCCAGCAGATATTTACAGAACTGGAATTTCAGGTAAGATGCCATTCAGCCCACTGTACCTGTACTAGCTTTGAAAGTTTTCTAACACTCCCATTCCCTCGCTTTGTTTTATGGATGAATCTGCGTCCACTGCTCTCAAGGGGAACACATTCTAGGTTACAGCAGGCAGTGAAGAAAGCTGATGGCATGTTGGAGGTATCACAAAATGCTGGAGTAACTCAGCGGGTCAGGCAGCATCTCTGGAGAGAAGGAATGGGT
The DNA here is from genome assembly GCF_053455715.1 of Rhinoraja longicauda. Lineage (NCBI taxonomy): Eukaryota > Metazoa > Chordata > Chondrichthyes > Rajiformes > Arhynchobatidae > Rhinoraja > Rhinoraja longicauda. Next base: position 44,838,796 of record NC_135956.1, on the reverse strand, counting down.
AACTTTTCGGGTTGAGACCCTTCTTCAGACTGATGTCAGGTGTCGTAGAGTAAGAGGGCCATCATTGAGGAGCATTTGAGTTTAGGCGCAAGGAGGTCCTACTGCAGTTAAACAGGGTCCTGGTGAGACCGCACCTGGAGTATTGTGTGCAATTTTGGTTTCCTAATTTGAGGAAGGACATTATTGTTATTGAGGGAGTGCAGCGTAGTTCACCATGTTAATTCACGGGATGGCGGGACTAACATTTGATGGTTTGACTGGGCTTGTATTCACTAGAATTTAGACGAATGAGGGGATCTTATAGAAACATATAAAATTCTTAAAGGATTGGACAGGCTAAATGCAGGAAAAATGTTCCCGATGTTAGGGGAGTCCAGAAACAGGGGTCACAGTTTAAGAATAAGGGGTAGGCCATTTAGGACTGAGCTGAGGAAAAACTTCTTAACCCAGAGAGTTGTGAATCTGTGGAATTCTCTGCCACAGAAGGCAGTGGCGGCCAATTCACTGGATGTTTTCAAGAAAGAGTTAGATTTAACTCTTGGGGCTCAAGGAATTAAGGGATATGGGGGAAAGCAGGAACGGGGCACTGATTTTAGATGATCAGCCATGATTATATTATAGGCCATTTGGCTCGAAGGGCCGAATGGCCTACTCCTGCACCTATGTTTCTATGTTTTTTTATATTTCTACATCAATGTACCGCAGAACAAAACGCTTCATCACTTCTCCTCCCTGATTCTTTTGCTGGTCTCCCTCTGTCTGTGTCCTCTGCTTCAGACTAAAGAAGTGTCCTGACCCAAAACATCATGTGTCCACTTCCCTCCACAATGCTGCTTGACCCGCTCAGTTCCTCCAGCATTTTGTTTACTCAAGTTTAAAGCATCTGTAGTCTCTTATACTCGGTTCAGTCCCTCTAAACCAATCAATTTTGATAATTCTTAAAATCTCTTCTCCACGGAGAAAAAGTTAGGTGCCGATGCTCTCAATCAGAGCATTTGGAAGGCCTTGGAAGAATAGGTAAAGTGAGGAAAAGCATGAGATGATGTACAACCTCTGGACGACTTGGACAAACTGCAGAGAATAGCAGGAGAAAGACTTGCCTTCATATTGCATATTTTACCAACACAGGATATTCCACAGCACATTATAGCCGGAATGGAGATCCAACCTGTACACAAGCTCAGACCAATGATGAGCCTATATGAATGATCTTTTGTGAGGAATAATATTGGCCCGCACTCCACCTGCGTGAATACCTCCCGCACTTCATCAAAATCCTGCAGTAGTATCTGTTTGCATTCATCTGAGCATGCATAGGGGACCTCAGCTTAGCATCTCTGAACGAGTACCTTCAACAGTGTGGCACTCTTAGTACTGTAGGAGTGTGTCAGCCTTGGTTTTCACATTTTGAAACTGATTGAAGGTGCGGCAGAAGACTGGGTACATTCTACGTGACATTCTGGGGTCAATAAGTGTTCCTCCACAAACAACACCTAAACAAAGAACTAAACATCTTGTTGCATGTAGGATGCTGACAGCATACCTACCTTTTTAATTGCTGTGAATCCGCTTTGGGTCTTTTGAGGAAATGAAGGATCCTGCTCACTCATCACAGCCCATCCCTCACCTGTGCTTACTGACCTTCACTGGCGTGTACAATGGCAGCAGTTTAATTTTAATTTGTTTGTTCTTGTTGAGTCATTCAGTGTCCTACTGTAATTCCCCTAGTATCTTTGCACTCATGCAATCCTGCTCCCTTGGATTTAATTATGCCTTCAATTGCTTGGACTCTAAACTCTGGAACTACTTTTCTAAACCTCTCTACCCATTCTTCTTCAGGATTCTCCTGTTGATTACCAACCTGGATATCTGGTCAGGTGGTTCTCTTTCTGTTTTACCATGTGGAAGGTTGCAGGTCACAATGGTGGAATCATCTGAAAAAAGGTCCTCACTCAAAACGTCACCTGAACATTTCCCTTCAAAGATGCTGCCTGATCCTCTGAATTTCTCCAGCACTGTTTTTTGCTCGATTCCAGCACCAGACGTCTCTGTATCTCCCTGCTCCTGAATCGGGAACAATGACAGCTGCTGTTCTCAGTTGCTCCACTCGGTGGTGCTGTTAGTCTTCAGTACTGGTGCTGGAGCCCAGCTTCTGCCAGCGTCTCGATGAATATCGGTTGATCAATTCGAGGATAATTATCCATGGTACATGCCATCATGCCCTCTCTTTGAATCTTCCTTAATGATGTGTCCAGTATGTAAAATATGGGCATGCAAGACAGTAGAATAAGAAATATTTCTCCCAGATCTCAAAGACGTGAGGTTAAATGGGCTCTGCAAATTGCTCCCTAGTGTGAAGGGAATGAATGAGAAAGTTGGGTAACACAGAACCAGTGTGAACAGGTGAATAATGGTAGGCCATGAGCTGAAGGGCCTGTTTCCATGCTGTACCTCTGAAACTGAACTAAACTAAACTAACCCCTCGGGGTCGAGGGTGCCTTACTTCAACTACAATTTGATGGCTACTGAGGCCAATGTGGGAACTGTAAATTCTTCCACAGTTGGCAGAGAAGGTGGTTGATGAATAACAAGATGCACGTCCTCCCAGGTTTTCAACACCATCCTGAGTATCATAGGCAATGTTTCGTTTTTTTAGCTCCAGGAAGGGGGGATTTTCAATGATAAGGGGACAGAAATGTTAAATTATAAGGACAGATTTAGGATGAGAGGGGATCTTATCGAAACATATAAGATTATTAAGGGGTTGGACACGTTAGAGGCAGGAAACATGTTCCCAATGTTGGGGAAGTCCAGAACCAGGGGCCCCAGTTTAAGAATAAGGGGTAGGCCATTTAACACGGAGATGGAGGCCAATTCTCTGAATGCATTTAAGAGAGAGCTAGATAGAGCTCTTAAGGATAGCGGAGTCAGGGGGTATGGGGAGAAGGCAGGAACGGGGTACTGATTGAGAATGATCAGCCATGATCACATTGATTGGTGGTGCTGGCTCAAAGGGCCGAATGGCCTCCTCCTGCACCTATTGTCTATTGCCTATTGATTGCAAAGAATGTGTTTCTTTCATTTTGATGCATAAAGGTAGTCCAGTGTTTTAAGATAATGGGAGTTGATTGTGTGAGATAAGAAAAAAATATTTCCTGCAATGGATGGAGGCAGAACAACAGGGTGGAATGTTATAATGAGAACAACGATTTAGGATCAGGAAGCTCTTCACATCCAGGGCACTGGAAATCCTGAACTGGCTCCTCCAAAAAGCTCCTGAACTTAGAAGTGATTCCTATGCCCTGATGGGTGAGGATATGAAAAGACAGAGATCAAAGCTGAGATAATTCCTGGTGTGATTTGATATTGCTTACATTGAACTCAATCAGACAGCTTGCCTGTAAAATAAAAGTGAAACACACATGTGTGCCACCCTTTCCACATCCCCAGGACAAGCAGCCAGTAATGTCCAGTCACCATTGTTGGAAACACATCTATCACAACAAAAGCCCACAGTCAGGTACAGCGACTTTAATGATAAAGGTTGAAGTTTCAAGTTTGGCCAGGAGACCTTAGAACTCACTACTTCATCTTCAGAATTGTGACACTGGACATTTTTGTACGGCTAAAAGAACAGGCTGAATCTTGGTTAAACACGCCAGCCAAGAAGCATTAGCTGTGGTAGTGCAGCACTCCTTTCAATACTGCAGCAGGCTCATCTGGGTCTCCACTATAAGGCCTGTCCCTACCTCCTGACTGGGGCAAGAATGCTGCAGCCTTCAGCCCGCGAGCACTCACACTTTCTGTCTAAGCATTCCTTTACAATAATGACTGACAATATAGTTTTTGACCTGAAATATTACCTCTTATGTTTCCCCACAGATACAGTCTGACATGCTGAATATTTGCACCATTTTCAACTTACAACCCAACGGTATGAATGTTGAATTCTCAAATTTTAGGTAACCTCTAACTAATTAAGGTGCCAAGAGGCCATCGTTTAATTTTACTTTATCTTCATGTACCTAGGTACAATGAAATTCTTAGTTTGCATACAGTTCAGTAAGAATCTTACTATATATTAGATGCAATTATACTTAAATACAAGAGCATTAGATAATAGATTACTCTGAGTCAGCATTCAAGTGTCACTACATTTCTGGCATCATCCTGTGCCCTTCAAATTCAGAGTTGTTAAAAATGTTAAACCTGATTGGAACTGGGGTTACAGCATGAATTTGTTCTAAATATTGGGGTGACGGCTAGTCTGATGAAACATTTTTGGCGGGGTATTTGCGGAGCCAGAGCCACAGTGATACTGGGGCTGTTGGAACTTAATAGTGATGTCGGAGTATTTGTCCAAGCTGAGGATAAGTACATGTGAGCTTTGGAGAGATTGGTGGAGAGCTCAAACAAAGAACTGACACAGCTTGATGATCCAAGCCAAAAGGGCAGCAGGCCAGGACAGAGGAGCCAGTGAGTTTCCCAGCTTCACAAAATGTTGGGAGAGTTAAAAATACTGCTACAAATCTCTGCCGTTTGAAATGCCAGAAATGTCAAGCCCATTTTACCTGCTTTGATTTACCCTCCAGATAAAGGACAAAGTAAATTGACTTTGGGGCAGACTAGTCCGATTGTGTTACTGCTGAAAGTCTGAATCAAATTAGGAATCGAGTGCAGTCAAATTCATCCACAAGAGGACCGATCGAGCAAGGAGGAACTTTCTGATTTGCACAGTTTTACTGCACCTCAGCTCATCCAAAATCAAAATGATATATTTAATCCTTTCATTTGTGTTCAAGGTAGAAAGATTTTTGATTACCATCTCTGTAAATCTCCACAAATCCCCCAAATTTCTGAGACCTCCGTACTCTTCGAATTGAGGCTTTTTGAACTTTTGCAATTTTAATGGGATGGTGCATTAAAATTACACCTTGAGCTCCAGGGACCTCGGCTCGATCTTGATCTCTGGTGTTGTGTACGTGAAGTTTGCATGTTGTCCCTGTGACTGCATGGGTTTCCAACGTATCCAACGTATCAGATTAATTGGATGCTGTACATTAATATGTTGGTGTCGGTGAGGGACACAAAGAACCAGACGGGAGTTGCCAGGCATGTAAGGACGAATAAGTTGTTAGTTTTCAGGGAAAAGGGAAGGGGACTGACGGAATTGCTCTGCTGGGAGCCAGCATGGAGCCAGTGGGCCGAATAGCCTCTCTAAGTTGTAAATAGTAGGTATAATAGGGCTAACAATGAGGAGTTTACTCCAACATCTTGGCTGATATTTATCTGTCAATCAATGTCTCTAAAACTGGCTAGGAAAGATGCAGTGGAGTGGTGGTCTTCAGTCTGAAGAAGGTTCTCAATCCGAAAAGTCACCTATTCCTTCTCTCCAGCGATGCTGCCTGTCCCACTGAGTTACTCCAGCATTTTGTGTCTACCTTCTCTAAAACTGGCATATCCATATCCACATGGATACCGTATGGATCCATGGATACTGTATCCATTTGCTGGGAGTGGGGCCTCACTGGTTACAAATTTGTAGCTTTTTCCAGCATCGCTGCTGTGAATGCGCTTCGAAGGTTCCTCATTAGTTGTGTAGTGCTTTGGACCAACCCTGAAGTCAAAACAGCTTTGCAAAAATAAAAACCCTTTCCATCTTTCTATCTTTATTTAAATTACAAGACTAATTAGCATCCATTGTCATATTGCCATGTTGAATTCGAAGCAGATACTGTACCTTTCTCTCTGGGTGGAGAAGACTGGAAGCAGTTGAAAGTTGCCAAAATATCCATTGTTTTTAGATGGTAAATAGGATACTGTTTCTAATTGTGGTTGCAAGACTTTTTTCCCATTTTGACAATAACATTTCATAGGCCTTGGGCAAAACCCAACTCCATTTTAACTGCGTGGGGAACATCAAACAGCATTGAGTTAATTGGGGAATTGTTTTGATGTGGGATAAATCCACTTACTGCTCAGTTTGTATGGAAACTCTGAGACAATAGGAGGCCATTCGCCCCTTCAAGCCCTGTATTCAATTAAACCAAGGGACTGCAGAAACTGGAATTTTGAGCAAAAAACAAACTCTTGGAGGATACCAGCTGGTCAGGCAGCATCTGTGGAATGAAAGAGAGAGATTATGTTTTGGATCTTGCAACTGATTGGTCTGATGTATGTTTTAGACTTTACTTTAGACTTTACAGATACACCGCAGAAACAGATCCTTTCACGCACTGGGTTCACATCAACCAGCGATCATCCCGTGCACTAACACTATCCTACACACTAGGGCTATTTTACAATTTTACCAAAGCCAATCGACCTACAAGCCCTGTACGTTTTGGGAGTATGGGAGGAAACCCACGTGGTCACAGAGAGAATATACAAACTCCATACAGACAGCACCCGCAGTCGGGATCAAACCCAAGTCCTCCAGCAGTTAGTTTTTTTGTTCAATTATACCATTAAATTTAATTTGTCATTTCCTAAAAATAACAATCCCAGTTTTGGAAAGACTAACCCTCCCACCCCCTCGAACCCCACAATCTGCAGGATTTTGGAGGGTGTGTTCACGATTTCCACAGGCTATCATTAAGAAATGACTTCATCTCTGAACAGCCTGCCTTGAATTTTTCTCTTGTTCTGGACTCTCACCCCATTCCATCACACAGCGGAAGATGTGCAACTTAAAATCTACATTTTTGTCTTTGTTTCCCAGTCCTGATGAAAGGTCTTTGGATTGAAATATTAATGTTGGTTCCCTCTCCATGGATACAGCTTGACCTGCTGAGTATTTCCTGCATATTCAGATTTTATTTCTGATTTTCAGCATTTGCGGTCTTCCGATATTCAGGCAGTTTCTCAATTTACACTATCACTTGTACTCAAACACATAAATTAGATCACCTTTTTGTTACATTCAAGAGAATGCACACAGACTCAATGCAACCTGATGGTTCAAGCCTAGTGGTTTGGAGATCCCATTACAGGATCAGTTGTTGGTATCTCCAGGGTTCACACTCCCTTCACAAGGTGTGCTGGGCAGACTGACGCCTCACTTTGTGTTTGAACCTTGTGTCTGACAGAGCAGACTAACTGTTCTGACAATGTGACTGCTCAGCTTGCATTCTTTGGGAGTTTCTGAAAGCAACATCAACCTAATAATGCTGTCGAAAAAAAGATACCTTCTCTTTATTGCAGTGCCTCAATAGTTTAATTTGCTTCCAATAAGATAGAAATTTTCACATCTCGGTGGAGAGATCTCACATTGTCAGAAGATTGTGAATTCAATCATATGAGCGATACAGGGAGTGCTGTACTGGTTTTTAGTTTTAGCTTTAGTGTTAGAGACAGAGTGTGGAAATAGGCACTGGTCCACCAAGGCCACACCAACCATCGATCACCCATTTGCACTAGTTTTACGTTGTCCTACTTTCTAATCCACTTCCTACACACTGAGGCCAATCAACCTACAATCCCAGACGATTGGGATATGGGAGGAAACTGGTACACCCGGAGGAAAACCATGCAGTCACAAGGAGAACATGCAATCTCAAAACAGACAGCACCCAAGACCAGGATTGAACCCAGGTCTCGAGCTGCAACGCAGCAGCTCTGCCAGCTGCACCAGTGTACCATCCTAAGGGGCATTAATGAGGGAGTGCTGCACTGCTGGAATTGTGGTATCAAGGAAATCTTGCACTGGTGGAGGGGCTTCACTGCATGCGGGTGCACTGGTGGTGGAGCAGTACATAGGGAGCACCATCAGAGGGGTTGCACCAAGGGTGTACCTCATAGTTGGCATGGTACTGAGGGAGTGCTGCACTGTTGGAGCGGCAGTACAAAGTATTGCACTGATGTGCTATCTTTCACTGATGTGCTGTCACGATAAGCGCTGTCTTTTTGGTCAGATTATACTGAGATCTGTCTCAGTGGGCATGTTCTTATTCTATGCTTGTAATTTTTGTCATCATTGTCGATCTTCCAATCTCATTGTGGATCTTGCACTTTTTGTTTATCTGCACTTTCTCTATAACTATTATTTCAATACTAAGATTATATTATGCACTCTGATTTTTTTCATTCTGCATTACCTGTTGTACCTTGATACCACAATTCCAGCAGTGCAGCACTCCCTCATTATGGCTTGATTGCAATATTTGGTATTATTTGACAGGACAACATGCAAGCAAAGCTTTTCACTGTATCTCGGTACACGTGACAATAATCAACACATTACAATTTTGTAGAAGAGCAGGTTGACATTTACTAATTAAACCATAATTTAATAATCTTAATGCCTTTGTATATTAAAGTGTAGGGGCCTCGCCATGGGACGTACATATCTCAGGTTGGGTTGAGTGAGTGGTGTAGTGGTGGGGCAGTACCAAGGGAGCACAATACCATGAGAGCGGCTGTTCTGTGTGTCTACACTGTAGCAGAATATCTCAGTACCCAGAGGGGTTGGTGGCAGCCTGACTAGTTGAACAGGATCATCTGAAGAAGGGTCTTGACCCGAAACGTCACCCATTCCTTCTCTCCAGAGATGCTGTCTATCTTCGATTTGGATCAGCATCTGCAGTTATTTCCTGAACAGGATCCATGCCTGCATCTCAGAAAATGGATATTCTGCAGAATTAAAAGGAGGTGGGAGCCTCCTGACTTCAATTCCAAATATATAACAGCAAAAGGAAGAAAGAAATAATTAGAGGTGCTTTACGATCTGTAAAAAGGGCAACACAATCAATAAACCTCACGAACGATAATTAAAAGGCTCCATTAACAGGATCTCTAACCACACGGCTTAACTCTTCGAAGAACCATCTGGGGATTCTATGCCTGTCAGCACATTGAGATTATTAGTTGCCTGCTATTTAGATTACTTGAACTGTTTTACAGTTACTGCTGTAAATAATATTAAACCTGTTCACCCACTCTCCTCTTCAAAACATACTTTATGAAAACCATAAACTTGACATTTTTTTACAAGCATATTTAACTAACATCATCATATTCCCATAATATTACAGGGAGATATCTTCAGCAAATGTTATGGTCAAGGGTTAACTATCCAAAAATAAAAGCAGGAAAATGCTTGAAGTAGTCAGTAGGTCAGGCAGTGCGTGCAAAGAGAAAAACAGAATTAATGTTTTGGATCAAAGATCTTTTTATCAGAACTTTAGTTTTAGGAACTAAAGAGGGTTCTTGTCCCAAACATTGACTATGTTGTCCTCTCCACAGTTGCCACATGATGTGCTGCACAATTCCAGGATTTGCTGCTTCTATTTTAGACTGCCAACAGCTGTAGTTTCTGTGCATTTGGGTAACTGCCTTGCTCTTCAAATAATGTGGTGGGACCTTTTATGCCCAATTGACCATATTTAACCAATAGTTCAATAGTGCTTTATTTGTCACATATGCAACTGCATATGGGGCCTAATGGAGCCTTTTAGCCTATGTTACACATGTGGGCACCGCCATTTTGGGTGCCATTATTCAAAGTCCAAATTTGGTTGGCCCCCGCACTCGATGTACTGGAGCAGTTCCAGTGAACCGACGTCCCTCTCCTCTCCTCGCACGGACATCGTTGTGTCCCCGGGGCGCCTCTTGCAGCCGACCTTGAAAGCACTGGAGGCATTACTCCAGTTAACCCTCCTACTGGCCCCTTGCTCCTCTCGTCCGATGTCTCCAGCTCCCCATTACGCGGACCGATGAGCTTTCAGGCGGGTTCTGCTGACTGATGGGCCTTTAGGCGGGTTCCCAGTCCCGCTAACCGATGAGCCTTCCGATGAGTGATGAGCCTTTGCTTCATACTGTGTCTGCACTTTACTGTAACCTTCTCCAGTCTCTGCACTTATTGGAGCCCGAGACTCTGGGATTTCCCTCCTAAAGCTCTTCTCATAGAAGACCCTTACAGACCTTGCTCGTCTGAGACATTTCATGGGAGTGTTATTAAAAAAAATTGATATGGAGACATAAAAGGAGACCAAAAGAGAAGTTTTTAATTATTATTTTTAAGAGCTTCAGGATGGGAATTCAGAAAACTGGAAATCTGAAATTAAAAACAGCAAGTTAGGGTGAGTCTGGAGGCTTGTTCTTTGTCAAAGAAGTTTATTGCGGCAGCAATATTTGATTACAAAGTATAACTAACGAAATTACAGACAACCATTAAATCAAACTGTTCGCTTCGAAGTTCTCTTGGGCGCCAAAACCACCACCTGACACAGCTGGCCAATCCGAGGGTTCGACTCTCAGGACCAATCCCTATGGTCGCTACATGACCCCCCCCCCAGAACCCGAGGTACGGAATCTAGCAGGGAGCCGGATTTCGCGACCAGAACGAGTAAGGAGAGGGGCTGCAGGCACCACAGGAGCAGGGGGTCCCGGGTCAGGTGGAATTGCAGGAGGGGGGCCCCGCCGAGGCAGCTGACCGACCAGAACAGGGCGGTCCTGATCCAAGTGTGCAGGTTTGAGCCTGGACACGGAGACGAGCTCACTCCTGCCCCCAACATCCAAGGTGAAGGTGACCGTCCCTTTACGCAACACGTGGAACGGTCCTTCATAGACCCTCTGCAACGGGGAACGATGGGCATCTCTACGCAGAAACACAAATTCACAGTCCTTCAAGGCAGGCGGTTCATGCACCAAGGGACACCCGTGACGTGAAGTAGGAACCGGAGCCAGGGAACCCACTCGCGCCCGGTGGGATGCTAAAACCGACGGAACCGAAGGCTGCTGACCAGAGGACTCCGGAAGGAAGTCCCTGGGCACTCTGAGTGGCGAGCCATATACCAGTTCCGCGGACGAAGTTCCGAGGTCTTGCTTAGGAGCAGTACGGATGCTCAAAAGGACCCAGGGGAGCTGGTCTACCCAGTCAGGGCCGTCCAGCCGCGCACTGAGGGCCGCCTTAAGTTGCCGGTGAAACCTCTCCATGAGCCCATTAGCCTGTGGGTGGTATGCCGTGGTCTGCTGCAACCGGGAACCGTACAGCTCTGCTAGCGTAGCCCAAAGGGTAGAGGTGAACTGGGGCCCCCGGTCGGTGGTAATAATGGACGGCACACCGAAGCGGGCCACCCAATGGAGGGCCAGGACCCGGGCACAAGAGGTGGCGGAGGTGTCGGACAACGGGAAAGCCTCCGGCCAATGGGTAAATTGGTCAACCACCGTGAGTAGGTGAGTGTAGCCCCTAGAGGAAGGCAAGGGTCCAACTAAATCAACGTGAATATGGAAAAAACGGACCGCAGGGACCGCAAACTCCTGCACCGGAGGTTGGACATGCCGGTGAACTTTAGCGGTCTGGCAGGGAACACAGGAACGGGCCCAAGCGGCTACCTGCTTGCGCAGGCCATGCCACACAAACCTAGCGGCTACTAAGGCAGAGGTGGAGCGAATGGACGGGTGCGCCAGCCCATGAATGGCATCAAACACCCGGCGCTGAAGGGCGGCCGGCACCACCGGCCTAGGGCGGGGAAGGGAAACATCACACCAGACTTTTGTACCCGCAGGCCCGCAAGCCACTTGGGCCAATTGCAACCCCGAAGTGGTGGACTGGTATGCTGAGGCAGTGTCTGCCAGGCGCTGTGCCTCCGCAAGCTCCTGGAAATCTACCTCGCATTCCACCGCTGAAATTGGGGAAATGGCTGGCCGGGACAGGGCGTCAGCAACGGCATTCAGCTTACCAACGACGTGGCGAACATCGGTAGTAAACTCTGAGATGGCAGTCAGGTGCCGCTGCTGGCGGGCCGACCATGGGTCGGACACTTTCGAAAAAGCAAAAGTCAACGGTTTGTGGTCCGTAAAGACCACAAATGGGCGGCCTTCTAAAAAATACCTAAAGTGGCGGACAGCTAAATAGAGAGCCAGAAGCTCTCGGTCAAAGGCGCTATACTTCAGCTCAGCCGTGTTAAGCTGTCGGCTGAAAAACGCCAAGGGCTGCCAACTACATGCTGTTCCAAAACCCCTCCAACCGCCACGTCCGACGCATCGACCGTCAGGGCCGTGGGGGCGGAGGCGCTAGGGTGGACAAGCATGGTGGCGTCTGCCAGAGCCACTTTAACTGCCTCAAAGGCCGTCTCAGCGGCCGCGGACCACTCCAACTCTACAGGTTTGCCTGCGAGACATTGGAAGAGTGGACGCATGACCCGTACCTGTGATAGAAATTCACCATACCCACGAACTCCTGCAACCCCTTTACCGTGGTGGGCCGTGGGAAGGCACGAACAGCCTCCACTTTGTCAGGCAAAGGAGTGGCGCCGGCTGAGGTGATCCGGTGTCCTAAGAAATCGATAGAGGGGAGGCCAAATTGACACTTGGAGGGGTGGATGATGAGCCCGTGGTCTTGAAGCCGCTTGAACACAGTCCGCAAATGGACCAGGTGTTCTCGCACCGAGCGACTGGCGACCAGGATATCATCCAAATAAATGAAAACAAAAGACAAATCCCGACCAACATGGTCCATAAGCCGCTGGAAAGCCTGTGCCGCGTTTTTCAAACCGAAAGGCATACGCTACCATTCGAACAACCCGAACGGAGTGATCGTGGTAGTCTTTGGTATGTCTCCCGGATGCACAGGAATCCGGTGGTAGCCCCGCACCAAATCAATTTTGGAGAATACTACGGCACCTTCCAGCCCAGACGAGAAATCCTGGATGTGCGGTATGGGGTAGCGGTCCGCCGTGGTGACAGCGTTAAGGTGCCGGTAATCTCCACATGGCCTCCACCCCCCAGATGCTTTGGAGACCATATGCAGCGGAGAGGCCCACGGGCTGTCGGACCGACGGACAATGCCCATTTGTTCCATCTTCTGAAATTCTTCACGTGCCACCTTGAGTTTGTCCGGCGGCAACCTCCGGGCCCGCGCGAAAACGGGGGGCCCCTCGGTGGGAATGTGATGGACAACGCCGTGCCTTGCAGAAGGGTCGTCGAAACGCTGAACGAGCAGCTCCGGAAACTCAGCCAGGACCGCAGCATACGGGTCGGAGGCCGCGACAACGGCCTGGACAGTCGGGCTGGGCAGGGTGGCCGGCGGTGGAGCAGCGGGCTCATCGCTGCTAGCGGAGGGTCGAAGGCCTTTACCTCGGACATCGGGAACTAGCGAAAAGGCCCAGAGGAAATCTGCGCCCAGGATCGCCTGACCGACTTCCGCGACGATAAACGACCATTCGTACGTGCGGGTGCCTAAAGCCAGAGACATAGCCCGCGTACCATACGTGTGGATGGGGCTACCGTTAACCGCGATGAGGGTAGGCCCTTTCTTACCCGATCGGGCTTCGAGGTCGGTCGGCGGTACGATGCTGACTATGGCTTCCGTGTCGACCAAGAATTCTGTGTCCGTGAATCGATCTCGGACGTAGAGGCGTCAGTTCTGGCCAATCACAACTGCCTCTATGTACGATCGGCCGAGGCATTTCCCGAGAAGGTGCAAGGCGAGCGGCAGTTACGGGCTTCTCCACCCCATCTCAGATGATAATAGCATCAGCCGCGCTTGTGCGGATCTTTTTGGCGGGCTTTTGGAGAAATGGCGGGAGTCGTGGCGCCATCTTGGTGCCGCTGCGGGCTGCCCGATGGAGTCGAGACCTTGTTGATCGAGGTATGTTTTTTCGATTTGGACGCCATGAGCGCATCGGCTTTCTCCGCGTATGCCACGGGGTCCTTAAAAGAACAATCCGTGAGCATAAGCCTAACGTCTTCTGGAAGTTGCTCTCGAAATGCCTGCTCGAACATGAGGCAATCCTTGTGCTCACCTGCCAGCGCCAACATTTCAGCCATGAGGGCGGACGGCAGCCGATCTCCGAGATCCGGTAGGTGCATAAGCCTCTCAGCTCGCTCATGCCTACTGAAACCGAAGGTTCGAAGCATGAGTACCTTCAGCGCCTCGTACTTGCCGTCTGCAGGAGGGGAGGTGATGAACTGCATCACCCGCGCGGACGTCTCGGGTGGTATGGCGCTGACCAGGTAATAATACTTTGTCTCATCCACCGAGATGTTTCTTAGGTGGAACTGAGCTTCAGCATGGGCAAACCAAAGGTGGGGTTGATGTGCCCAAAACGGAGGAAGATGAACGCTGACCGCGTTTAGCTGCGGTATGCCGGGCGTTGGAACCGAAGAAGGGGTGTCTTGTCCCTCCAAGGTAGATGATCGGCTAGATCACGTCGGGGGTCACCAATATGGCGAGTCTGGAGGTTTGTTCTTTGTTAAAGAAGTTTATTGCGGCAGCAATATTCGATTACAAAGTATAACAAACGAAATTACAGACAACCATTAAATCAAACTGTTCGCTTCGAAGTTCTCTTCTCACTGACTGGTTTTGGGCGCCAAAACCACCACCTGACCTAGCTGGCCAATCCGAGGGTTCGACTCTCAGGACCAATCCCTATGGTCGCTACAAAGTACTATTTTAAATGGTTTATATAAATGTCTTGTCATCGAAAGCTAGCACCTCTGACAGTACAGTATTGCCTCAATACTGCACTGGAGCCTTGGATCATATTTTGTGAACAAATTAGATTATAACACAAGCATTTCCAACTTCACAGCCTGAAGTAAATATGTGCAAGGTTGATATTTTGTATCCTTGAGTTACAAGTAAGACAGTCGAGATTGATAATACCAATTTATTAATCAAAAAATGTAACCAGCCAAAAAAGTCTGGGAACACAGTTCAATTGCTAACTGACAGGTATGTTTTATTAGATGCAATGTCCTAAAGCTATAGTTATTTCTCAATTGAACCTGAGTAAGGTTGATCAACAATAGGGGACACTAATGATCCCATTTTTTATTTAGTCTGAGCAACTTCCTCTCTCATGATACACTGTTTTTATAAACTAATGCAATCATGCAAATTAATGAAGTTTCTCAAGTTCACCATTATCAGACCCTGGATTCTGCTTTTTGGTTTGGTTTATTTAGAGTCATCCAGCTTTTTGGTTTGGTCCAATTTGTCTTTTTGGTCAAGATACCCCATCTAAATTGGTCCCATTTACCCTTGTTTGGCCCACATATTTCTAAACCATTCCTATGCATTTAGCGGTCTAAATATCTTTTAGATGTTGTTATTGTACCTGCCTCAACTATTTCCTCTGGCAGCTCATTTCATATAACCACCACCCTCAGTGTCACATTTATTGTCACATGTACATAGATACAGTGAAATTACTATTTTACATGCTATCCATTCAAATTATGCCATACATTAAGTTTCTCCTCTGTAACAGAGAGTCGCCACAACTTCCAATTCTCTAAAATGTACAATCTTTCCTTAAGGAGATGTGTATTTTTTAATATTCTCACTGGAACGAGGAAGTAGGGATTGGCCTGGCCCTGTACACTGTCCATTATGCCGTCAGCTACCTTAACTGTTCTGCATGATTCCATGGTTATTTTTCTCTTTGCACTACCTGTTGTACTTGTGTATGGCTTGATTATACTCATGTTTTCACTATGTTTTCACTGTTTCTCGGTTTGCATAACAATAAAAACCAATAGCATTTTATTCTCCAACTGTACATCTCCCCTCTTTCACACTATCGTTCACTACCTGTTTGTCGCACATTGATATTAATGGTTTTCAGAACCATGAGTCCAAGGTTTGAGCTCACATTGTTGATAAACGTGTTCATTTGGTTTGACAGGCTGCATGATTCGGGCTGTGGGGTGAGATCACTGGTTCTGAGAGAACAGGTGAAACTAATATTAGGGCCATCAATGCCGAGTCTGCCCTGAAGTCTGCAATTCCTTTCTAAAGTCTCAGACTCTTCCTTAAAAGGCTGCTTAAATCTACCTCATTGACTAAGCTTTTGATAACCTAATGTCTTTAGATCACCCTCAGTTTTTGTCTGAATAAATGTGAAGTACCTTGGAATACTTTAGAACGAGGACCTTATGGCGAGTCCGGAAACTTGTTGGTTGTAGAAGAAGTTTATTGCAGCAGCAATATTCGAATACAAAGTTAAACAACAAGGTAAAGGACAACCATCAAAAACTCACTGTCTTCTTCGAAGACTTCTCCGAACTGAACATTTCGGGCGCCAAAAGCGCACATGACAACGCTGGCCAATCAGCGATGTCGCTCTCTGGACCAATCCCTACGGTCGCGCTCACACGTGACCTTGCTGGCCAATCTGAGGGTTCGACGACCCGGACCGTTCTCTATGGTCGCTACAACCTGGGTCTAACTCTTCCTGTGGGAGAATATATCTGACAATTGTAACTGCAGTTTTCTGCTCCTTTGAAGATAGTTTCAAATTTCTGTAGTCCGTGCAGAACACTAGGGTGTGGTGGGATAGGGTGGAACTGGGGAAGGTTGGGGCAACTGGAGTGAAGTTAAGAGTGAGGGGAAGGTGTGGGCAACTTTGATTCGTAAAGGTATCCAGAGGGAATTTTCTCTCGGTCCCATGTTTGAGAGTGTTGTGCACTCATTGAAAGACATTGATCAACAACTCTGTGATTGTGGTGTCTGGGGACTGTCAACCTCTCTGGACTTTGGTCTGTTTCATTGTTTAGATTTTCCTATGAACCTCATTTCTGGAAGCCTTTACAAGGCTGATGTTTGAGACAGACTGACAGAATTATGGAATCTGCCATGTTTGATTAATGGTCTGCAGTGCTGAATTTATAGACACCGGAATATTTTACTTTTTGATTTAACATTTCAACAGATCTTCTGGAACAGGTTATTTAACTCTAACTGTGCATTCCAAAGGCTGGGAAATGGCCAGGCTGCTCAGGTCAGGGTGGAACCCTGCATTAGCAATGCTCCGTTTTATATTGAATATTCCAGTCAATTCATTACGTTGACCAGTTTCAGTCGAGAAAATGCCTTTCTGTGAGATGTGGGGAGGGGTTACCTGAAAGGATAGGTGGAGCCAGATTCAGCAGGAACTTCCAAAAGTGAATTAAAAAAAAGACTTGAAAATTTATGAAGATCTGAAGCAGAGCTGGAAGGGGTCTAATTGGAGAGCTCAGTCAAAGAAGTAGGAATAGAAATACTTTATTGTCACATGTGACTAGGCACAGTGAGATTATTTGCTTGTTTACCCAATGTATCCAAATAGCGGCCACCTATGGCCCTGACAAAGATACAAAACACCCGGTTCCCCCTTTTGTCCCACCCCCTCCCCCCAGCAGTTCCTCCACGCTGGGTCCCCATTGTCCTTTGTTCTCCCCCCCTCCCGTCTTGTCCATTGTTCTCCCCCCCCACCTCCCTCAGGGCAGTCCCCCCTTGCCGGGTCCTCCGTTGTTCTTCCCCTCCCATCCTCACGGCGGTTCCTCCAGGCTCTCATCGACCGTCAACCATGTGTCGACCCGCGAGGCATCGCTGCCGCCGCGAGGCTTCACCATCGCCGAGGCCCCATCGTCACGACGCTTCACCGGTCGACACTTCACTGCCGCCGTGGTGCCGACCCTGGCTCCAGCTGCGGGCTCCATCGGCCGCTTCGCCCGACCTGGGATTCTACCCGCGACGCCCCGGCAGGGTCCCGACCCGGGCTTGTGCGTGGCGATCCGGGAGGCATCGAGACTGTGGCGCCTCGATAAAGGCCTCCTGTTCCTGTTCCACAGTCACACGGCCCATCGGGAAGCCTCCTGGCCATGCGGCCCATCAGGAAGCAGCACGAGGCTGAATAGCCTTCTGCTCTGTTGCTCTGGGTTTGAAATAAAATGATGAACACCATCATTTAGAAAAGTTTGGTTATGATCAGTGTGGAGATGCAGATAGAGAGTCAGACTGAGTTGATAATAAACAACCAGTTGAAAAGTGACTTATTAAAGTTTAAAATGTCAATAACTTTTAAAATATAACGACAATTTGAACAAAACTTGCTACCTGCACACCGCATGCTAATGGTGAGTAAGGTGGGCCTAAAATTATTGTGCTATCATGTACCATTTTGGCTGTATTTCGGGAACAAACAAGCATGCATACAAACACAAGATGAGAGTTTTAGTATTGACAAAGTGGACCCATTCCCCCACCCCCCCATTCTCTCCTCCCCCAGCCCCACTCTTACTCTTCCCCACCGCCCCTTTCCCCACCACCCCCCTTTCCCCACCCCCCCTTTCCCCAACACCCCCCTTTCCCCCACTCTCTCTTCCCCCCACCACCAACCCCCTCTCCCCCACCCCCGCGGTCCCCCTCCCCAGTCGCACGCTCCCTCCCACCCCCACTCTCTAGTCCTCCCATCCTCCCCGTCCCCCCCAACTCTCCCGGAGCGGCGGACTACTGGAGACGGGCAGCGCTGTGGCCTAGCCGAGCCGGGATTACACACGGCGGTTGTGGGGGGAGGGGAGAGAGGAGAGAGGGGAGAGGGGAAAGAGAAGCGAGGGGAGAGAGGAGAGGGGAGCCCCTGATTGCGGGTGGGAGGCTCTGCTAACGGCATCCATCTTGTTTGTGCGAGTGAAGAGAGAGTCCGTGCATGCCGGGGGATATGAGGAGAAGGCAGGAACGGGGTACTGATTGAGAATGATCAGCCATGATCACATTGAACGGTGGTGCTGGCTCAAAGGGCCGAATGGCCTCCTCCTGCACCTATTGTCTATTGCCCTATGGTGACGTAATACGCACAACAGGGGGGAGAGAGGAAAGGGGAGAGGAAGGCACTGAGCACGGCACTGCCGTCAGTCGGGCGGGTGGCGCCCCTCCCCCCGGAGCGGGAGAGGCGACTACACCTCCCGGCAGTCAGTGCTGCCCGATCTGAGGAATGTCCAGAGCGAGGCATGCCAGGACTTGTTATAAAGAGTGACCGTGAGAGTGGTCATTAAGATGGCTCAAAAATTGTGGCGCTATGGTTTACCGTTTTGGCAAAATCACAGAAATATGTATATTTACATACGGATATATATACATATATATATATATATATACATATATATATATATATATATATATATATAAAATCTGTTTTAGAGATAGATAGATAGATAGATAGATAGATGGACAGACAGACCAACAATGAAATTCTTACTTCCAGCAGCTTAACAGGTCCGTAAACATAATAACGCACAGGTAATATGTAATTATAAAAAAAACAACAGATTAATAACTGTAATACTAGATTATCATAATAGTGCAAACCAAAGTCTAGCACAACCATAGACGGTCCATAGAAGTTAATAGTTGCTAATGTTAGTGTTACATAATGTTGAACAGCCTGTTGGATGCTGGGAAGAAGCTATTCTTGAACCTGGTGATCACGGTTTTCAGGCTTCTGTACTTTCTTCCCTATAATAGAAGTGAAATCAGAGTGTGGCCAGAGTGTTGTGGGTCTGTGATGGTACTGGCTGCCTTTTAGAGGCAGGATCTCCTTCAGATCCCTTCGATGTGGGGAGGTCAGTACCTGTGTCTAGCGCTCATCTGTGTCTAGCACTCTCTGTAATCTCCTTCCTTCCTGGTTGTTCAAGCTGTCAAACCAGACAGTTACACTGCACATATAGTTGCTGCTGATGAACTAAACCACTAACTTCATCTGCGCGAAGTGCTGATTAGACTAGTTAATAATAGATTGGAGGTGCCGTGATGACTGATGTAAAGGTAACATATCAGCTCAGGTCACCAAGGGGTTTACATCGTCTCACCTACTGGCTCTGCGTTGCTTATGGGCTGGTGTGAGAGTAGTGCTGGAGCCAACACTACGGACGGCACCAGGACACTACAGAGAACATAGAACTGGGCCCTAATCAAGATATATAACCACTTAAAAGGAAGCCAGTATAACAAAATGCATCAACTTAGATAATTAAAGACTTTGTTACTGGAATGCAATTGTGTTTAAATGAATTGTTCAATATTGTTTTACAACTCAAGATGTTTCAAAAGTGCTTGAGTCGCTGGTGCTGTGAGGTAGCAGCTCTACCAACTTTATCATGCATGATCTTTTATCTCAGCTCCACTTTCATGCATGGGGTTGCATGGTGGTGTAGCAGTAGACTCACTGCCTTACAGCACCAGAGACCCAGATTCGATTCTGACTACGGTTGCTGTCTGTACGGAGTTTGTACGTTCTCCCCGCGACCTGCGTGGGTTTTCTCCAAGATATTCAGTTTCCACCCACACTTCAAGGACATATTAGGTATAAATGTAAATTGTCCCTCGTGTGTGTGTAGGATAGTGTTAGTGTGTGGGGATCTCTGGTTGGTGCGGACTCGGTGGGCCGAAGTGCCTGTTTCCGTGCTGTTTCTCTGAACTAAACTGAACACAAACCTGATATCCCAAGAGTCCATTAATATATAAAAATCTTGGTCTTGCATACACATATGGACTTATTGGGTAAAGAATTGCGAACATTCACCACCCTATTTGTACTCATCCATCTTGAATGGCCAACCCACTTATGTTGTGATTGTGACCCAGCCGCAGGTAACATTGACTATGTTTGGCCCTGTAAGATTTTTGTGTGTTTCAATAAGATCACCTCTTGTCCTTCTAAACTCAAGTGAAAACAGGCCCATTCTTCAATTTACCACCCCAGAAATCAGTTGCGTGCAACTTTGTTGAACTCCATTTATCACAATTATATCCATCCTCAGTTAGGGAGAAAGGCTGATCAACAGTATTCCTGGTACAGTCTCACCAGGGCCCTTTGTAATAACAGCAAGACCTCTGTCCTCTTGCCTTCCTTATTGTTAGCTCTATCTGTGTGTTAACTTTAGTGATTTGAACACAAGATCTCTCTCTGCACTAACAATTTTCAAACTCACCATTTAAAAGTGAGAATGGTCAGAGCTTCCCATGCTAAACATGAAACATTTAGTCCGACTCTCTGTTTTCTTTCACTAACCAAACCTAAGTCCATGCTCATACCATTCCCACTAGACCATGCACTCTACCTTTATTTAATAGTCTCTATGTGCCACCTTATTGAAGGCCTTATAGACATTTTCTGGTTTTCCATTCTACATTCTGCTGGCTACAACGTCAAAGATCAACAAATTTGTCAAACAGGATTTCCCTTTGATAAATCTATATTGACCTTGCCCAATCTTCTTATTTTCATAGGATCCTGTTATCTTTAATAATAGATTCTAGTATTGTCTCTCCTCCAGAGAGCAATTGGTCTGTAATCCCCTGTTTTCTCTCTTTCTTTTTGAAATAGTAGGGTTACATTTCCTTCCTTCCAATCTATGGGAACAGTTCTGGACATGTGTAATTTTGAAAGATAGCAACCAGTGAAAATAGTTTCTCTGCTGAGATATCCTTCAAAGCCCAGGGTTGCAGGTCATCAGGTTCTGTTGGTTCACCCTAGTTCTATTAGTTTCACTGTCCTCCTGATTAATTTTACTGTTTCTATGCCTCGTTGTCACCTTCCCCTCATCCAACAATGAATCATTGTACATTTCCTTGATCGTCTGCTTTGATCTGTTCTTTTCACACCTTACATGTTCTTTGTACCCTTTCATATCTCATTTCCCTCTCCCCTGGCTCACAGTCTGAAGAAGGGTCTCGACCCAAAACTTCACCCATTCCTTCTCTACAGAGGTGCTGTCCTGCTGAGTTACTCCAGCATTTTTTTGTCTATCTTCTGTGGATTTATCGTCTTGCAATCCTATTAACTTCTCCAAAATTATTTTTTGTTGCTCATACTAATTTCTTCAAGCTTCTCACTCACATCCGAACGTTGTTCTCCATGGATAGCCACAGGATCTGTTTTGAGTGGATGGTTAAAATAATAAACGTGAAACAAATGGTATACAAAATTAGCCAATCCTTTTTCAAACTGTGCTTATCCTAAGATCTTTTGCATCCACTCAAGAGGGCAAATGGGACCCTGATAACACTGATCTGAAAGATGACCCGTCTGACAATGCTGCGCTCCCTCAGCACTGGATTGAAGCGCCAGCACTGATTCCATGCTCTGGTCCCCAATGTGAGACTTGAATCCAGGCCTTTTTTGGCATTTAAGAAATATTAAAAGAACAATCTGCAAAGAGGGCAGAGAGAAATGAAATAAAAGTAAAATGACCATTTGGGGAAATAAATTAAACTTAATGGAACACATGGATTGTAAGACCTGGCAGGCCCCTAAAGAGTAATTGAGCTGAAAGCGTAAAGGAAATGCCTAAACTATTATTGTTTCACTGATTTTCAGAATAGAAAATGTAAATACTGCTTCTCATCGTGAATCCAAGTTGGCAGAAATTGCAAATGGAATTGTAGGAAACAGTGAGTCCAAAAGTGACATGCTAATTGAGATGTTGGATTTACTGTTGGGTTTATAAAGCATCAGGTTTTGATGGAATCCAGCTGCGGATACTACAAGTAATTAAACCAGAACCAGGGGATTGAGTGGTGGAAATATTTTAGATGCTGAAGCATCCAACCAATTTTTTTCCCAAATGGTGTTCTTGAAAATGCAGGTCAGCTGATGCATGGGAGAAAGATAGTTGCTACTGAAAAATAATTCAAGAACGTCTGTTTAAAGGTAACCTGGGTGCCTCGTATAAAACGGAGTTGAGTTAGTTTGTAGAGGGAAGCAACCAAGTTCAGCGCTTGAAATTAAATCAGCTGATGTGTAGTTTCACATTAAACATGCATCTGATCCCTCCAAAGAGCCTTGCTGAGCTGAACACTCAGGAGATCAAGAAGGAAGTTGTTAAATGGATAATAAATTGATGAAGTAAGTGGAACCAGAACTAACTTTCTAAAGTGCTGGTTACCCCTGACTACCACAATGCAAAGATTGAACGTAAGATCTGTGGGTTGCATTTATTCATGAACAGGGTAGATTTAGTGTAAGTAGGTCAAGAGAGAAATCCAGCCATAACTTGGCCTTCCCTTCACTTATGTCTCACTCCATGGGCTTGAGGATAAACCCCAGGCTGAGGGTGCACAGTGTTAAGGGACTGTGTATGGACAGCTGTGCCATTCTTGGATAAAGTGTTAAATCAATGTAAAAACTGCAGTTTCATTCAGACAAGATCACACAGCATTATTCTGAAGAAGGAAGGTGTCCTGCTTAATATTCAGCTCTTCATCAACAAGATTAAAACTGGTAATCTGGTTGTAATCTCAGTGTTGCTTGTGGGAGCTTTCAGTGTGCAAAATGTTTACATTGCAAGTGGTGAGCTAATCAAGGAGTTTGGGGTGTTGGAAGGTTTCTTGGGGTAGGAAGAAAGAAACTGCTTCTGTTCCAAAGAGGAGTCCAGAGCCTTAAAAGGGGAGCCATGTTCAAGTGTTTCACTGAAGTGAGCAGGTATGGTGGGTATCCTTTTCACTATGAAGAAAAGGACCATGATGGTCCTTGAATGAACCAGACAAAATGATTCAGTGGTAGACGGACCTTAATAGGGAAAGATGATAAATATTTTGGGGATCGAGGAGTTAAAACTAATCGGATTTAATTGTTCATTAGACAAGCTTTGTTGTTGTACACTCTCCAGGAATTTAAGTCAGAGACTTGTGGTTGGACAGCAGAATTCAAAGCCTGGGTGCCATACACTCACTGTCTGTTGAAGTTTGAAGAATAATTCTGTTCTGTCATCAGAGCTAATTGAATTCTGAATAATCACCCAATGTGTTCTTCCCACTCATTGGGTCAGCATTTTTAATATATGACATCTGTTAACTTTATAATCTCTTCCTTGAAAACACTGATCCGTGAAGTTCAAATGTTCCCAAATGATTTGAGGTTGATTAATTAGAGCAAACATGAACTTTTCCCTGGTTTGATTGCCAATAAACAGTCCAACCTAACAATGAATTTATCTCTTCTTGTTGCAAGATATTACTCATTATACCCTGGCAATTGAAATCAGCCAGAATTAGTTTGCTGCCTATCAAATAATTCCACTTTAATTTCCTCCACTTTAATTTCCTCCATTTTCCCAGTGAATCATACAAATTCTCACCATTAATTTATTTTCTCCTGAATTTCTATCCAAGCTAGTCTCAACCAAAGTTGATTCCAACTTTTCCCTTGGGTGCATGGACATCTTATGACATTAGACAAAATGTTACTCAATATTTAACACAAACTTACAAAGCCCACTCTGGATTACTGACTGGTCTCTTTTAATTGCTCTGAGGTTAACTGCTTGACCAACAATTTTATCTTTTTTACAAACTGAATAAGGAAGTAGGAGCTGAAGAAGACCACTCACCCCTCAAGCCCCTTTGCCATTTAATAGGATCATGAAGATCATGGCTGATCTTTAATCTACATTCCTGACTGATGTACATGTTCTTAATATGCTTCCTTGAATCTACTCAATAACTGAACAGTCACATTCCTCTGGGGTACAGAATTCAAAGTCTGGCAACTTTTGCACAGAGAAATTTACGTTCACCTTCATCCTACATGGCTAAGCCATGAACCTGAGACCACCCCTAGTTTGAGATTTTCCAGTTAGTGGAGACATTGTCTCAGTTCTGTTATGAAACGATCAGCAGTCATTCAGAGGCCTTGAGCAAAGATCTCGAGAAGTGAGTTAGAATTCCACTACAACAGTAGATTAATTTAAATTGTTAAATGAATTTTATCTAAAAAGACTATCTGAAACAATGGCCATGAAATTACAGGATTGTTGTTCAAACTCCCTCTGGTTCACGACGCTTTGGAAAAATGATCAGCAGGCTTCATCTGATGTGACCTACATGTCACTCTAGCCCACAGTAATTTGATTGACTTATCAACACTTTGAAATTATCAAGCAAGCCACTCAGTTGTTGCAAAGTATACAGATATTGGCAGTTCAATACGATAGCTCACCATCTCTTCTCGAGGGCAGGTACAATTTGGATATACACGTTGGCCTGGCTAGTAACGCCCACTAACTGCGAAACACTTTATGTCCTCTCAGGGATTTTGTACGTTTCAATGACAATAACTTTCATTTGTCCAAATCCCATAATACAGTCTCATCTGATTTGCTCTCTTCCTCCAGATCAGCTCCAGATCCCAGGAATCAATCCAAGAGTCAATGTTGCACTGTCTTAGTGTAAAAGACCAGATAATGCAGTGTTTGATGCTGTAGTGTGAGGGAGGAATATGTTGCTGCAGATTCCAGGAACATTTCATTCCCTTCTCTCCACAGAGCAAGCTTATACTGGCGTCCTTGTGAGCTCGCAGACAGGACCTTGGTTTGACATCTTCTCTGGCTGATGGGACCCTCGAATACTCTCAAAGTGAGTCTAGAAAAAGGTGTATAAATCAGACTCATCCTATTATACGAGCTCCATCTCAGGAGTGAAATAAACAATTTCTACCTCTTGTGATGTCTATTTGCCAATCATTTGTAAAGAAGATACCCTGCTAGTAAGGCACTGACTTTCAGAAGAGCTAGCGCCTATCATATCACACAGTGGCTACTCCAGCCAACTGTGTGAATAGGATCAATGAATGCATACTGTAAAAATGCTTCAAATACCTATACCATGGAGCATCCAAATCTCAGCATTTGCAAGCTTTAGAAAGGCTTTGTGCTTTTTAGGAATATTACTGAGCAAAAATTATGAAATTAACAACATCCATGGTAAACAAATTAATACCAAATGGGAATATGTGATAAGAAAACAAATGTTGTACAGTACTTCCAGAATTCAACATGTAGATAAATGGATTGAGAACAGAACACCAACACTGGAGTGAAAATCATGAACAATGGGACATAGCTACAAGATAAGTGGGCCATGTTTTAAAACTGAGTTGGAACTTACTGCAGAGGTTTGTGAATCTTCTGAATTCTCTTCCCAGAGATGGTAGAAGCTGGATCATTGGAATATTTAAAGAGCAAACAAATAATTTTTGAAAGAACAGGGAATGTCAGAAATTAAGGGCTGTGGAAACTGGCACAGAAGAGGAATTGAGGCCTATGGCAGATCAGCCATGATCATATTGAATGGTGGGGCAGACGAGGGGCCGAATGGCCTACTCCTGCTCCTATTTTCTTATGCTCCAATGCTGTGTATTAATATCAGTGGTCCTAATGTTGAGAAAGATCCCAGGTCCTTTATAGAGCTGTTAGCATGGCTGGCAGTTAAAGTTTGGCTGGAGTTAATAGTCCATATTGGGGCTGCTTGGAGTCAACCTTCCTAATGACTGGAGTTGCAGCCAGGCTAGAACAGGTAAGGATAGGTATCAATCCCAGCAGCATTCATGAACTGGAACAATTCTGCAGTTTCATGTTCACCATTACCCAAACTACTTTTTATTCCAAATATATATAATTATTTGGTTATGAATTATAATATGGACAAAAGAGATTGCAGATGTTGGAATCTGGAGCATATAACAAACTGCTGGAAGAATTCAGGGGGCCAGGCAGCATTTGTGGAGAGAAAGGAATTGCTGACATTTCAGGTCAAGGCCCTTTAGCAGGACTAGTGAATGATGAGGAGACACAAGGAATGGCAGATGCTGATATTCAAAAAAAGACACAAAGTGTTGGAGTAAATCAGTGGGTCAGGCAGCATCTTTAGTCTTTAAACCTCAGAGATACAGCGTGGAAACAGGCTCTTCAACCCATTGAGTCCGCGCTGACCAGTGATCACGCATACATTAGCACTGTCCGACACAGTAAAGACAATTTACAATTTTACAGAAGCCAATTAACCTACAAACCTGTGTGTCTTGGAGTATGGAAGGAAACCGGAGCACATGGAGAAAACCCATGGCGTCACAGGGAGAATGTACAAATTCTCTATAGACAGCACTCATAGCCAGGATTGAACCTGGGTCTCTGGTACTGTGAGGCAGCAACTCTACCACTGCACGATTGTTCCGAAGCATGTTCTTCAAAGATGCCGCCTGACCCACTGAGTTACTCCAGTACTTTGTGTCTCTTTTTCTGATGGATAATGGTGAGGCTGCTGCAGGATTTGAATCCATGTTTGTGCATTGATAGTCCAACAGCTGGATTCAAGTTTAGCAACTTCATTACAGCACTACTGCACCTCTAACCCTAACTCTGCCCATTCAACTCCTTCAGTCTGAGAGATGAGAGAGACAAACTGACAACCTAATTGGCAGTAACAATCCTAACACAATCACGTTCATGAATTCAGGGGAATGGCTGAATAATTAGTTGAATGAATTCAGTGGCTGTTCAAATTGCACAATGACTGGTCAGTGATTGCCATCCAAAGTTAAGTCTTGAAAACCCATTATTTCATTTTGTTAGTGTTTGAATGAGGTGTCACTTGAGACGTGGGAATAAAATGAGAGTTACAACACTACTGGGTTAGGTTAAAGACCTGAGAGTTCTGGGTGACTGTTCAAACCCGGTGGCACTTGCAAGGTGTGAATTGCTGAACCTTGTCTACAGTTACTAACTGGATGGTAACTGTTCATAAACGAGCTACCATACAGCAAAGAAGTTGCAACCCTCCAGCCTCAAAACCTCTTGAGATTTCTGCTCTCCTCCAATTCCTCTAGCTGTTTGAACACTGGAATTCCACCCAAGATGCCTCCTTTTCCCTTCTCTTGGACCATAGCTTTCAGGCCACTCACCCTCCTAAACTCTCTGTCTGAGCTGGTATTTTAAAGAATGTATCGAACATGTAAGAACATCGAGTTAGCAACAGGAATAGGCCACTCAGCCCCTTTGAGTACGCTCTACATTTAATAAAATGATGGCTGATCTGAGCGTAAATAAGATTGTGTTCTTTGCTATTCACTAGATGCCTTCACCCTTTTGCTTCGTATCCTAATTACCTCTTTAAAAAGGTCAGTCTGATTCTACAATCCTCTGTGGAAGAGGCAAGACCTTCTGAGGAAGAGAATTTCACCTGATCTGTTTTAGTTGGAGCCCTGTGAATGAGGCCAGACATGAGCCCCCGTTACTTTGGCTCAATGCAAGATAGTTTGAGAAATTGGTAATGGCCTTGATGCCTCAGGCTAATCTGGAGGTGTAAAATGACAACAAAAGCAGTTCGTTTTGAGAGTCAAAAAATCACTTACTCCTGGGCAACCGCACCAGGGCTCAGCAATACATGACTGACAGCACTTTCCCCAGAGCCTGCCCCAGCCAGAGACTGGCACTGCATCACTGTTTATTTCACTGATCATTTACTAAAAATTGGAAGGAGTTGGATTTTTCCAATGCTGTCTGCGGTTTCAGACCAAACCACGAATTACAGTTGGTGGAGAGAGTTTCAAATGCAGATGTTTGATGACATTCCATCAGATTTATGCTCAGCAAGGCCCTCCAGACTACCAGATCCGCTATGCTTTCAGATCTCGATTGAGGGATAAATATTGGTGAATCTGTGGAATTATTTGCCACAGAAGGCTATGGAGGCCAAGTCAATAGATATTTTTAAGGCAGAGATAAATTGATTCTTGATTAATGCGGGTGTCAGGGATTATGGGGAGAAGGCAAGAGATTGGGGTTAGGAGGGAGAGATAGTCAGCCATGATGGAATGGCAGAGTAGACTTGATGGGCCGAATGGCCTAATTCTGCTCATATCACATGCAGGGCCGTTTTTACAGCATTATGGGCCCCCGGGCAAAGCAGTGTACTGGGGCCCCTACCGTTACTCTCCCCCACCCCCCTTTCCCTACCAGCCCCCCCCTGTCGTGCCGGCGAAAAGCACTTACCGAAAAGCACTTAGCGATGGACTTAGGGTGCTACATTGTTGCGAAAAGCACTTACAGATCGCTGTGAGAAGCACTTAAGGACCGAAAATGTTGCGAAAAAAGCACTTATTGAACCTACATTTTTAAAGTAGTATTTATTTATTGCAAGTCACTTAACATACACAGATCAGCATGGGGCCCCTATGCTCGTGGGGCCCCGGGCAAGTGCCCATCAGGCCCATGCGTTAAGACGGCCCTGATCACATGACCTTATGACTAGGAAAACAAGGAAACATTTGTTCCCACTTGAGAGAGCAGCTGGGCTCGGTTTAACATCTTATCCAAGAGATAGGAACCTGTGACAGTTCAGCACTCCCTCAGCATCACACAGCCAATAATTAGATGTAATTAATCTCAGAAAGCCATGTATCAAATTCCACATTATGGTAATATGGTTAAGATTACATTGCCTGTCTCATGGAATTTACAATGTACTTTATTATTTTATGCAGGCCACAAAGCTGGTGTAATAATTTGGTCAAAAAGTGCTAGAGGAAGTTGGTGGGTTGGGCAACGTCCGCAGAGCAGAATGGAGAGATGCTGTTTCGTGTAGGAACCCTTCTTCAAACTGATGGAAGAAGAAGTCTGAAGAATGATCCCATACCAAACGTTACTGTTCATTTTCCTCCACAGATGTTGCCTGACCACACTGAGTTCCTCCAGCACTTTGTTTTATGCTCAAGATTCCAGCATCTCCAGTCTTTTGTGTCTTGATGAGATATTGGTCTTTGGTCTGCAAGATCAACTCTGAGGTTCTCTTTCCATGGATGTTTCTTGATCTTAGTTTATTTTAGTTCAGTTTAATTTAGTTTAGAGATACAGCATGGAAGCAGGCGCTTCGACCCACCGAGTCCATTTATACAAGCCAAGAAACCTACAAAGACTTCTCTAACTTCAGATAGTTCCTCTGTCCCTCTCTTTCCCCTCTCCCTTCCCAGTTCTCCCACAAGTCTTCCTGTCTCCTACTCCATCCTATCTTTGTCCCACCCCCTCCCCTGACATCTGAAGAAGAGTCTCGACTCGAAACGTCACCCATTCCTTCTCTCCTGAGATGCTGCCTGACCCGCTGATTTACTCCAGCATTTTGTGTCTACCTACAAATCTACACATCTTTGGAATGTGGAAGGAAACTGGAGCACCCGGAGAAAACCCACACAGTCATGGGGAGAACTACAAACTCCGTACAGACAGCACCCATAGTCAGAATCAATCCCAGGTCATAAGGTCATAGGTGAAAGGAGCAGAATTAGGCCATTCGGCCCATTAAGTCCACCATTCAATCATGGCTGATCCATCTCTCCCTCCTAACCCCATTCTCCTGCCTTCTCCCCATAACCCCTAACACCCGTACTAATCAAGAATTTATCTACCTCTGCCTTAAAAATATCCATTGACGGCCACCACAGCCTTCTGTGGCAAAGCATTCCACAGGTTCATTACCCTCTCACTAAAGAAATTCCTCCTCATCTCCTTCCTAAAGAAATGTCCTTTAATTCTGAGGCTATAACCTCTAGTCATAGACTAGCCCACTAGTGGAAACATCCTCTCCACATCCACTCTATCCATGCCTTTCACTATTCTGTAAGTTTCAATGAGGTCCTCCCTCATCCTTCTAAACTCCAGCGAGTACAGGTCCAGTGCTGTCAAACGCTCATCATATGTTAACCCATTGCCGCAGGTCTATGGAGCGGTAAGGCAGCAACTCTACCCCTGCTCACTGCTGAATATATCCAGCCCTCTCTGTCTTTACATAAGTAAAAGGTATGGGAATGTAACAATGAAATAAATGATTTCATCAAAATTCTAGGTATTCAATGCAATTTTGACCAAAGCATCGGTTATCGGCCTCCAGTGAGTGATTGGGAACCCAGATGTGAGAGCACATTTCTGATTAATGAATAAAACCAGTCTCAATGCTCACATTTGGACAGGGTGTACTTACAAGCTGTAATTATTTGGCATTTATTTGTGAAGTGGTTAGATTAAAGTTTCAGAAGACTGTGTTGATGGCTGTGAATGGTTTTTTCCTTGGTTACGGAATGTCAGGGGTATTTATATACATGTTTAGTTTTAGTTTAGGTTAGTTTAGAGATACAGCATGGAAACAGGTCCTTCGGCCCAAAGAGTTTACGCCAACCAGCGATCTCCGCACACGAACACTATCCTACACACAACCAGGGACAATTTACAATTTTACCAAGCTAATTAACCTACAAACCTGTATGTCTTTGGAGTGCGGGAGGAAGCCGGGGATCCTGGTGAAAATCCACGCAGGTCATGGGAAGAACGTCCAAACTGCGTATAAACAGCACCAATAGTCAGGATTGAACCCGTGTCTCTGGTGCTGTAAGGCAGCAGCTCTACCGCTACGCCACCATGCCAATATGTGCAGAAGACTTTACCAGAATAGTGTGTGTAATATTCTCCTGAACTAAAGGAGCTAAATTACACTCATCCCTGGAACATCTCTCTTCTCCCCTCTCCTGTTGGGCAGAAAATACAAGAACATGAAAGCATGTGCAACCAGATTCTTCCCCGCTGTTATCCGAGTCTTGAATGAACCTCTCGTAAACTAGGGTGTAGTCCCAATGTAGACATTGGACGTTTTCTCTAGAAATGTTACGCTACAATCCTGTAAACTATATTCTGCATTCCATATTCTGCTATTTTTCCCTTTGCACAACCTGTTGTATTTGTGTATGGCCTGGTTGTACTTATATAGTATGACCTGATTTAATTAGATAGCATGCTAACAATAGCTTTTTACTGTACAGGTGATAATAACAAATTAATCCAAACCAAATAGTGTTTTACTGAGAGAAAGATTGAAAAGGCCCAGAGGATCAGGCAACCTCTATGGAGTGAGAAGCATGCATTTTCTATCTCAAGACAACGATTCTATCCTGATGAAACATCTTTGATCTAGAAGATTAACTGTCACTCTCTCCACTGATGCTGCTTGACTTGTTGAGTGTTTACCGCATTTCCTGTTTTTATTCCAGATGTCCAGCATCTGTATTGTTTTGATTTACACATAGAATTTCACTGAAGTTGGTTGGGAGTGAGCATTGACCAAGAAAATAAGAGAATTAAATTGCTCTTCTTTGTAATATAAATTGAATATTTAACACCCTGGGAGAGCAGAGTGTCCCATCTATGTGAGGGCGGTTCTAACAGCACAACACTGGCGTGGATTCCACTGGGTGGGATAATCCACAGCCACCTGATTCTAAGGAGAATGCCAAGCCACAATTAGTCAAGGGAAGGCTCACTGTGGTTCGGCTTTGAGGCTGAGGGCCACGGAAGAATCTTCTGAAAGAATATAATACAAACAAGTTCAATCAATGATCAAATGGAAATTGCGCATTGATTTACACATGTGATTTTGCTTTTGAAAATTATTACCATGGTCTTAACTTGCTTACTTATTATTACAAACAGAAAGAGGCTGTTCTGCCCCATGCTGGTCCACAGCAGTACAATTCCATCATTCCCAATAACCCTCTTCTTATTTCCTCTATCCCTGCAACTTATTCTCCAACAACTTGCCCAACAACTTTGATTCCTCCACCTCCGCCACCAGCTATTTGGCCACACTATTCAAATTGAGGGGTACAAATGAACACAGGTAAACAAAGCAAGAGGGGATGAGGAAAGGATGAATAATGGAGCAGTACAGAGGGAGTAATGTGAAACAGAGTGGTCATTCAAGGTGAGGTAGAGGGAACCAATTTAGGTATGTTACAGGGAGAAAACATGTAATACCTTACTTCAACTAAAACTGAGCACTGAATAGCGTCCCTTGGGATCAAGATATGTACATGCAGTGTATTGGACACTCAGAGTAGCAAAGAAGAGAACTAATTGTAATAACTGATACCAGCTCACCCAATCTACAAGACAAGCAAATTGAGAAGTAGAAATGAACACAAGTACACATGAGGCACAGTGGCACAGGTGGTACAGGTGCTGCCTCACAGCACTAGAGACCTTGGGTGCTGTTAGTGTGGAGTTTGCACATTCTCTCTGTGACTATGTGAGTTTCCACTGGGTGCTCCAGTTTCCCTACCACCTCACAAAGACATTTGGGTTTGCAGGTTAATTCACCTCTGTAAAATTGCCCCTAAAATGTAGAGTGTGGGGGAGCAAGTAGGATAATAGGAGTAATGTGAATGGGTGATCAATGGTCGTTGTGGACTCGTTGTGCCAACAGGTCTGATTCTATGCTGTATCTCGAAACCACACTGCAAGTAAGATTGCGCCCTAAATAACATCCCTTGAGGGCAAGATATGTTCGTGCAGAAATTCAATGTTGTAACAGTAGATGGGAAATTGAGAGTTGCAAGGAGGAGAACGAATTGTATAACTGACACCAGCTCACGCAATCTACAGGGAAAACAAGGAAACTATGTATTGGAGATATTTTGACATTTCCAATCTTGCACTGAAATTGAATTACAAGGCTTGGAATGAGCAAAGCGATTTACCGCAGAGGAGCTGTGAAGACGTAAGTGATGATCCTAATTGTTAAGCAAGATGTGAATATTGTTGCTTGACATTTTTAGTGCTTTTGGAGAATATTACTTTTAAAGAAATAAAGCAGCCAGTTTATGTACTTTCCCTGGACTTTAACAGTGATAATTTTTCCAATCTGTGTCAGAGGCTGTGAAGAGCTTTGAGACATTATGTGGTGGTGAAAAGACCTGTAGTTCGTCTTCTCTCCAGAGAGACGTACAGAGATGCAAAACACAACTGTTCTCAGCCTCACAGATGTTTCCCTCCATGACAGCGTTTTGTGAAGATTCCACGTTAAAAGCAAAGGGCAAGAATAGGCAAGAGTGATTTGGGGTCATTGTATTGTTGATTTAAGCATCCCCAAAATGGGAGGATATCAGTAGGATAATCCCTGCACAGCTTGTCTAAAGACGTGTCAGAACCAGGAGCAACCCCCATGCACTAATTCGCACAAGAACTAAATTAATTTTGCACATAAGAAGGCCATTTATTCCATTGAGTTCCTGCCAGCACCTTTAACAACAATCGTACCACCTGCAAATGGAAAAGGAGGAAACACCCAGCAAGTCAGGGAGCATCTGTAAAAAAAGAAACAGTCCAACATTTCAGGTCGAGGCCCCTTTTCAGAACTTTTCTGCAATTCTGATGAAGAATCTTTAACCTGAAATATTTTCTTTCTTTCTTTCTCTCTCTCTTTCTCTCTTTCTCTCTTTCTTTCTCTCTCTCTTTCTCTCTCTCTCTTTCTCTCTTTCTCTCTCTCTCTCTCTCTCTCTCTCTCTCTCTCTCTCTCTCTCTCTCTCTCTCTCTCTCTCTCTCTCTCTCTCTCTCTCTCTCTCTCGTAAAATTCAATCAATTCCATTTGCTATAATACCACTGAGAAGCTAATGCTATAACAACACCGAGCTGTATTCATTTTGTGTGTTACATCAAATAATTGGCACTCCACAGAATTAGACTCACAGAGCCATACAGCCCAACTTGCCCATGCCAACCAAGATGCCCCATCGATACTGGTCACACCTCCCCATGTTTGGCCCATAAGATTCTAAACCTCTCCTATTCATATACCTGTCCAAATGCCTTTTAAATGTTGTTATAGTACTTTCCTCAACAACCTCCTCTGGCAGTTCGTTTCATTTACCCACCACCATCTGTGTGAAAAGGTTGCCCCTCAGGTTCCTGTTAAATCTTTCCACTCTCACCTTAAACCTATCGAACATAACCTGGCACCAAGGCTCACAATGGGATGTTAGGACAGTGGGCCAAGACTTCCACAGAGATGTTGGTTTTGAGGAATACTTTGAGGAGGCAAGAGGGACAAAGAGGTTTCCAGAAGGAATCCAGAGCTTGGGAAAGCAGCTCAGTCATGATCAACATTTCTTTAATGCCCTGGAGATAACCTGAATTGCTTTCTTTTGTGTATCCCATTCATCTCGACAAGTGGAAAACTGTCAAATTAACATTTGAAGACGTTAATCTCTGCATTCTATTTATACTGCGTTAATTGTACCCAAAGCCTCTGGCTCACTCTCACATCCAGCTGCCAGAATTGAGATGTGACGGAGTGAAAGCTGATGGTGTGAATCGCACAGCAGCCAAAACTTGACCCTTGACCGTGACTTGCAGTTTCAATGATAACAGTCATTTCACTAATGGATGGCAGAGGTCTCTGTCAGAGTGCTGCTGGCAACAACCAGCTGTTACAAAGCGCTGACCACAGGAACACCAGTTGCTGCATAATCCCTCGTTCACTGGACAAGCAGTTTGTACACTGTTCTCCATCTTATTCCAGACCATTGGCTTCAGTGGGGGGAGTGGGTGGGGTAGAATTTGTGGTGTTGTAACGAGGGTGACCATTCTGTGGACCAATTAATCTAGACTCCAGCAGTGCACATTACCACCACCAGCCATGGCCATGCCTTCTGTTCACCAGGGCACATGCCACCTGTACCTTCCAGTGGAACACTCTACACCTCCCAGTGGAGGGGCCGGAGTAGGTGTCTGTCTCTGCACTGATTCCTGACACTGACACTGACACAGTTCCAGGTTCAACCCACTCCAGAGACTGGGGTGCATAATTCCAGCCTTTCACTACCAGTGTAGTAGTGATGGAGTGCCACACTGTTAAGTGTGCCATTTTCTGGGTGGATATAAAAGATACAATGATACTATGTGAACCAGGAATCTGTGTCAAAACGTGCCATTCAGTCCAACTCCTAAAGCAGATGACTTGGTTGACGTTTATCAATGGCAAACAGTTCCAATGAAAGGCATTGACTTGAAAATCTGTTTCTCTCTCTCCACATTGTCGCCGAACCAGCTGAGTATTTCCAGCGTTTATTTCGAATTTCCAATTACTGCTTTTTTTTTGGTTTTCAAAGAAAACGTTAGAATTTGCTGCTTCATTCAATCCTTGGCAATCTATAAGTGCCCAGCAGCAATTCTGTTTCATGAAATTAAAGTCTGAAGCCCTGTCATTGTATGATCTGTGAGAACTCTTATTCCAACTGAACTCTTTCAAGGTTTCAAGGGCAGTTTATTGTCACATGTACCAATTAAGGTACAGTGAAATTTGAGTTAC
This sequence comes from Rhinoraja longicauda, assembly GCF_053455715.1. Lineage (NCBI taxonomy): Eukaryota > Metazoa > Chordata > Chondrichthyes > Rajiformes > Arhynchobatidae > Rhinoraja > Rhinoraja longicauda. The sequence continues at coordinate 44,803,128 of NC_135956.1, read as the reverse complement.
CATACAGCCATTGTAAGTGAAAAGCAACAAGACACACAGCCACATGAAATAAAAGTTATCATAAACATCCACCAAAGTGGCTCCCCACATTCCTCACTGTGATGGAAGGTAATAAAGTCCAATCTTCTCTCTCTTTACTCTCCTTGAACCTATGTCCTCTGGTCCTTGATTCCCCTATTCTGGGCAAAAGACTCTGTGCATCTACACGATTTATTCCTCTCGTTATTTTGTATACCTCTACAAGATCTCCCCTCATCCTCCTGCGCTCCATGGAATAGAGACACAGCCTACTCAACCTCTCCCTATAGCTCACATCCTCTAGTCCTGGCAACATACTCGTAAATCTTTTCTGAACCCTTTCAAGCTTGACAATATCTTTCCTATAACATGGTGCCCAGAACTGAACACAATATTCTAAATTGTGCTTCTCTTTCCACAGATGCTGCATGACATCCTGGGTGTTTCCTACTTTTCCACTAGCAGGTGTTTCAGGACCAGGAATGTAGAGCCAAGGTGGTGAAGGAGGGGGTGGTGGGGGGGGGGGGGGGGAGGGGGGGAAACAACCTTTCTTAGCAGTAATGAGGGTGTGGAACTCACTGTCAGTAGGTAGTGGGAGGTGGGGGGGGGGGGGGGGGGGGGAGGTGTTGTGGAAATAGAACCAAATGGGATTTTCGTGAAGGTGATGGATAGATACCTAAGGTAATGTTCAGAATTAAAGATTCAGGAAAGAAACTGATTGCATTGTTGTCTAAGGAGCAAATAAATGGAATAAATGCCTTCATCTGTGACACAATAAAATGTACTTATTGTGTGAATTACTCCATGGGATTTGCTCCTTGTTCATACATGAGAGTTCATAGTCAAAGTGCAGAGAGGATTTTCCTACTAATACCCTCTGATTGTGGGGATGTTTAAATCAGCAACACAATGATCCCAAATCACTCTTGTCTATTCTTGTACTTTGCTTTTAAAATGGAATTTAGCATGAAAACAACCACAGAGGGAAATATAAGAAAATAACTGCAGATGCTGGTACAAATCGATTTATTCACAAAATGCTGGAGTAACTCAGCAGGTCAGGCAACATCTCGGGAGAGAAGGAAATATCTGAGGCTGTGGACAGTTGTGTGTTGTGATTAACTACAGTTCTTTTCACCACCATAGAATGTCCCCAAACCTTTCACAGCCTTTGAAACAGATTGGAAACATTATCACTGTTAAAGTCCTGGCAAAGTACATAAACTCGCTGCTTTATTTCTTAAAATATTATATTCTGCGAAAAGCACTAAAATGTCAAGCAACAGTATTCCCATCTTGATTAGCAATTAAGATCATCACTCATATTTCCAGTTCCTCTGGGGTAAATTGCTTTGCTCATTCCAAGCCTTGTAATTCAATTTCAGTGCTAGATTGAAAATGTCAAAATATCTCCAATTTATTGTTTCCTCATTTTCCCTGTAGATTGTGTGAGCTGGTGTCAGTTATACAATTAGTACTCCTTTTTGCTACTCTCAATTTCCTATCTACTGTTACAACACTGAAGTTCTGCACGAACTTGTCTTGCCCTCAAGGGATGTTAATTCAGGGCACAATCTTGAAGCGTGGTTTAGAGATGCAGCATGGAAACATGCTATTTGGCTCAACAAGTCCACAACAACCATTGATCACCTATTCACAATACTTCTGTTATCCCACATGTTCATCCACTCCCTATAGTTCAAGGGCAATTTTACAGAGGCCAATTAACAGCGTTTTGTGTATAATTTAGTTTATTTTAGTTTATTATTGCCACGTGTACCGAGCTTTAGTCATGTGCTATCCAGTCAAACAAACTATCGATGATTACAATCAATTAAAAATTTCTATCTTCATACCCACATTGTAGTATTTACCTGTTTCCCACCATGCTCACTGGCTCGCATTGCTGACTAGTTAAACAAAAGCTTCAAAATGTTGAAGTTTGTTATTAAATCCTCCCATGGCCTTGCTACTCTCCAGCTCTGTAATCTTGTCAGACCCCAGAAGCCTCTGGAATCCCTTTACTGTTCCAAGTAGTGGCCTCTTGACAATTGAAAACACTCTTCAGCTGCCAGGGTTCTGAGCTTTGAATCCCCTCCTCAAACGGATCCAACTTCTCTTCTTTTAAGAATCTCCTCTTGCCTTTTGATTAAGATTAATTTATTACATCTTTATTTTCGTTGTTGCGTCCAAAGTGTCATAAAGCCACAGCAAATAAGAATTTCATGGTTCCAGTTCATATCTGGTGCACATGATAAATAAACACGCTCGATCTCTTAGTCTGGAGATTGTGATTATCGGACCTGTTTGTCTTGATGTAGTTCATTCAATGTTCTTGTGCCACAGATCAGGACCTGTAACTGTGTTAAAGGTGTAACAAAAATGCCAGTTAATGTTTTACTTCGATACTTTTAATATTGGTTGGCCAAGATCTTTGATAACACATATTGGAAATCAATCATATGATGGTCACTAAGTAGCCATGTCTCTGTGAATAACAGCATTTTCTTCATGGGCTGAGTGGTTTTCTCTTAGGCCCCAGCGGGTCAGGCGGCATCTGTTGAATGAATAGACAGACAATGTTTCTGTGTAAGGGTCCTGACCTAAAACGTCCTGACCAGCTGAATTCCTGTAGCACTTCATGTTTTGCTCAAGATTCTAGCATCTACATTTTCTTGTGTGTCAAGAGTAGATGCCTGATTTCATATGATATCTGAATTGAAAGATACAGTACTGAAACAGGCCCTTCGACCCACTGAGTCCATGCTGACCATCACTCACCGATTCACACTAGTTCTATGTTATCCCATTTTTTCACCCACTCCCTACACACCAGGAGCAATTTACAGAGTCGAAAAAACCTACAAACCCATACGTCTTTGAGATGTGGAAGGAAACCAGAGCACCCAGACGAAATCTACCCAGTCATGGAGAACTTGCAAACTCCACACAGACAGCACCCAAAGTCAGGATCAAACCTAGGTCTCAGGCACTGTGATGCAGCGACTCTGCCAGCTGCGCCATTGTGAATTAAGTATAATCCTCAGGAATATTTGAGCCAGTGTCATATTCATCAGAGCAATCTTCATGAAACAAATCAATTTGTCTAGTACTGAAATGTTTGTAACCACTTATCAAATGAGGTAAAGTCCATGTTAATGCGATAGAATTACATTTCTGAACTATTAACTTTGGCCAAGAGCATTCTATGGAAGGAATGGTCTTTCATTTATCCAGTAGTCCCAATTCACCAACCAGTGTACAAAGAGTATAATACAAGGGTCTGGAATGAGTAGGTGATTAGATCTTCCAAGTAATTACAGCAAGCATAAAAGAATGTAAACATTTCTATGGCAAAATTGGAGAAGTGCAGTGGAGTTTCTCTGGCTGTTCTGGGGCCAATATCTGTCCATCAATGAAACATTTCACATTTTCATATTTCTGGCTGCCATGTGTTCTTGATTAAAACACTTGCAGTGTACCTCATTACCTGTGAAACACTTCAGGGACATGCTGGGATTATGAAAGGTGCTGGAGATATGAGCGTCCTTTTCTTGGTGTCTCCACGTGAACTTGGAGGATTAGTAATCCTTTAAAAAGGCGTGCCATTGATCTTGCTTCAGGTAGTTGCTTATGGTGCAAGATTACACCACAAAAACAGCAGGATTCCACTATTGGAGAATAATGATCCTGAGGGATGAGCAAAGGGTGTTGCTGCTTGGAATTCCAGTCCAAGCTCAGGGTTTAAGCCTCGGCAAAGAAGAGCTTGCAATAATTGTGACTCGATGGAAACAGTAGGGAGCAAGCAACAGCTGCAACATCTGGATCAGCTTCAGATAACTTGTCACTTATGCTTGTTACTAAAAATAATCAGCCCTCTCCCCTGGACCTCCTGCAGATACTCCTGTTTATTTACTCGGTACAAAGTAAATTTGCAGGGAAACCTTTTGAAACCTTTTGTGCCATTTACAACAGGCATTGAAATGGAAGCTACAGCAAAAAAACAAATCTGAAATTAGTATTGTACCAAATAACACAAAACAATGTATACCAATCAATTAAAAGTAAGTATTGGATACTTTGTTTTTTGTGGTTAAATAGAAATACTTTATTTTGTGAACAGCTGTCAAAGAAAATTGGTCTTCATGTTAGCATAATTAGATTTATTTTTCTTTATCCAATTGATTGTTTTACAGGCGGGCACAGACCTGAGTTAGCATCAGTGGAGATAATCACACTGAGAGTAGGCTATAGGCCATCTAACAGAAAGCACAAACAGAACAGAATAGAGTGGAAGAAGTACTGAGAGCTGGTGATAAGCATGGGGAATTTTAACATATACATAAATTGGAATATTCAGAGAGGCAAAGGAAGCCAAGGTAAGCTATTACTGAGTGTTTTCAGGATAATTTCTAGAAAAGTAACTTCTGAAGCCAACCAGAGATCTGGTATCGTGCCTTCAGATAGGATTAATTTATGACCCCATCATGAAAGCACACCTGGGTAGCAGTGATCGAATTTTACATTCAGTTTGAGGAAAATAAGAATGGGTTTGAAATTGGATTTCAAACTAAATAAGCCAATTATTTAGGACATGGAAACTGAGCTATGTGAACTAAGTGAACTGGAAAATTAGGTTAATGGACCAGTCAGTCAAGATGCTGTGGCAGATATTTAAGGCGATCCTACGGAAAGCATAGGATACATTTCAATGAGAAAGAAAATTCTAAGGGGAAGTTAACTTAAAAAGTTTAAAATAGTATTGACGAGAAAGCAAAGAATGCCGGCAGATTGGAAAGTTGGACAGAATATAAAAGAATACCTAAAAGATTGATGAGGAAGGAAAAATAAGAGTACAAGATAAAAGCAAACTGGGGATGTAAAAACAAATAGAGTTTCTTTGGATATTTAAAAAAAAAGTTAACAAGGAAAGTGTTGGGCCTATAGGTAGTGAGATTGGGGAATGAACAAAGAAAAGAGGGAAATTAAAGGTCTATTTAATGGGGGTATTGCATCATTTTTCCCCACAGAGGACTAAAGTAAAATCCCATAATACAGGAATTGAAAGGGTGGGGGTACTTAGGCAAATTCTAATCACCTGGTCAGTAGGACTGAGCAAATTGTTGTGGGCTAATTAGTCTTTGGGTCCAGATGAACTCGGATATTGGAGATGTCCAGTGAGGTAGTTGATGCATCGGTTTCATTTCTCCTATATTTTGGAAATATTCCATTAGATTAGAAAACCGCAAATGTAACTCCTATATTCAAAAAGGGAGGGAGACAGAGAGCAGAAAATACAAAACAGTTAGTTTAATATCTGCTACAGGGAAAATGTTGGATGCTGCTATTTATAATATTACAGCTAGATAAAGGTAATCAAGTAAAATCAATGTCATTCGGGAAAGGGAAGTTGTGTTTGATCAGAAGTAACCTGTGCGGGGGATTAGGGGAATGGTCAATATTCTGTGCTTACATTTCCAGAAGGCATTTGCTAAGTTGTCTCATCAAAGGTTAATGGAGAAATACAATCTGTAGGAGGACATGATGGTGGATAGAAGATTAGCTGGCTAATAAGAAATAGAGTAGGATCAATGGGTCTTTTTCTGGATGGCAAGATGCAATGAATGGTGTGCCACAGGGACTGGTGCCAGGGCCTCAACTTTTTACATCTATATACTAAAACTCTCGTTTGTTTGTCCCTGAACTGCAGCCAAAACGGTACACGATAGCGCGACAATTTTAGGCCCACCTTACTCACCGTCGCCCCTTTGGTGCTAATGGAAAAAGTTTCATCGATGTTATATTTTAAAAGTTATTCACATTTTAAAGTTTAAATCTATCTCCTAGGGAGGGAGGGAGGGAGGGAGGGAGGGGGTGAGGGAGGGAGGGGGTGAGGGAGGGAGGAGGGAGGATGAGGGGGGTTGAGGGGGTGGAGTGGGGGGGAGAAAAAGCAGGGGAGTTGGAGGGGGGGTGGAGGGAGGGGGGAGGAGGAGGGGAAGGGGAGGGAGGATGGAGAGGGGGAGAGAGAGGGGGAGGGGAGGAGAAGGTGCTGCAACAATGCAGGAGAGGTTTGGGCCCAACGGGTCCACTTGGTCCAGTTTTATATAAAATTACATTCACCAGGGCAGACCCGAAATGTCACCTATCCACCTTCTCCAGAGATGTTGCCAGACCCGCAGAGTTACTCTAACACTTTGAATCTTAGTTACCTCCTCAAAAAAATAAAATTATTGAAAATTGATTTCCCTTACGCAGAAGCATGCTTTTCCAAATGCATATAAATCGTATCCCTTAGAATTTTCTCCAATAATTTCTCTACCACTGGTGCAAAGCTCACTGGCTTATAGTTCCTTAGGTTATCCCTGTTGCCCTTCTTGAATAAAGAATTAGCATGATCTCTTCTTCAGTCTCCTGGTTCTTGTCATGTGGCTAATGAAGATGCAAAAATCTCCTTCGGGGCCACAATAATCTTCTCCCTTGCAACCTGGGGATTTATCCACTCTAATGCATGTTAAGAAATCTAACACCTGATAATGTCCAGATCATGATTTTGTGACTTTTTGTTGCCGGGCACTGACTTTAATATTCCATCTAAAAGTTAGTACTTTCAAGAGAGAAACAATCTCTTTGTACTTCATTGGGAGCGTCTACTAAAATTTCCTGTCTTTGGAGAGGGGTTCAAACCCACCGACAGGTGATACATGGGCAAGAGTAACCACAGTGAATGCATTTCAGCATCAAGGCAGCAATGCGCTCAATGGTGAGACAACACTTTCATTTATGTAGCAGCACCTTGTAAGGACATCCCACGGCATCTCACAACAGTAATGATTGACGAAAAAAGTTGGCAGTGAAATTTAGAACAAGTGATCAAAGATTTGGTCAAATAACTACATTTTATGTAGATTCTTAAAGGGGAAAGCTTAGGTGGAGAGACAGAGGTGTTTACAAGGGGAAATCCAGTTTGGCCTCCTCTGGCCATTCATATATGTTCATATATGAACAATTGTTCGTTCATATACAACACCAATAACTACATCTCCCAGCTGATGGGAGGAGGGAAGCAATGGCTGCCAAACTCTAAGGGACCCCCTTGTGGAAAAAAGCTTTTCATAAGGAACCTGCCCCAAGTCCAGACATAAAGATCCTTTCCATGTCTTAACACCAACTCATATTCAGCTGGGAGAGCACAAAAAACACAAAAAATTCCCTCAGATCCGACCATCCATGTCCACTTGCACTGATTGTAACTAATCAATCAATGAATCACTGATCCAATTTCTCAATGTCTCTGCATTTCCTGTGTGCAGACAACTATGGTCTGCAAATAGAACATTTGCCTGGGACTAGCTCGGTTCTGCAATGGTGCGGTTGGAAGAGTTGTTGGACTGATGGTGACTGCTCAGCATTGCAAACCCAGAACCTGAGAATGGGGCACATAAAAACATGTTGATGAGCCCAGCATTTAGCAGGTGGAGAGATGCATTGAGGGACTAACAATGGAACTCAATTTGGTGCCAGAGCTGCATCCAGTAATGTTTTCACGCATCAGAAATAGATGAAGTCCAATTTGTAGGCTAGTACCTGTGCTGGTTATTTGAGAGAAATGTCCAGTTAGTCTCACTTGCCTCTCACTGACTCCATAAATGACAAACGTTTTACAATATAAATATTGAAATGGGGCAGACTTTAGAGCAGGAGAACCACCATCTTCACAATAGTTGTGGGAACAGTAGTGGATTCAGTTGTTTTGCCAGACTAATAATCCAGTTGCCTAAACTTATGATCCAACAGAATTTATTAAAATCCCATTGTGTGCTGTTTGAGAATTCAAATTTAATTTCAAACATCTGTAAATAAAGAGCTGGCTTCAATAAAAATGACCATGTGGTTGCAAATTGTCATAAAAAGTTAATTGTTTCATGAGTCTCCTTTAGAGAAAGAATCTGCTGTCTTTACTACAAGTGACAAAGTCCCAGACCAGCATGGTGTGTTCCTCTGGGGAGGTCGTGCAAGTTCAAACTAGTGTCAAGCTCCTACAATGCCCATGGACAGCAGTGGTTCAATGCCACCTTCCCTGGGCATTGGGGAATAAATGCCAGCCTTGTTAGTAAAAGCCCCAGAAAGGTGTGTCTCATAATTGTGCTGGTTATATGGGCAGTTGGAGCAAATAGTTGCTTCACTAGTCATGTGTTTGTGGCTCGCTATCTTTTTAGACATTGTGGCTGAACTGACGGCAGAATGCCAACCTAGATTTATTCACATTGTCTCACTCTCCAAGACTTCAAATTGTTTTTCGAAAGGTCCCAATGGACTCCATGAGTGAAGTGTCGTTCCTGTTATTAAGAAGAAAGAAGTGCTTAATCAAATAATTCTGGGGAATGAACTGTGAATCCTGACCTCATATTCACCAGAAACTGTGGTCAGGAAGTGAAGTGAATTAGTGTTTAGAGGATTTGGGACAGAATGTTCAGTGGTAAATGCCCATGTCAGGAACTGGGATGAGAATAGTGACATGGAGCAGGCGATCAGACTGACATGTGGGGTCATTTTAACCATGCTGCAACAGTAAGCTGGTGATGGAATCTTTCTCCATTTCTGTTTCGTCAAGGTATCCAGAAGATGGTAAGGTGGACTACCAAGTGTTCTATGTTCTATATAGCAATGCTCAAAATCTAGGTATCAGCCTTCAGACTTGTCCAAAACTATTGTACAGAGCTGAGATTTTCTTCCCCCAATAAGGACTTATTTTCTCATAGCCCCTTTCACATTCTTCAAGTGCCTAATCTGCTCTACGGCCATTGGAGTACTTTCTGCAGGATTGCTCAAATCCTAAAGCATGCCAACCAAATTGTAGTAATTCCTGGGCGTTTTGTTTCACAGATGTTGGTTAATATGTTTTTGGACTCAAGGGAGAACTCGTCTGCCCTGCATTGAGATGTGATCTTTTGCAACACCTGAGGGCAGTCAGAGGCCTTGGCTTCACATATCACCAGAAGGACTGTACCTCTGCCAGGACTACCCTCTCTCAGCACTGCACCATGTTTTGTGTTCCAGTCATTGGATGGAAGTTGAATCCACAAAGTCTGACTGGAGAGGTCTGTTGTGGAGCACCTTCCCACGGCAGACAGAAGGGAAAGGTTCAGAGAAAGGGTGGTAGGTGGATGGAATGAGCTGCTGGAGGAGGTAGTTGAGGCATCAGCACTATCACAACATTTAAGAAACATTCAGAGAGGCACTTGGATAGGACAGGTTTAGGGGGATATGGGCCAGAAGCAGGCAGGTGGGACAAGTGGAGATGCGACATGTTGGTCGGCGTGGGCAAGTTGGGCCGAAGGGCCTATTTCCGCACTGTATGACTATGACTATGAGATACTGAGTTCTACTTCTACACCAACGTACTATCAGCATCTGCTTTACAATTTGCAGTGCAATTTGCTTTAGTCAGAGCACCAATGTTGATTACAACATTCACCAGGCCAGGCAGTGCCTCCAGCTGGTGGAATAATCTAACGGACAAACTGCTCCATGCACTTGGTTTGCCACCGTGTGTATTTCATGCTCCATTTATACCCAGATGGCTGGGGAGTGAAGATCCCAAAGCAATAAAAGTTTTGCGAACAGACAAGATATTCAAAGAATGTGAGTTCATATCCTCCTCTGGGCAGGTTGAGAACTTGAGTCCATTATAAAATCTGTAATTCAAAAACTGTTCTCAGTATCAGTGACCTTGAAGCAATGGGTTGTGGTAAAAATCCAACCGGTTTAATAACAATCCTTCAGGAGTGGGAATCTGCCATCATTACCTTGTCTGGCCTGTATGTGACTCCAGACCACAGTGATATAGTTTAGAGATACAGCGTGCAAAAAGGCCCTTTGGCCCAATGTGTCTGTGCCAACCAGCGATCACCTGGTAATTCTATCCTTCACACGAGGGTCAATTTACAGTAGCCAATTAAACTACAAACCTACACGTCTTTGGAGTGTGGGAGGAAACCGGAGCATTCGGAGAAAACCCACATGGTCGTGGAGAGAACGTACAAACTCCGGACATACAGCACCCATAGTCAGAATCAAACCCAGGTCTCTGACGCTGTAAGGTAGCAACACTACCGCTGCGCCACTGTGCTGATTTGAACTTGGATGAAACAGCCTGGCAAATTATGCAGTTTGGGGCCAATTAGGCAGATGTGATCATTGTTGCCTTGGCACTGCTCGACTGGCTGTTGGAAAACCGAGAAAAGTATCGCATTGGGGAACAGTGGAGAGCAGTGGTTAAATTACTCAACTGAGGCCTGGCTAACAATTCAAAGAACTATGTTCAAATTTCACCGCAGCAGTGATGGAATATAAATTCAGTTAATAATCTGGGCTTCAGAGAGACAATGACAAGCATTAATTATGATGATCGCAACACCACTGGATTGTCTCCAAAAACATCTGTTTCGTTGATGTCCTTCACTGACTAGCTGGTATATGACCAGACCAACCCCAGTGTAGTTGATTCGGAAAAGCCACAACAGACCATTTGATTAGGTGACTCATTACTCAGGGGACAGATAGGGATGGGCAACAAATGCTGGCCATGCCAGTGTTACCCAAACCTTGCAAAATAAATAAACATGTTTGAGCGTCAACGGGGAGTTTGATTGACCACTTATCAGCAAAGGGAGTTAAATGGTAGCAGCTGGTGGTGGCAGGATGGGTATTGGAGAACAATCTGCAAGACATGAAATCTTTGCGATACAATGTTGAACAGGCGTTTGCACAGACAAATGACCAGGCAGGGATACAAACCATTCGGAGGCTGATGTGAAGTTTAAAATTGGCATTTTGGTTTGCACAGATATCAAGGGGCAAAGGGCATGTACCAAAACATCACCTATTTATTCCTTCCCCAGATGTTGCCTGACCTGATGAGTTACTGCAGCACTTTGTATTTTGCTCAAGATTCTAGCATCTGCAGTTCCTTGTGTCTCCATGGTCCTTCAGAGTTATTTGGATGTATTCTTAAAAAGGACATGGTGCAGGCCTAAGGGGAAAGATCTGGGGAGTGGGACTCATTGGAGAGCATTTCAAAAGAACTAGCACAGACACCTTGGACAGCCAAGCCTCTTCCTCCACCATTTCATGCTGGTGTGTGTGACTTCCTGGAAGCTTTATTGGCAGTGACTGCCAATAGCTCCACCCCTATAATCCCACCAACAAGACCTGAAGGTAGACACAAAATGCTGGAGTTACTCAGCAGGACGGGGAGCATCTCTGGAGAGAAGGAATGGGTGATGTTTTGGGTCGAGACCCTTCCTCAGACCCACCGAAAATAGACACAAAGTGCTGGAGTAACTCAGCGGGACAGGCAGCGTGTCTAGAGTGAATGAATGGGTGACGTTTGGGGTCGAGACCCTTCTTCAGACCACCTTTTCCTCTACCTGGCTACTTGACATGTCCATTGTGTTTGTCAGCCAATTAAAATAGGACCAGGGACTTTCATCACGTGATTGACTCTCAAGACTCAGCCAGTCAGACAGCCCACTCCAACCGCCCACTCCCTTCCATCCTACTCCGTCTCCACAATTTTTACAACCATAACCAGAAAATTCCAAGAAAGCTCGGGAGAACCCACGTGATTTGTGTAACACCCAGTGTTACTTCCCTTGTGCTGCTGCATGTAGGATCGTGGAAGTTAATCCACAATTCCTGCAGCTGGCAGGCCAGTGGAGAAGGCTGGCGAGCTGACCCACATCCACATAAGAAGCATGTAAATACAGTCCCCACCCAGACTAAATGCTTGAATACAGAGGCTCAGGGCCAAATAATTCTTTAAACACTGACAATTTGGCCACTTTGACCTTGGTGCCGGGTGTTCAAATCAGACCAGTTCCCCCCCTTTTAATACGTATAGAAAGAAATTCTCATTACCATTCCATCTTTGATTTAATTTCAATTCCGAAACCTAGAAACATTCAGTGGTCCAAGCACTTGGTAAGCAGCTTACACTTCGTTCCTCACCAGGTCAGCAGACTCATGGCTTAGCTCCACTCAGTTCAAACCCGGGCCAATAAGTCATCAGTTCAAGTTCCCTCTGTGAACTATACTGATAGTCTCATGCACTCTCATGCAGGGGTGCAGCACTGCTGGAGGTGCCATTTTCCAGTTGAGGCTGGAACCTCTTGTTGAACCAAGTTCCCAGCTGCCATTCGGCTGGGCAATGTGGCCCATCCATTGTGACACTGTCCTCTCATTCAATGTTGCAATGTTACAATGAGACTGGTTATCTCATTGACTTTTGTGGGATCTTGCTCTTCGCAGATCGGCTGCCTGGCAACACTAACTGAGTTTCACAAGCAGCAACAGCAATAATAATTCTCCTGTCTCCAGCGGAACCCTTCCTCTTGGACTCCCCTGGCTGGCCCTCGACCTTCATTAGACCTTTTCATTTCTAATTGCCGACGGGACATCAACCGTCTCGAATTTTCCACTCCCCTTACTTACTCTAACCTCTCCCCCCCTAAACGTACAGCCCTCCGCTCACTCTGCAGCAACCCCGACTTAGTTATCAGACCCGCCGACAACGGAGGTGCCGTGGTAGTCTGGCGCGCTGACCTCTACCGGACTAAGGCCAGACGACAACTCTCAGACACCTCCTCCTACTTATTCTTGGACCATGACCCTACAGACAAGCACCAGGCAATCTCCAACACCATTACTGATCTCATCTCTTCCGGCTCTCTACCCCCTAAAGCCGCCAACCATAGCGTTCCCCAGCCCCGCACGGCCCGCTTTTACCTTCTCCCCAAAATCCACAAACAGAGCTGTCCTGGCAGACCCATTGTTTCTGCCTGTTAATGTCCCACCGAATTAATGTCCACCTACCTCAACTCCATCCTATCCCCCCTGGTCCAATCCCTCCCGACCTATGTCCAAGACACCTCACATGCTCTCCGTCTCCTCAATAATTTCAATTTTCCAGGCCCCCACACCCTCATCTTTACTATGGATGTCCAGTCACTCTACACCTCCATCCCCCACCCAGGGGGTCTTAAAGCCCTCCGTTTCTTCGTCAACCACAGAACCAGCAATTTCCATCTACCAATACTCTCGTCCGCCTAGCAGAGCTGGTCCTCACCCTCAACCCCTCAACAACTTCTCCTTTGACTCTTCCCACTTCCTCCAAATCCAAGGTGTAGATATGGGCACTTGCATGGGCCCTTGCTATGCCTGCCTCTTTGTAGGGTACGTTGAACAATCCCTGTTCCAGGCTTACACTGGCCCTATCCCCCAAACCCTACCTCCACTACATTGACGACTGCATTGGTGCTACCTCTTGTACCCATGCAGAACTCACTGACTTCATCAATTTCACCACTAATTTCCATCCTGCTCTTAAAAATACTTGGACCATCTCCAACATCTCCCTACCGTTTCTGGTTCTCACCATTTCCATCACAGGAGACAGACTAGCGACCGACATCTTCAACAAACCCACTGACTCCCATTGCTATCTTGACTACACTTCTTCCCACCCGGTTTCCTGTAAAAACTCTATCCCAGTAAGTTGGGAACACACAGCAGTCAGAGATGTTGGAATCTAGGCAGGGAGGAGAGACCAGTGTCACTCTGATGTACTACATGAGGTAGCAGCACTCCAAGCCAGCTGGGGGCAGTGAGTACAGATACTTAGCAGGTCAGGCAGTAGATTAGAACGAGTGTAGGGGTTATGGGGAGAAGGCTGGAGAATGGGACTGAGAGGAAAGAATAGATCATCCACGATTGATTGGCGCAGTAGACAAGATGACCCGAATGGCCTAATTCTGCTCCAATAACATGAACTTATAAAGGCAGCACAGCTGGGGAGAGAATTAAGGGCCTGTCCCACTTAGGCGATTTTTTAGGCGACTGCCGGCAACTGTCAAAGTCGTAGCAGATCGCCAAAATTTTCTTTTACCCGTCGACAATGACCACGACAATGCTGAGTCAGGTCGAGATTACACCGTCTTCGGAAACATCGCGAAATTCCCACGCTATCAATGCTTCTCCGGCGTCCTAATTTTCGCTGAAATCACTGACTAGTCGGTAAGTACTTGAGAGTTTTGAAATATAACATCTTGCCCAGGTTACTTGAAAACCAAGCTTCACGGTAACAAGGCATAAACTGGATTGACTTCCAGTTTACTAATAGCAGTATTAAGAAATTTAATTTTAAAAGTAGTTAAATGGATTTTTGTGCGGAGTGTGGGCATTCTTTGAAAATGTACAGGAGATGCATTTCTGGTTTCTGGGTTGCATATCTGGGTTGGGAGCCCACTTTAAATGAAATGGCTGATGGCCATAAACATCGCAAAAATTCCCACGCTTACCTGACCGTCAAACTGTCACCTCCAATCTACCTGTCAAATGTCCTGACGGTAAATAAATTGGTTAAACACAAGTATTTTATGGTATCTTCAAATGACTTTACTTAATTTAATATTATGTGCTTCTAAATGCATCTAAGAGAACCTAGCAAACCTGGGGACAGCATGCGACAGCGCCCGCAATAAGCAACGATACCTGGCGACAAGCCAGCTGTCGCCGAGAAATTTCATACCGGTTGATTTCTCAACGACGCGCCAAGATCCACTACGATTCTTTGAAGACTCCTCATGATCATGCCCGCGACACCCCGGTGAAATGTTGGTGACAGCCTAGTCGCCGGCAGTCGCCTTAAAATCGCCTAAGTGGTACAGGCCCTTTAGTCAGCATTTTAAGAGGCAGAAAATTAACCCTGTTTCTATCTCCTGAAAAATTGGATCTTTCCAACTTTCCTCCAACTCCTTCCTCGCTTGTTGGTAAAAAGAAAAAACAGATGAGCACAATGCCTCTCAGGAAGCCGTAAAATGCTTTGTGGCTAGAGACATCACCCTGAAGTCATCACTGTCACATGAAAAACGTGTGGTTTCAATTTGAAAACCCAAAGACATCACCTCTAACTGTGCTGCACTCCTCAGGCACTGCACTGCAGCACCAGCCTGCATTATTGTGCACCAGTGTCAGGAAAGGGTCTTGAATCCACAGCCCATAGATTTGGGTAAGGGCGGACTTCATGTGGTACCAGCTACTCTCTCCAACACCACTCATGTGCCTATTAGCTGGGACTAAGGAGGCAGCTTGGATCGATTGGGTTGCCAACCCTGATTGAATATACTCTCAGAGCTTTGGTCACGAGCCCTTGTGTCTGACCTCTCTGCGTCCCTCATCTCCAATATTTGCATAACTGAATAGACCAGAAGTTCAAAAGCACAAAATTCTTTTTAATACGCTTGTGATTTCCCTGTGGGAGTTGTTCACTGGGTCTGGGGGATTAGCTTTAATTCCAGGAGGCTCCAGGACAGCAGCTGTTGGGGAGGGGAAAGCAACCCATGTCCTCACTGAGCCCAGGTGATGGGCCAACCTGGTACGGAGCCTGCAAAGAGCATGAAACACTCTTAGACCCACTGCACTGTGCTCCAAGTGGGAGCAGGAGGAGGGCATTTGGTCCTTCAGGCCTTGCTCGTCTTAATAGAGACCGAAATATTGCAGGGCCTGGCTGTGAGTCCACAGACTGACCATTTTAGGTAGCAAGACAGTACCTCAAATTAGCCCAGAGGAAGACGTGTAAAGAGATTACTACCATAGTGCCTGTTACATTCTGACAGAAGACCTGGCGTGTTGTAACTCCCTTATAAAGCAATGAAATAACTTCTAATCAAGTATTCAGTCAGAAAGCAGGCTCTTTGGATTGTCAGATAGGCTTTTTTTGCCGTGAATGAATGAAATGTGGAGGAATAGTTCCTGCGATATGTGTGAGATTTGCGAAGTGTTGAAACTAGCTTGGGCGGAACATCAGCTGTCGCCTAAACACTTTCTCAGGAAGCCTCTTTAACTGACACCTCTGTCTTATTTTTAACTCCTGCAGTTGTTTGCATCTAGTAGCCCCTCAGCCAGTGAGGGAATGTGATAAGGCAGCGGCGGATGCGACACCTTTCAGCAGCATGCTTGGTCTGCTGGTGATGCGCTCCCTCTATAAGTCCAACCTTCAGCTTCCAGCCTGGCCTTTGGCTGACTGCCAGACCAACAAGCCAGCCGCAGAGGGACAGGCGGCTGAAATCCAGCCCAGCAGAGTGGGATGGGGGAATGTGCCAGTTGATTGCAGATGTGACATCCCATAAGTGGCACCTGAGTCCAAGAATGCAGTGGGATGTGTGTGTGTGTAGGAAGGAACTGCAGATGCTGGTTTAAACTGAAGATCGACACAAAAAGCTCGAGTAACTCAGCAGGTCAGACAGCATCCCTGGCGAAAAGGAATAGGTGATGTTTCGGGTCGAGTCCCTTCCTCAGACAGAAGAGAGTCTATCTGACAGACCCGAAACGTCACCTACTCCTTTTCTCCATAGATGCTGCTTGACCCGCTGAGACTCTTATTGAAACATATAAGATTATTAAGGGGTTGGACACGTTAGAGGCAGGAAACATGTTCCCAATGTTGGGAGATCCAGAACCAGGTGCCATAGTTTAAGAATAAGGGGTAGGCTATTTAGAACGGAGATGAGGAGAAGCTTTTTCAGTCAGAGAGTTGTAAATCTGTGGAATTCCCTGCCTCAGAAGGCAGTGGAGGCCAATTCTCTGGATGCTTTCAAGAGAGAGCTAGATAGAGATCTTAAAGATAGCAGAGTCAGGGGGTATGGGGAGAAGGCAGGAACGGGGTTCTGATTGAGAATGATCAGCCATGATCACATTGAATGGTGGTGCTGGCTCAAAGGGCTGAATGGCCTACTCCTGCACCTATTGTCTATTGTTACTCCAGCTTCTTGTGTCTAATGCAATGTGACATTCAGTCTGCCCAGGCAGAGGCTGAATCTACTCAGCTACTGAGGCTTTCTGCATGTGTGAGCATTGTGATAAATTCATTAGTGTTACATCTCTGCAGAACCTTCCCTGTGCATAGGAAGGCCCAAAGCTCCCTATAACCATAAGACCATAAGATATAGGAGCAGAATTAGGCCATTCAGCCTACTAAGTCTACTACGTCATTCAATCATGGCTGATCTATTTTTCCCTCTCAACCCAATTCTCCTGCCTTCTTCCCATACCTTTGAAGCCCTTCCTAATGAAGAGCAACCATTCTGCTGTACAAGTTGCAAAGAGCATGTGAAAGGATTTTAGCGTTTACTCAAATTACTGCCTGACTTTCTTCCACCCCTTTGCATCTGCAGCAGAAAGAGAAACACGTTTTTTCTTGCTGGCATTTTTTGGTGATTGCAAAGATATTGCCCTGATTTTAAAAAAACAAAAATGGGCCCCATTGTACAGCAGCTGCGCAGCGCCAGAGACCTGGGTTCAATCCTGACTTTGGGTGCTGTCTGTGTGGAGTTTGCACATTCTCCAGTGGTGAGCGCCTGGATTGCACTGCCTGAGATAAGGGTGGGAGCAGAGTCACTGACAGCATTTAAAAATTGTCTGCATGAATACTTGAATTGCCAATGCATATGGCCAAGATCCTGAGCGATGGAGTTAATATGGGCAACGTGCCAATGCACTGGGCAACATAGATGACTTGGGGCGAATGGTTTGTTTTCATACTGTATGGTCCTCTGACTCTGTGATAGGTTTCCACATTGTCACTGGACCTGACTGATAGATTTTGTTCTCCTCCATTGCTGAAAGCAGTGACAGAAAGAATAAAATAAGGAACAGGAGGAATCCCTGGATTGAAAGGAGATTTAAGGAATCCCCTGCTCGTGTCTTCTGCATGGGATTTATTTATGAAGTGGCAGCATTTATTTCCCACCTTTAATATCCAGAGTTCAGAGCAGACTTTCTCTGCCATTTCAGAGGTCAGTTAAGAGTCAACTATCTTTGCGGCTTGTGGTTTGGAGTTGAATAAAGGCCAGATTAGGAATAACAGACTTTTCTCTGGAAACGAATCATGAGAAACGTTGATAACCTTTACAATAATTTTGTTTATTTCAATTTTATTTGCTATCATTTCCAGATTATTCAATAAAATGAATATAAATTTTCCAGCTGTTGTGTGGAGATTTGAATTTGTGTCTCCAGATCATAGTTCCAGTCCTTTGATTGTTGGTCCAGAAACCCCATGCCCAAAGACAGCTGCCTGTAGAGTCTGTTTTAGCACGCTGAAAGTTGAGTGTTAAATCAAGACAATGTCAGCCCTCTGTGGCCATCGTTACAGTAAACATACCACATTGCTGTTGAATGCAGAGCAGATCTCTGTCACGAGTGCACTCTCTTGGCCAACAACAGCAAAAGTCTAACACCAACTACCCAGACTCTCATCTCATTCCAGTTTATGCACAAATTGGTTGTGGCATTTCCAACAATTCTGTATGGAGTTTGCACGTTCTCCCTGTTGGTTTTTTTCCGGGTGGTCCGGTTTCCTCACACACTCCAAAGACGTGCAGGTTTGTAGATAAATTGGTTTTGGTGAATTGTAAATTGGCCCTAGTGTGTCAGATAGTGATAGTGTATGGCATGATCACTGATTGGTGCAGAGTCGCTGGGCTGAAAGGCTGTTTCCGTGCTGTATCTCTAAATTCTAAAGTCTAATTTGACCATGCTTCAAATATACTTTCTTGGTTATAAATGCATTGAGCATCCTGAGATGGTGAAATGCACCGTGTAAGTGCAAGCTTTTCCTTTCTGCCATGATCAGCCACGATGATATTGAATGGCAGGACAGGCATGAGGACAGTTCTTTGCTCTGTCCAAGGAGGCTTCTGCAACGGCTCAAAATGAGGTGATAATTCACATGTCCGGTGAGAGGTGAGTGTGGGATGGGAGCCAGAATTACAGACCATCCCCCTTCTCCACCATGAAGTCCGCAAAAGCTAGAAACAAAAACAAAACTGGGAAGGAAGTCCATTCGCTCCTCAGGCAGGTGGCACCATAATCCCCTTATCAGAATTTATCTGTAACATTGGAATAACAAGGCATTAACCCTGACACTGCTGATGTGGGGAATGTACAAGCCACACACAGGTTCGGGCTTGGCCGCTGCTGATCTGTGGTGTTTTGTCTTTACGCAGTGATATTGTAAGAGTAGATTACAGATTCTTTGCAGGAGTCAATTAAGAGCAGTTCTGGTCTTGGAACTGCTTTTTTTTTTACCAGGCAAATGCTGACCTTGTGTCAGAAGAAGTGAGGGCATAATCAGGCTGGCCTGCTGAGTGCCAAGGATTCAGCTTTGCAGCCTGTCCCACATTTACTCAACAGGTTCTTGTTTCTGAAACCTTCATTTCAATTAGTGTGTTTGGCCTGGGCAATTGACCCCACTGTAAGTGATTACAGGAGGCTGCTGGCGATCGCAATGGGGTACACAAACAGTGCTGTCATGTTGGCCAACTTGACACCATTCTGAGTGGGATTTTTTTTCCAATTCTGCAGGCTTGGACACAATAATCTAGGCTGACACTCCAAAGTCCGAAGAAGGATCCCAACCCAAAACGTCACGTATCCTTTTCCTCCAGATGCTGCCTGACCCGCTGAGTTACTCCAGCAATTTGTATCTATCTTTGGTATTAACCAGTATCTGCAGTTCTTTGTTTCTTCTCCCAACGTACTACTGGGGGTAGGGGGGGATTGCTGCATAATTAAAGCCTCTGACTTTTGAATGAGAGGATAAATTAAGTCACTGTCTGCCTTGAAAGGTAAACGGGTCTGTGCCACTGTTGGGCAAAGAGCAGGGAGTCTGTACCACGTCTCCAGGCCATTCCCTCAATTGATTTCACGAAACATACATCATCTGGTTACGCCAAAAGCAAAATGACGTAGATGCTGGCTATCTGAAAGTTAAAAAAAGCAGAGAATAAAGTCAGCACAGTCTTGAGGCAGGCACCTCCATTATCTCCTTCATAGAATCTTTCAGAAAGGAAAGAAATAAATTCTGCTGAAAGGCCATTGACCTGAAACATGCACGGTTTCTCTCATCACAGATGCTATCTGACCTGCTGAGAATTTCCAGAAGGACAGCGCAGTGGTGCAGCGGTAGAGTTGCTGCCTTACAGCGCCAGAGACCTGGGTTCCATCCTGACTACGGGTGCTGTCTGTACGGAGTTTGCACGTTGCCCCCATGACCTGCGTGGATTTACTCTGGGATCTCCGTTTTTCTCCTACACTCCAAAGAAGTACAGGTTTGAGATTAATTGGCTTCTGTAAGCTGTTCCTAGTGTGTAGGATAGAACTAGTTGTGTGGGTGATCGCTAGTCGGCATGGTCTCGGTGGGCCAAAGGGCCTGTTTCCACACTGTGTCTCTAAACTAAATTCACTTTTCCCTGGTGTTTCCGGGAATTTGCTGTGTACAAATCGGCTGCTGTGCTTCGCATATTTCAACATTCAATGTGCTTCTTTTTTTTTTGTGGGGGTCCAGTGAACTCTGGGCTGTGTTGTGGCTGTGATAGGTAAAATAGAAATGCAGATTTGATTTGTCCTCAGGACTACTATCAACATGATACAGTGGGAAGGAGGGGAGGGGGGGGCGCAGGGCTGTAGTAGGACGGGGTGAGGATCATAGATTATAGATGGCTATTGAGTCTAGGCTCCCATCTACCATGATCTGTGAGAGTCAGCTGATCCTTCTAAAAGGCAAGATACTGGCTACCTGATAGCTCTTTATCCATCAACTCCATCTGACTGCGTTAGTCAAGCCGACAAATAAACATTTGGGACATGGCACAATGTGGAATTGTAAAGGATAATGCTCTGGAACATAAGGGTTGGTAGAGGATGGGACATTGACAGGAGGAGTTAAGTGAGGGAGGAGACCATGAGGAGAAAAGAGGAAGGAAGGAAGGAAGGAAGGTAGGAAGGAAGGAAGAAACGGCAAGAATAGATCACTTCTATTTGAAGTAGTCCATTTCCTGCTTCCTCCTGTGATCAAATCTCTCTCTCTCTCTCTCTCTCTCTCTCTCTCTCTCTCTCTCTCTCTCTCTCTCTCTCTCTCTCTCTCCTCTCTCTCTCTCCTCCTCTCCCTCTGCTCCCCTCCCTCCTACTTCCTGCACATGCTTCCCTCTCTTGCCTCTTTCTTTCTGTGTGCTCTCTCTCTCCCTCTCCCTTCTCCTCGCCCACACTCTTTTCCTCTCAACAATTAATCAATTGCCTAAATGAGTTAAATTAATATGGCTGTAAAGTCTTGCAATCAGTGTGGTGATACAGCACAGGGTGATGCTATTTGGCCAAACATGTTTGCCAAAGCATTGATAGAGCTCTGACCAGCGCCATTTCATGGTCTTTCCCCGCAGCTTTGCATATTTTACGCGAAGGAAACATTTTTTTGCAATCGTTCAGTGTGGCTTTTCTGCCGCAGAAGTTGAATTGTTTGGATCAAATGAAAGGCTTGAGGAGAAGAGTGTTTATTGGGATGGACTTGATTCCAACATGTCAACGGGTGTGCAGACACACCAGGGCATGCAAGGATGTTGTCACGGCTGGTAACACTCAAAGCGGGCAGGGGTTGAGGGCAGGGCCGTCTTAACGCATGGGCCTGATGGGCACTTGCCCGGGGGCCCCACGAGCATAGGGGCCCCATGCTGATCTGTGTATGTTAAGTGACTTGCAATAAATAAATACTACTTTAAAAATGTAGGTTCAATAAGTGCTTTTTTCGCAACATTTTCGGTCCCTGTGTTTTTTTCGCAACATTTTCCATCCCTAAGTGCTTCTCACAACGATCTGTAAGTGCTTTTCGCAACAATGTAGCACCCTAAGTCCATCGCTAAGTGCTTTTCGGTAAGTGCTTTTCGCCGGCACGACAGGGGGGGGCTGGTAGGGAAAGGGGGGTGGGGGAGAGTAACGGTGGGGGCGACGGGGAGGGTGGGAGGAGGAGAGAGTGTGGGTGGGGCCCCAGTGTCGTAGGGGCTCCAGTACACTGCTTTGCCCGGGGCCCATAATGCTGTAAAAACGGCCCTGGTTGAGGGCACCCATGTAATGCCAAGGAGGAGCCCCAGCTCCGTGGGTCCAGCAAACCCCAGCCAAGAGAGCTGCCTCAGCACAGCTCGTGCCAGCACAGTTTATAGGAACCACCCACTGCTTCACTCCGGAAGGCTGCTTTTCAGAGTTCTTTCAAGCTGCTGAATTTGAGGGGAGTGGAGTGGTAGGTGATGAAATGCTATGTCTTCTAGTTCATAAGTTCATACATTCATATGATAGGAACATAATTAGGCCATTCAGCCCATCAAGTCCAATTCACCATTCAATCATGGCTGATCTATCTTACCATCTCCTGCCTTCTCCCCGTTATCCCTGACACCCATAGCAATGAAGAATCTTTCTATCTCTGCCTTAAAAGTATCCATTGACGGCCTCCACTACCCTCTCTCTAAAGAAATTCCTCCTCATCTCCTTCCTAAAGAAATGTCCTTTAATTCAGAGGCTGTGACCTCTGATCCTGGAGTCTACCACTTGTGGAAACATTCTCTCCACATCCACTCTATCCAGGTCTTTCAATATTCAGTAAGTCTCAATGTGCACCCCCCCCCCCCCCCCCCCCTCATCCTTCTAAACTCCAGCAAGTACTGGTCCAGTGTTCTGCAGAAACAGCTGAATTGACAAGTATTACACTCAGAGTCCACCCTGAGTAATGGAGAATGGGTTGTGGGATCACAGAGTAGGAGTGCAAGTGAGGAGAGGAGAAGGAGGAAGGGAAGAAGTCTCACAGCAGGAAAGTATCTCTCCCCTGGTGCTCAAAGACCACCTCCCAGAACTGATCGTACCAGGAAACTACACGGGCTGTTTGCCCGAAATGGAATGTGGCACCTTCTGTGGCCCAACTCCAAGGCAGTTTCTGAGACGTGGCAAGAACACATGCTGACAGACAAACCCACGCCACAGTTGTTATGTTACAGCAGAGCTGCCATCATAACTGCGAGAGCTATTGGTGCTGAGGGAGGGCAGGAAGCTTGTGCCTCATGAAGTCCTACCAAGCCTCCGGCAGTCCCTCACACAAGATACCTGGAGAGGTCCCCTCTCACTCCGCACCCCCATGGGCACCAATCATCAGCTGCTCCCATGCGGCTCCTGGTGTTGTCGCAGTTTGCGCTACAGTACCCAAACATTAGGCGACTGCTCCGCACTGCAATGGAGCTGCAGCATTGCCCACCCGTCGCTGCACCATTGCTGGACATGTCCTTGCGGTGCTACCCCTATGCTGGCAGGCGTGATTCTAGCACCGTGCTAAATTGGATGCACCCACTCCCTAGTCCCTGACCTGGCGTACTTGTTCCAGGGCCCAAGCATTTCCCTGGGATCTCCACCTCTCTCTTTCTGCCAGCCCCAGTGCTCCTCATCCAGACCCTTGTGCAACCTGCACTTGGGGTACCCTGAGACAGCACTTGGGCTACCCTGAACCATAGATGGACACAAAATGCTGGAGTAACTTAGCGGGGCAGGCAACATCTCTGGAGAGAAGGAATGGGTGACGTTTTGGGTCAAGATGCTTCTTCTCGACCCAAAACATCACCTATTCCTTCTCTCCAGAGATGCTGCCTGTCCCGCTGAGTAACTCCAGCATTTTGTGTCTATCTTCAGTTTAAACCAGCATCTGCAGTTCCTTCCTACACTATCCTGAACCATGGATCAAGCTGGGGCACGGACAAGATGGGCTGAAGGGCCTGTGTTCAATCTATACAGCTCTTGTTCTATGGCACAAATGTGTTGGGTCTCACCAACAACATGCTGGCCTCTGTGGCAGCCAACACTGTTTTGTGACTTTTTGTTTCTATTTTCGTTGTAAACCAGCTTGTGCAGTTCCTTCCTACCCATCTGAAAAACCCTTACTGACCTTGACTACTTGGGCAAGGTTATTGAACTTCTTGCCGCACTGAATCCATCGGTGAGAGGAGATTGTGGATTTATCTCCAGGTCGCCTGTCGGCCATCTATCCATGCATTAGGAGAGACTGGAGGGTCTCTTGGCCTACGTGGCCACAGGACATCTCTCCTCCATCGCCGGTGTAGCCTCAGTAAACCCCAGAGACACCCCACACCCCATTGTATGGCTTCCAATAGCAGCGTAAACACACTTTAACTGGTGTTGCTTGCTCTGTGACAAAATCAGCACACTCAAACACACCCCGTTGCTTTTCACAAGTCTGAAGAAGGGTTTCGACCCAAAACATCACCTATTCCTTTTCTCCAGAGATGCTGCCTGACTCGATGAGTTACTCCAGTATTTTATGTCTATCTTTGCTTTTCACAAGCTATTTCTTTACCTATTTTTGTTCTGATTCAGATGTAAATGAGACAAATTCTTCTCCTTCATGGTTGTGTGGGTCTATCTCTAAGTTACCTGATGGAATCTGCTTGGAGGTTGTATTCCAGAGGCAGTTGCCCCCTGTGTTGATACAGTTTAGTCATTTTGTGCCAAAACCTTGCCAGAGAGATTTGTAACTCCCTTGTGAACTCCCTGGATAAACACATGAGGGAGAAAGGAATGGAAGGAGGTGGTGATGGAAGATAGAAATGGGTTGGGGGGAGTGTGGTTAGGTTATGTGGAGCTGAAATCATAGCATGGAGCAGAGGGCTAAATGGTCTGTTTCCATGCTGGGATTTCATGGAGTTGTCTCTAGATTTGCTTTCGTAATTACATGCCCCCCACTCCCAGTGTAATGACACCTCCTGCATCCAAACCTCGAAAATCAAGGATAAGTTGCTTGGGGTGAGATGTTAGATCATCATGCATGACTAATGGAACACAGCTCCCTCAAGCCTCTGGTATTACTTCCACTACTTCCTTAATTAAAATAGTACGTGGGCATTGATTCTGTGTCAGATAAGCCTGTGAATCGCACATTGGAAGGATACGCAATACTGCATGTCACTAACAAGACTGAAGGAACTGAGAAACAAAGAACAGCAGATGCTGGTTTATACCAAAGATAGTGCTGGAGTAACTCAATGGTTCAGGCAGCATCTCTGGAGAAAAAGGATGGGTCGGGACCCTTCTTCAGACTTGTGTCCAAAAAGTGGGTGGTTAAAGGAGGTAGAGAATGCGAATGTATGTGTGTGAGAGAGAGAGAAACGGTGAAAGTAGGAAAGGAAAAAGAATGTGTGAGTGAGTATGTGAGTGTGAAAGAAAGAGTGTGAGGGAGAATTTATGCATTCAAGGGAAATGCATCCAAACCACTAGGTCTGGAAGTCACATGAGAGTGAGAATGAATATGAGGGAGAAATGTGCAAGAATGTGAGAGGAAGAGGGAGTGTAAAAAAATATGAAGGACTTCAGACAGAGAATGAGCGAGACACTTAGAATACATGAGAGAAGAATGCAAAAGAAATAAAGAGAACAAGAGGGTGGAGGAGAGTGGAAACATAAAAGCAGAAGTTGTCAAATCTGTCCACAATTGGCAGCAATTCAAAATGAAAGTAAAGTAGTTAAATAGTATGGAATTTACTGTAATCTCCAATTGTGCCTGCTTTTATTAAAACAGTTGGTTTCAGATCAGTTCAGAGGCACATAATTTATTATAATCGTCTCCAGTAACATCGCTGTTCACTACACCATAATATCACAAGCTCTGCCTGGCAGCTGTTGAACGGACTCTCTGAAATCCCATCCAAAACAAACTCCAGCGATTTCACTGGTGCCTTATCAGAAGGAAGGTGCTCTAAGGCAGATAAGGAGGCTGGACCACTGCACAAGCTCGAGGTCATTAAGCACTGTTTCTTTTTGGTAAAATGATCCCTGTGCAACTTGGGTATCAGACACCCTCAGCCTAGTGCCGCACACATTCCTGTCAAAGCCTCTCTCCGGGCTGAAATCTCTCTGTTCCTTAGTCAGGATCAAGAGGGAAGTGCAGTTCTGGAGCCCAGTGTGTGGGGTGAAGAAGCTTTAATCTACAACTCACTGCAGAACGGCTGAGTGCTTTCATTGAAGATCTGGTGCTGAAGTGTGCAAGATACTTTGTGGAAGAGAAACGCTGACTTCCATTTACTTGTTCTGCCCTGTTTTTAGAAGAATTTTGTTTTGAATCACCTGCACATTGTTTGGTTCGAATGTAACACTGCTCGAGACAGTGCGTTTGAGGGGGGACGAGCTGTCCAGTGTTTCTGGAGGTTCAGATCTTGCTGACTGAAGGGAAGGGTGAAGTCGGAGGAGGTGAGGGTTGCGGATGTGGCTGATGGATTGCCTCTCCGTGGCTCTGCTCTGTGCAGCCCTGGCTCACGCCGGCTGCACTGGGCAGTCGCGGGGGACAGAGGGCGGTCGCAGGCGCCTCAGTAGGGTCCAGCACGGAACGTGCAGCTACACCTTTGTGCTGCCTGAACTGGAGGGGGGCTGCCGCGGGTCGGCCGAGACCCACAGCACCAACTCCCTGCAACGGGACGCGCCACAAACAGAGCAAGAGTGGCCGTCACAGGCGCTGCAGCGACTGGAGACCAGGTCAGACAACAACACACAGTGGCTACGCAAGGTAAGAGCTCCCTTCCACCCTCTCTTCCTTCTAATTGTGTGTGTGCCTGTGTGCAGCCAACCACCTGCCCTAGTTGGGCACCATGTCACATTGAGACTGCCAACACTATCCACCACTTATGGCACCAGTGGGAGAACCAATGGGGGTGTCCATGTCCCTCTAATTACCTCTGCCCACTGTCACAAAACATTCCTGGCTGCCTCCACCCACCGTCCTCAGCCACCATCGTTGCCCTGTGTCCTAAATGCTCCCTCTCCACCTGCCCCAGCTGATGGGTTCCATTAAAAAAATTCCCACCCATTTTCAAATCCCTCCATGGACTCGCTCCTCATGCTCTCTCTATGGCCTCGCTGCACTCCTCCAATTCTAGCCCTCCAACATTGGCAGCCGTGCTTTCAGCCTTACCCAAGCTCTGGAGCTCTCTGCCCACCTCTCCATCTCCTTCAGTTGTCTGGACACCAACTCACCACTACCCCTCCCCACCTCTCCCTCATTCTTTAGCTGCCTGGACCCCGAACTCTGGAATTCCCTCCCTACCTCTCCCCACCTCTCCCTCCTTCAGCTATTTGGACCTTAGGCTCTGGAACTCATCACTACTCCTCCCCGCCTCACTCTCCTCCTTCAGCTGCCTGGACCCCTCTGGAATTCCCTTTCTCTGGAATTCCCTTTCTCTGGGATTCCCTCCCCCACCCACCCACCCACCCACCCATCTGCCAGGGACCCCAGGCCCTGGAACCCCCAACCCCCAACTCCCAACCCCCTCCCTCCAACCCCCTCACTCCTCACTCCTCATTTGTAACCTACCTTAGACCGAGTGGTCTTCCGTCCTATCTCCCTGATGCTGCTCGACCTCCTGCGTTGGACCATTCCCCGTGTTAACTGTGGGCGAGACACTCTGGGCAGGTGCGAGGCTTCCGGAAAACGGATGCTGCGGCTCAAACCTCTGAAGAAGGTTTAAATCCGACTCTGTCCCGCAGCCCAGGTGCGCTGCGGATCTCGATGTTGCCAGACTGTGATGCCCACCCCGACTGTGATGTCCCCGGGAGCCCCGGACAGTCACCGCGCCGGGAGCTTATATTCCCGGGCCAGAGTCATAATTCACACTGGAAAAGCACAGCGTGCAGTATTCACACTGTGCACGTTGTATATTCAGAGCATGTTGTATATGGGACAGTCTTCTGCGGAGAATAGAGGCGTTTCACATCTCCCATCTCCCGGACCCGACAAGAAGTGATTTGTAGCGCAGTCATGGTGCAGAATGTGCAGCGCTGACGCGGGGAGCGAGTCTATCTGGAGCGGGTTCACACAGTCAGGGCGGGCACCGACTGGACGGGCCGAATGGGTTCCATCCGTGCTGCAACTGCCCTGTGATCCTGCGCTGGCATCTACACTCCGAGCTCCGGAGGGGATGAGGGGCCCCAGTGTGTTCAGGCCGGAGAAGGAAATCTAGGCTAACGTCCCTGGCACTCTGGCCGTACCGCACCGTACCTTACCGTACCTTACCGTACCGTACCGCGCCGCGTCTCCCTGAATACCCCCCTGTTAGGCGGCAGCGCTGCTTTCCGGGGCCGCTGCGTTTGGCGGTAAGTGGGCGGTGCTCGATTGCCAGCAGGGAGGTGATTCTTGCAGCTAGCGAGACCTTCCCGAGCCAAGGGAGCGTAGACTTGTCCCAGGGGTCAGTCAGCACCCGCAGAGCGCTGCTCTCCCCAGCCCGGACACCAGCACACCTTGTAACTGGGCGGCGGAGACCCCTGTTCCAATACCCTGCCTTAGCAACTCCTCTAATCGGGCAACGGAGAACTCTCTCTCTTGTCCCAGTCCCCAGACCCCTGCACCCTTGCACCGAGGAACTCCTCTCTGCATCTTCATTCCCAGCACCGTCTGTGAGGACCCTCTCCCCTCTCCAGACCCGTCAGCTCTCCACGTAACCGGGCAGCGAACGATTATCTCCCAATACCCAGATCCATTACCCCCATCCATCTGCCCCCCCCCCATCCATCTGCCCCCCCCCCATCCATCTGCCCCCCCCCATCCATCTGCCCCCCCCCCCCATCCATCTGCCCCCCCCCCCATCCATCTGCCCCCCCCATCCATCTGCCCCCCCCATCCATCTGCCCCCCCCCCCCCCCATCCATCTGCCCCCCCCCCCCAAACCCTCGCCCCTCTCCCCTCTCCCCAAACCACTTCTCCACCCGCAGTGTGAGATCGTCCAACCTGAATTCAGGGAAGGCACGAGTGTTGATAACACTTCATTATTGTCACGTGTACCGACATACAGTGAAAACCTTTGCATGCAAATCATATACATGACTACATGAGTACTATCATACCATAGATAAATAAAAATGGCTGTGTAACAAAGAAAGGAAGCCGACTGCAGAGTGTACTGAGTGTACAGCTACAGAGAAAGTGCAGAGAAAAAAAAGTGAAAGGGTCTCAAGGAGGTTGATAGGGACTTGGCCAATACACCCTTAGCTCATGAAAGGTCCCTTCAAGGGTCTGATAACAACGTGGAAGAAGTTATCTGGTAGTATGTGTTTCAGGTTTTTATATTTTCTGCTGGAAAGGATGCACAGGTATGAGTGGTCCTTGATTATGTTGGCTGCTTTTTCAAGGCAGCGTGAAATATAGATGGAGTCAATGATTGGAGGGGAAGGGAGGATGGAGACTGGTTTGTGTGAAGTACTGGGCTGTGTCAACAACTTTCTGCAATTTTTTGTGGTCTTGGGCAGAGCAGCTGCCAAATCAAGCTGTATATGTGTCACGATGGGACACTTTCCATAGAGCATCTGGAGAAATTAATTAGAGTCATTTAAGACATACCAAACTTCCTTAATCTTATGAGGAAGAGAGGCATTGGTGTGCTTTCTTGGCTGTAGTATTATGTGGCTCGACCAGGTCGAAATGTTGGTGATATTTACACCTAGGAATTTGAACTTCTCAACCATCTCCATTTTGGCACTATGGATGTAGACCCAGCCGCCAACCTGCTTCCTGAAGTCCATAACTAGCCCTTTCATTTTGTTGAAATTGAGTGTGAGGTTGTTGTCTTGATCATATTATTAAGCTCTCTATCTCTTTCCTATATTCTGTCTGGTCATTGTTCAATATCTGGCCCACTACGGTGGTGTCATCTCCAAACTTGCAAATAGTTTTAAAGCAGAATTTGGACACAGAGTCGTAAGTGTATAGGGAGTATTGTAAGGGGCTGAAATGCACCCTTGTGGGGCACTGGTGTCAGGATTTATTGTGGAGCATTTTCTGTCACCTATCCTTACTGTTTATAATCAATGGGTCAGGAAGCCAAGGGTCTAATTGCACAGGGGGATCTTGAGTCCTAGGTCCAGGAGTTTGGAGATGAGTTTGACTGGAATCGTGATGTTGAAGGTGAAGTTACATTTAATAAATAGGAGTCTGACAAGGAACCCTTGTTTTCCGAATGTTCCAGAGATGAATGTAGGGCCAGGGAGATGGGGTTTGCCTTGGACCTGTTGCGACAATAGAAGAATTGTAGTGGATACTGTTGTTTGCGGTTGATATGAGCCATGAGCAGCCAGACTGCAGTCATTTCTTTGGCGCCAGGGTGATAGTGGTCTTGTTAATGCAAATGGAACCTCAGAGTAGAGCAGGGAAAGGCTGAAGATGTCAGTGACTACTCCTGCTAGTTGGTCTGCACAGGCTCTGAGGACAGGGTTGGTGACTTCATCCAGGTCAGTTGCTACCTGCATGTTCATTCTCAGGAAGACACATCTGATGTCTGTAATGGTGACCATGGGTACAGGTGCACCTGAGGCTGTCAGTCTGAGCGGCATTATTCCATTGCCTGCTATTCCAAATAGAATGCATTGAGGGAGGGGTGCATTGCTGCCAACGATACTGTCCAACTTCACTTTGTAGCCCGTTATGGCATGCAGGCCTTGCCACAGTGGACGGATGTCCATGTTGTTATTCTCGGACTCCACCTCATATTGTCTTCTTTAGCATGCAGTCTTCTACACACTTACTGATGATGCCTGTGACAGCAATGGCAGACTCATGTTGGTTGGCTGCTGAGTCCTTGAATATGGACCAGTCCACCGACTCAAAGTAATCTAGTAGAAGCTCATGTTTGCTCAGATTAGCACTGTTCAACTTTCTGTGCCGGATCTCACATTTAAGATCCTGCTTGTCAGTTGGTCCACAGTTCCAGCCATGTGGTCTGATTTTCCAAAGCTCAGCTGTTGGCATCTTAATTGGTTGTGCAGCAATTGTTGAGGGTGTTTGGACCTCTGGTGGGACAGGAGATGTGTTGATTGTATTTTGGTAGCACACTCTTGTGGTTGGCCTATTGAGATCCTTGGCTATTTCATTTCAAGCCTATTGGTAGCGATATAGTTGAAGCAATGCAAGCTACACATCCGTGGCATGTAGAATGCTATCAGGATAGCCAGAATGAATTTCTGCAGCAAGTAGTACGGATGGCACTTCAATGTTAGATATTCCACGTCCAGGGAGCAAAAATTTGCCAGGACCACCAAGTCCGAACACATTGCAGTGCTGATTAGGAAATACATCGTCTGCCTCTAACCTTGCCTCCGAGAGGTCCATAGAGCTCAGAGGACTATCGGAACACAGCTACCAGCCTTGGAGGGCATCTACAACACACGATGCCTCAGAAAAGCCACCAGCATCCACAAAGACTCTTCACACCCCTGCAACAGTCTGTTCAAACTTATACCATCGGGTAAACGATACAAGGCCTTCTACGCCCGCACCTCCAGACTCAGGAACAGCTTCATCCCCAGGGCCATAGCTGCTATGAACTGGTTCTGCTGAGCCGGATGGTCACATCACACAGTGAACCGGCACAGATCTACTTGCACTTTATTCTGTTTTAAAACTGTTCTAATTTGTTTCATTGGGTTGTTTAAATGAATACTGACTAGCTAATTAATTCATTGCATCGTATGGGAAGCGCATTCCCATTCTCGTTGTACCCCGGTACAATGACAATAAAGATATATTGTATTGTATTGCATACAGACTATTGGTTGAATTAGAATATTTGTTTGCCTCCAGATATGCTGATGTTATTGGAATCTGTCACAGGGACAACATGGCCAGGCACTGAGGGAAGTGGGAATTCATCAAGATGATTCAACAAGGCTTGTAGTCATGCAGGGGGAATTCTGAATCATTTTGCAGAGGTGGGTGTTCAGTTTAGGGAGACACATGGTGAAGTTCTGATCATTAGCAAAAATTAAAGTGTTGCCTTGTAATGTGGGTAGAGATGTGGCAGGGGTGCAGGAGATGTAGGTGGGAAATAAAAGGATGTATTTTATGACAGGTTGTGATACCTGTATTTTCCCAGGGAATTGTACTAGGATCTTAGTAGGAGAATAAGGCACTTGTATATCGAAACATGGACATGACCTTGTTGGTTGGAGACTGGAGAGATGGGACTGTGGACTTCCAGGAACATTGTATAATAAATGACATTTTATAAGTTGTTTGCTGCAAGTTTTCCTGATTATCAAATACCTTGAGTTCACAATTACCACTTGTTCAGCTCCCGGCACCATGCCACAGAAAGCCTTGCACGCCTAAAATTATCAGGCCAGGTTGCATGTACCAGTGTTCTACTCATCTGAGTGTAGAGACCTTCCCCAACAGATCTTTACCGGTAGATTTATATCAATTAAAATCATTTAAGTATGTGTGTATGTGTATTTCTGTAGTGCATCTGTGTGAATGTTTGTGTGTAAATGTGGTCAGGCTGTGTATGTCTATGTTCATAGAGATTTTGTACATTTTGTGTGTGTCTGTCTGTTTGCATCAGTGCATGTTTGCGTATGTTTGTTTTTGTATGTGTGTTCTGTGTTCATGGGGTCAGATTATGTCTTGTGAGTGCGCGTGAGAGAGAGAGAGCTTGTGCATGTTCTCAGAACAATTTGAACCAGTTCTCTTTAAGGACAATTGCTGCCTGGGGAATGGTTGTGCAGTTACTCCTCCAGTCCATTCCCTGTCTACTCCAGGCAGGTGTTTTCTCTCAGCATTTAGTTGTTCCCTTGGGTGCAATTGATGTATATTAGCATACAGAGGAGATGCAATGGGGTACACTCTGGCTGAGATCAGCTGCCTGCTGAAGGAGGAATAGTTGGACACAGAACATTCTACTGCATCGAGGTTACACCCAATATTAAACCCACAACCGAAGTATTTACTACTTTTGTGCTCATCTCTAAGGGGCTGTGATGCGGGGTTATTTAAATCGTATATTGTGGAGCCAGTAAAATGTTTATAGAGTATGAATAGACTAGCCCTAAGCGCTGCTAATTGTTCAATACAGATGGGACTAAGGTTTAATGGAAACATAACCAAGTGTTCAAGCTGTCCACCATTATTACTGTCCAGCGGGTTCGGGGGTAGCGAGGCATGGTACGAGTTGGCACACTCCAGAACTTGCTGCTCGATTTACTCTGTGGATAGTTAGTTTCGCACGAGTATCCTCTTGATCTCAGCCTCTCTGGTATTTTTAAGAACCTGCTGCAGCTGCATATTAAGCTCAAGGCAGAAAAGCAAGGCTCACAATTAACAGTGTGAGGAGCTGAATAACAAACAACGGTCAGCTAATGCAATGCCAACCGGTGTCTCCGGTCCAGAACTGCTGTGAATTTATTATTGTAAGAGATAAATGTCTATCTTTTTGTATTTTTAATGGAGATATAAGATACGCCAGAAGCTGAAATACAGAGCAAAAACAAACTGCTGGAGAAACACCATCTTGATGTCAAGACTGATTCAGTATTGACTCCAAAAGCCGCCATCCTTCTGCCTTCATATATGCTGCTCGATCTACCAAGTTCCTCCAGCAATAGGTTTATTGCTGTGTATTTATCATCCTCACTTCCCGTTCCTCTCTCCCAATGCAGACCTGCACTCACTAGAGAAGAGTCCCGACCCGTGGAATCGCCTGCCCATTCCCTCTGAACCGCCGAGTTACTCCAGCACTTGCATTTTTTTGTTTGTTTATCTTTCGATTCGGCCTTATTTCTTCCCCTGTTTTTCGTTCTTAGAATTAATTGGTCAAGGAGATATTTAAAGAACGAGTAGATCTCCTCTCCATTCCCCCCTCCTCCCTCTCCTTTCCATTCCTAGCGAGTTGTGGTACCCATTACACACGAGAGTTTGGGGAAAAGATGCCGCGATGTGAGATATCGCTCCAGAGCAGGGGTTGACTCTTGCAAGCGAGAGGGACAGAATCGGATTTGGATTCGGAACGGTGGGTGGTAGGTCACATTGCAAAGTTCAAAACGTTTCCCATTTATTCGCCTGATACTGACAGTGGGGGATTATGTACTGCGTGCCACAATGCACGACTGAATATACGTGTGTGTGTAACTGTGAAAAAGCCAGTGTGCAGGAGCACATGCAATGCTCTGCGAAAGTATGCGTGTCTGTAACCACATGTACAAGAGAGTTTGAGCGTGTGTAGCAAAGTGTAATGGCGTGAGTGTAGAATGCAAGCTAGAATGCACAACTGTATATGAGAGAATGTGTAACTGTGCAAGAGTGTGAACGAATATTAGCGTGTGCAACAGTGTGCGATGTGTGCAGGCGTGTGTATGAGTAAAACTTAGACACGTAGAAAATAGGAATGGCCTGCTCCACCTATTTTCTATGTTTCTAACCATGTATCTATGTATCTTGTTTAGAAATCAGTGCGTCGGTGGAGATTCCCGCGCTGGAAGTAGTATGTTCCGGTCCATTGTATATTATTAAGGACCTTGGAATGTGGGATTAATTGGCGACCTCTTTAAAAGAGCTAGCACGGGCACGACGGGCCAAATAGCCTCCTGCGCCATGGTGTTCTGTGCCTTGGAGTGAAACAGGACCCTTCATTTCCTTGTGTGTCCACCATCATGTGTTACTGGTTAGCGCGTCCAGCAGTTCTCAGACATTACACTCTGATTAGCGGATGGGATCTCTCTGCTTCCCTGATCTTTGCACTCAAGGAGTTAAGAGACCTCCCGAAGAATTACCCTTGTCCTGCAACGGGATAGCTAGAGATAACTCAATTTAGGATCGGGGATATTAAGTAAGAGAAGGCCCAATAAATAAACCACAACCTGCAACTGTGGGTGAAATTCTTCCAGTCATTAACCTTAATGCAGCTTTGAACGAGAACAAATCAGATGGAGTAGTCTCCCTTCCCCCTCCCTTCAAGCTACCAGCAAGTTAACTTGTTTTTTTTGTTTCGTTTTCCAAATCAGAAAAGTAATTGTTCTTGGATTAGCTGACAAGCACTGAGGGATTTGCGAGATATTTTTGCCACAACATGAAATAAAAAGTCGATGGCTTCTGCTATAGTTAAAAGGGTAATTACTCTGTGGCTTGACAGACGTTTCTAATTGTGTTTTGGGAGGTTACTGGGAAGAGTTACAGATTGTTAGTGTTGTTGAAATCCGTGGAGGCAGCTCAGTGCTTCCTGTGGCCATTAGGGGGCTGGGCACTCACCCTGAGGTCAGAGGGTCTAGGGTTTGTCCCGTCTCTACAGACCTGAGCGCAACGACCAGCCGGGACACCCCATGCAGCCACCTGGAAGTGCAGCATTGTCAGATGGGTTTCGTTGAGATGTTATCCCAAATTCCCGTGAAAAATCCCTTAGCACAATTTAAAGAAATTCAGGCTACATCTCTCCAGTGACCGAGGGTCAAAATTTAACTCCTAAGCAACATCACTGAAACAGATTGCTGAACCATTTACCACATTGTTCTTTGTTTGGAGCTGGCTGTGCACAAATGTCTTGTCATATTTTTCACTTTATAACAATGAATTGCTATAAATTCAGTCCGCATCAGTCCGCCTAAACCTACCTGATCTCCCGAAGATAGACACAAAAAGCTGGAGTAACTCAGCGGGACAGGCAGCATCTCTGGAGAGAAGGAATGGGTGATGTTTCGGGTTTCTTCAGAAGGGCCCGACCCGAAACATCACCCATTCCTTCTCTCCAGAGATGCTGCCTGTCCTGCTGAGTTACTCCAGCTTTTTGTGTCTGTATCTTCGATTTAAACCAGCATCTGCATTTCCTTCTTACACACTACCTGATTATTTGGTTGCTAAGCACTTTAACTCTCCCTCCCATTCCCATACTGACCTTTCTGTCCTGGGTCTTCTCCACTGTCAGAGTGAGGCCCAGCGCAAATGGAAGGAACAGCACTTCATATTTTGCTTGGACAGCTTACACCCCAGCGGTATGAATATTAGCTCTAACTTCAAGTAACCCTTGCTTTCCCTCTCGCTCCATCTCTCCCCTTTCCTAGTTCTCTGACCAGTCTGACTATTTCCCTGATTTAATTTTATCTCTGTATGCTTCGTTGTCTTCAAGAGAAAGTTAGATTTATCTCTGAGGGCTAACGGAATCAAGGGATATGGGGAGAAAGCAGGAACGCGGTACTGATTTAAGATGATCAGCAATGATCATATTGAATGGTGGTGCTGGATCGAATGGCCGATGGCCTACTCCTGCACCTATTTTCTATGTTTCTCTATTGTCACCTTCTAGCTCACAAAGATCCTTTCTACATTTTCCTTGATTTCCATTCCCTCTGATGTCTTGTTTTCACACGTTGCTCCTACCTATCTCTGTGTGTCTCTCTCCCCTGATTCTCAGTCTGAAGAAGGGTCTTGACCCAATATGTCACCCGTTCCTTCTCTCCAGAGGTGCTGCTTGTCCCGCTGAGTTACTCCAGCATTTTGTGTTTATCTTCGGTGTAAACATCTGCATCTGCAGTTCCTTCCTACACAGTGGATATTGGTTTATTATGTGTACCATGTACCGAGATACAGTGATAACGTTTGGAAGCTGAAGAGACTGCAAGTGCTGGAATGTTGAGTAAAAACAAAATGCAGGAGGAACTCAGTGGGTCAGGCAGCATTTGTGGAGGGGAATAGACAGATGATGATTTGCATCAAGACTATTCCTCAGACTCTTTATTCCTCTACTTTGTTTGTCTTCTTGAGAAAGGTATGTTTTGCTTGCTCTACAGGCAAATCCAACCATACACAAGTACAACAAGGTTGTGCAAAGATAAAGGAAACAACATGTAGAATATCGTGTTACAACTACAAATAAAATGCAGATAAAATGTCTACTTTATTGGGCTTTGGGATTCTACTGTGCATGATGCTATATTGGTAGGGCATGGTGGTGTGATTTTTGTGAAGTGTGATACTGGTACCCACAAGTCTTGTTTTCTGATTCTTATTCACAGGAAAGGAAAAGGGAGTCAGTTGCATTGGCAGCAATGCAGATAGGGTTCCCTCGATTTATTCCTAGATGAGGAGATTGTTTGCAAGGAAAGGAGTTTAGAAGAAGATGTGATCTTCTTGAAACAGATGACTCTGAGAGATTAATGAGGTGGATGCCTAAAGAATGTTTCACTTAGAGGGGCGCTCTGGAACTAGAAAAAGGGGCAAGTTGCTTAAGATGGAGATAAGTAATTTCTTCTCAAGCGATTTGTGAATCTTTGGAATTCTCTACCCAGAATTAAGGAGGCAGAATCTTTGAATCCATTCAAGGCAGAGAATGACAGAGTTTCGTGTGCAGGAGAGTCAAGGGACCGAGATGAGAAAACATTTCTTCACACAGAGAGTGGTGAGTCTGGAATTCTCTGCCACAGAAGGTAGTTGAGGCCAGTTCATTGGCTATATTTAAGAGGGAGTTAGATGTGGCCCTTTTTGCTAAAGGGATCAGGGGGTATGGAGCGAAGGCAGGTTCAGGCTACTGAGCTGGATGATCAGCCATGATCATATTGAATGGCGGTGCAGGCTCGAAGGGCCGAATGGCCTACTCCTGCACCTATTTTCTATGTTTCTAAGCGAGGAGAGACAGGGCAAGTGAAACCGAGACTCTCAGATGAGCCATTGTCTCAATGCATAACAGCTCACGCACAAGGGATAGAATTGCCCACTCCGTCTCTTAGATAGACACAAAAAGATGGAGTAATTCAACAGGTCAGACAGCATCTCTGGACCTGCCGAGTTACGGGTGGGTCCATCTTTGGTTTAAACCAGCATCTGCAATCCATTTCATACACACTCCGTCTCTTATGTAGGCACAAAAAGCTGCAGATGCTGGAAACGTGATCATAAAACAAAGTGACTCAACGAGTCTGGCAGAATTTGTGTTGGGAAATGACAGAAGATGTTTTGAGTTAGAACTCTTCAGATCTGGATGACTGATGGGTTCCTCCAGCATGCTGTTTTTTGCCTATCTCTTATATTCTCAGAAGAATTATAAATTCCCCATAAGCTGTTCTTACGTGAACATAGAAAACATCACACATTCTGATGGGTTCCTAAACAGTTCCCATGTGTCCATGAATAGAAGAAATGTTTGTAGAGCACTCAAGGAAATTGAGAGTCCTAAACTACATAAAAGTGTGTGGGACTGAAACTGCAAATACATTGACTCATTGAAATTCTTGTGCGACAGAAATGGCAGGGATCAGACAAATGTCTCGTGTCCCAATTAACTCACCATATTTTGAGTCCAGTAACAAATGTTATTCAAATCCTGTCACAATCATTAAATATAATTGATTAAAATCATGAAACCTTGGTCGCAGTGAACAATCAGTGAGAATCTTGGCTTTGGAAAAGTCAGAGTTGAGTCGTTAATATTGAACAGCTAGCCAAGGGGAAGCTACTTATCAATCTCTGGAGAGCGAGTGATCTGTGTCACAGTGTCCGCAGGATTGTCATAGACTCTGTTAATATTAGTGGGGTAAAATATATATTTAATCTTTCAAGTTGTCACCCTGTACTGAAATAAAATACTAACAGTACTTTGAAACTGGCTGGCTGACCCTGGTTCCCTCTCCCTTTGCCCTTTACCCAGGCTATTTACCCTCTCTTATCTGGTTCCATCTGTCCATTATCCCCTCCACATCTAGATCCCCATCACCTTCCAGCCTCCATCTTCCCCCTCTCATCCCCTCAAGTGGCTCCATCAGCCCATTTTTCTTCCTTTTCTGTTTCTTCCTATTACCCATCTGCCTGACTCAAAACACCCTCCACTCCTTTCCCAACTTGGTTCCCTATGCCCATTATCCCTCTCAATTGGTTCCACCTACCACCTACCAGCCCCTGCCTCACCATTTTATTTCACCTCTTCCTCTCCCCTCTTCATGCAATCTACTTTCCCTCTCCATTCCCAGTCCTGCTTCAGGGACTCAAGCTGAAACTTTGCTGCCTGACCCACTGTGGTCCTCCAGCAATTTTCAGCAATTGGTTTTTTTTTTGCTCCAAACTATAGCATCTCCAGTCTCTTGTGTCTTCATGGGAGATTTAAAACAAGGGTTCATCTGCCCTCTCAGATTCGATTTTAATTTTAGAAAAGCAGGAGTGTCCAGGACGATATTTCTCCCAAATCAGCATCACTGAAACATAGCTAAATTGGCCATTATTGTATTATCTCTTGAGAGATCTTGCTGTGTGTAAAATGGGTGCTGTGTTTGCGATATTACAATGGTGATGACAAGCTTCATTTACCGAGCAGACATTTGAACAATCTGAGTTCATGACAGTTGTTATAAAAACACAAAATCGTTCTTGCCAAATGCATAATGATGCGCCTGGCAGCTATGAAACGACTGGGAGATGTGTCCAGTGGGCTGAAGCTCAAAACATCCATTGACAAAATAAATAGGTTTCCAAAGCGGGAATACATAGAACATATTGCATAGCATGCAATTGCAGCAAAGCCTGCTTGGGCTGTGCTTTCTGGTGGACTCTTGGTAATCAAATAGGAATACCAAACTTACTATAAACTTCAAATTTCCATTTGAAATCAGTTTCCAGCCTTTACACCATCCTGGTTATTCAATCTGCTGATAGAATCAAGCAAAGTCTATATGGCCTCGCACCATGACATTTCATAATTAGCATTACAGAGGCCTGACATTGCCGAGGCCTGACATTGCCCAGGCCTCACTTCATTGTTCCTGCCTAAATCGCTGGAGAGTTGTGGTACCTCAGGTGGCCGCATGTTTTGCATCAGACCATGTTATTATTGGACAATGAGTGAATGGTTTCCTATACTGCCCATAGGATTGGCCAGCCATCACAATCCAGTGCGGCCTCCATTGTCTGGGTGGGTGATTAATTGTCAGACTGGTTGTTATACTCCGAATAATCAGTCCGCCTATTTCAGGGCATGTGGAATTACTCACTCCATGGCGTTCAGAGTTCTCTTGTTGAAATTGTTGTGGCAAAGAGTTTTTGCATGGGTCAGACATGTGCCTTGTGTCCCATCTGACAGCTGTGATTTCCAGAGTCCTGGTTGAAACTGGCCATTAGATTATCATTTACTATAAGCTGACATGAAAATATTATTGTTAGGCATATTAATAGTAGTAAAAGCAAGGCACATAGATGAGACAGATCAGTCATCTGCTAATTGAAGGGTGGGCAAGTTTCAAGGGACAGAAAGGCATCCTAGCCTTATTTTTCTATACAGTCCTATCCAGCCCTGCACACCTGAGCATTTGCAGAAGGAAAGATGTTTACATCACTATGTGCCTCTGAGCCAATAAGTTACAACATTGACAAATGGGACAAATGGCAGGCAATTTGTTCCCACACACTGCCAGTGAAGTGAATGACCTGTTTTAGTGTAGACAGGATCTGCAGATAGTTTACATTGAAGATAGACACAAAGTGCTGGAGTAACTCAGCGGGTCAGGCAGCATCTCTGGAGAAAAGGGATCAGTAGTGTTTTGGAATGGAATCCTTCTTCAGACTGAAGAATATGTCTTAAGAAGGATAAGAAAATAACTGCAGATGCTGGTACAAATCGATTTATTCACAAAATGCTGGAGTAACTCAGCAGGTCAGGCAGCATCTCGGGAGAGAAGGAATGGGTGACGTTTCGGGTCGAGACCCTTCTTCCGACTGATGTCAGGGGGGCGGGACAAAGGAAGGATATAGGTGGAGACAGGAAGATAGAGGGAGATCTCAGAAGGAGGAGGGGAAGGGAGGGACAGAGGAGCTATCTAAAGTTGGAGAAGTCGACGTTCATACCACCGGGCTGCAAACTGCCCAGGCGAAATATGAGGTGCTGTTCCTCCAATTTCCGGTGGGCCTCACTATGGCACTGGAGGAGGCCCATGACAGAAAGGTCAGACTGGGAATGGGAGGGGGAGTTAAAGTGCTCGGCCACCGGGAGATCAGTTTTGTTAATGCGGACCGAGCGCAGGTGTTCAGCGAAGCGATTGGCGAGCCTGCGCTTGGTTTCGCTGATGTAAATAAGTTGGCATCTAGAGCAGCGGATGCAATAGATGAGGTTAGAGGAGGTGTAGGTGAACCTTTGTCTCACCTGGAAAGACTGTTTGGGTCCTTGGATGGAGTTGAGGGGGGAGGTAAAGGGACAGGTGTTGCATCTCGTGCGGTTGCAGGGGAAAGTGTTCGGGGTTGGGGTGGCTTGGGTAGGAAGGGACGAGTGGACCAGGGAGTTACGGAGGGAACGGTCTCTGCCTTCATACACATCACCTCCAATTTCCATCCTGCCCTTAAGTATACCTGGACTATCTCTGACATCTCCCTCCCGTTTCTGGACCTCACCATCTCCATCACAGGAGACAGACTAGTGACGGATATTTACTATAAACCCACTGACTCGCACAGCTATCTGGACTAAACTTCTTCCCACCCGGTCCCCTGCAAAAAGTCTATCCCCTACTCCCAATTCCTCCGTCTACGCCGCATCTGCGCCCGGGATGAGGTGTTTCACACTAGGGCTTCTGAGATGTCCTCGTTCTTCAGAAAACGGGGCTTCCCCTCCTCCATTATAGATGAGGCTCTCACTAGGGTCTCTTCTACATCCCGCAGCTCCGCTCTTGCTCCCCCTCCCCCCACTCGCAACAAGGACAGAATCCCCCTCGTTCTCACCTTCCACCCCACCAGCCAGCGGATCCAACATATCATCCACCAACATTTCCGTCACCTACAACGGGACCCCACCACTGGCCATATCTTCCCATCCCCTCCCCTCTCCACGTTCCGCAGAGACCGTTCCCTCCGTAACTCCCTGGTCCACTCGTCCCTTCCTACCCAAACCACCCCAACCCCGGGCACTTTCCCCTGCAACCGCACGAGATGCAACACCTGTCCCTTTACCTCCCCTCTCAACTCCATCCAAGGACCCAAACAGTCTTTCCAGGTGAGACAACGGTTCACCTGCACCTCCTCCAACCTCATCTATTGCATCCGCTGCTCTAGATGCCAACTTATTTACATCGGCGAAACCAAGCGCAGGCTCGCCGATCGCTTCGCTGAACACCTGCGCTCGGTCCGTATTAACAAAACTGATCTCCCGGTGGCCGAGCACTTTAACTCCCCCTCCCATTCCCAGTCTGACCTTTCTGTCATGGGCCTCCTCCAGTGCCATAGTGAGGCCCACCGGAAATTGGAGGAACAGCACCTCATATTTCGCCTGGGCAGTTTGCAGCCCAGTGGTATGAACGTCGACTTCTCCTACTTTAGATAGTTCCTCTGTCCCTCCCTTCCCCTCCTCCTTCCCAGATCTCCCTCTATCTTCCTGTCTCCACCTATATCCTTCCTTTGTTCCGCCCCCCTGACATCAGTCTGAAGAAGGGTCTCGACCCGAAACGTCACCCATATCTTAAGAAGGGTTCTGACCCAAAATGTCACTCATCCTTTTTCTTCAAAGATGCTGCCTGACCTGCTGAATTACTCCAGCACTTTGTGTCTGTAACCTGTTTTAGTGTGCTGGTTTGATAGATAAATATATGCATTTTGATTGAGGAAGAGCCGGGGGGATGTGCACTGAGCCCTGGCCCAATCTTTATTCGTCTAACAATATCACTTTTAATTATCAAGCAGAATATTAAACAAGTCAGGCAGCTTTTTAATTTGTTCTCTTATAACCCCAAAACAAAAGAAGGACGGCACGGTGGTGCAACGGTAGAGTTGCTGCTTTACAGCGAATGCAGCGCCGGAGACTCAGGTTCGATCCTGACTACGGGTGCTGCACTGTAAGGAGTTTGTACGTTCTCCCCGTGACCTGCGTGGGTTTTCTCCGAGATCTTCGGTTTCCTCCCACACTCCAAAGACGTACAGGTATGTAGGTTAATTGACTGGGTAAATGTTTAAAAAAAATTGTCCCCAGTGTGTGTAGGATAGTGTTAATGTGCGGGGATCGCTGGGCGGCGCGGACTTGGTGGGCCGAAAAGGCCTGTTTCCGCGCTGTATCTGAAATATGAAAATAATAAATAAAATATGGATGGTGCTGCAAAGTTTCCCTTTGGTTTCAAACCTCATTCAGTCCAAATGTAATGGAGCTCCTGATTTACAGAGGGAGTATAGACTCTGGAGAGTTTGCCCTTCATGTGACTCTTTAAGAGTTTTGATAGCATCCCAGAAAGGGAAACTGTCTGGTCCTTGCACTCTCAGAAGGTCACACTAAAGATTGCTATCTCGACAAAATATAACTCATGGGAGAAATATTGAGGGGTGGAGAACAGCATCAAAGCTTCGGTAAACTGCCATGGAAGAAAACTCAGTAGTCCCACTCTTTCTGGGAGGGCTGGGTGACATGCCAGCTACATGACAAATCCAAGGTCATTGGAAACCTCTGGCTTTGTTGGAATCTGGAAGCTTTTTGCCCTGTTAGCTGAAAGTCTGCTTCAAATTCTTGATGAAGAGTTATGGCTAAAAGAGTAAGTGGTGGATGATTGAACCTCTGAGACTGCCGTGGGGGTTGCTGTGTTTGTTTGCAGAGAATCAACTGACTGGTCAGTTAACCCTTTACAACTCCAAAAGCTAAAACAATCCTATGAATACAATTTACATCTGGCAGCTTAGCCCCGGCTGTTTTAAGGAGCATCATTAAGCAATATGTGACAGCAAGCTCCAGATGTGGAGACATCCTTGTGCAAATTAATTAAATCATGGGCTGATGTTTTCTATTTTTCATATGATGAGTATCTACACCCAACATACAAGGTACAGTGACATTATTTTCTTGCATACAGATCAGTAAGATTATTGCCATACATAAGTACAAT
Source organism: Rhinoraja longicauda (assembly GCF_053455715.1). NCBI lineage: Eukaryota > Metazoa > Chordata > Chondrichthyes > Rajiformes > Arhynchobatidae > Rhinoraja > Rhinoraja longicauda. The sequence goes on along the minus strand of NC_135956.1, from coordinate 44,759,601 downwards.
CCCCAAGTAAGTACATAATGCAAATAAACAGCCCACTGAGTCCATATTGCAAGAGTTGCTGCCATTTTGTTTTGGCACAATTTCCAAGGTTCCTGCTGCAGCCGGCCATAAAGGCCTTTTGCAGCCGTCACCATGATCTCGATCGTTCCGCGAACCATCGTTTCTCTTTAAGCCCGGCCACCCTCAGCCTTCGCACCCCGGGTGTTCCTACTGCAGCCAACCTTGAAGGCGTGCATGGTAAGACCCCCAATCCTTCTTACCAGTCCTTTGACCAGCATTCGCCACTGTTGCCGACTCCTTCCACTCTCTTCTCCGGTTTCCAGTCTTTGGGAACGTTCCGCGGCGGGCCAGCCAGGCCTGCTGCCTGCCAGGGCATGGCAGCTGCCCATGGGTCTTCAGGAGCTTCTGCTGTGTGCAGCCCTATGTCCTTATGTATTTTTCTGAAGCCCTATAAATCTCCCTGGAAATGTTTTTCTGGTCATTTTTTATTCCCCGGGTATTCCAGTGATTTTCGTGAAATTTGCCTTCAATTAATTGGATGTAACGTGGAAAAAATAATGTGTTGCTCAGCTACAAATCAGAACACTGGGTATGGAGTAATCCAACAGATGAACCTAATTCATGAAAAGAACATTAGAATTCAAGAAGGTGAGGATGGATAAACAATGGGGGGGGGGGGGGTTTAACTCGAATAATCTTGAGCAAGAACAAAATAATAATTTGTGAAGAAGGAATGCATGAACACACCTGGATGAGAGTGGTCTGGAAATAATGCAAAAGAAGATGTATGGGATGAAATGGTAAACAAAGATGGCTTAACATGTGACTGGAAGATTGGGAGGCAGCAGGAGCCTCAATAGGCTCAAGCATCTTGCACCAACGCCTCATTGAATTCGATCACATACCCAGAAGATCTGTGATGCAGAAGAAACTATACTTGTGGGCTTAAAATATACAGATTGGACATGTGGGAACTGAAGAAAGGGGTTATTCAGTGACGAAAGCCATTTCCCAGTTCAGGGTCAATGCAGTCAACATGTTTGGAGATCTGTTGGAGAGCAGTGAGAAAATGCCGCATCGATCAGTTTGTCGAACATCCTGAAAAGATGTTCTGCGGTTATTTCAGCAACTGCAGTGTTGGTCTGCTGCACCCAGTTTACAGAATGATAAGATCACAATAAAATCAGAATAATGAAAAGGCTAGAACTGTTGGAGTTCTTGTGGGGCTTGTAGGATAAGGTATCTGAAATTAAGATGAGCGTTTTAAAATTGAGGCACTGCCAGACTGTGTGGATCAGCAAAGCAGTGGGTAAATGGGATGGTGTTAGGCGAAACAGCAGCAGAATTCAGAATGACTTCAAGTTTAAAAAGCTAGGGTTTGAGTGTCTCAAATGAAGGAGGAGAGGTACAGAGATGAAGTGGTTCACAATATCTGCTCCTTGGAATCTTTTGCTGCATTAAAGGTGCTATATAAACACCTTTAGACCCTTGCTGGATTGATTGAGCAAGGGTCTAAAGATCTATATCTCAGACCGTGAATTGTAAAATCATCCATTATCTGACGCCAAATATAAAATCGTCTATTACTTGATGCTTCTAACTTTCTCGTGGCCATTGATGCTCAGTGTTAACTGGGTAATGACAGCAAGGGAAGTTGTAGTGAAGCACTGGGCTAGACCTTGTGATGGACTGAAGAATAATAAAGACCAGGTTGCAGGTTAACAGTGCCTGAAATCCCAAAGGTTTCAGAGAGTCTGGGGTCTCTTTAATTGCTACGTTCTGTGACCATGTCCATCTGGTGGATTATTTCCTGATGGACCACCTTCCTACTGCTGGTGCAGTGTTATGGATCAAGCTCTGGAGGGTCCAAGTTGGAAATCCAAAAACTCTCATAAAAGTTGATACTTGGAAATTGCAGAGTTTCTGACAGCAACAAAGGGGATATCTTTATACCAACATTGGGGTGATTCCTTTTTTAGATTAAATTCCCAGGATAAGATTTGTAATCGTGTGTTCTGGGGTGTTTTAAAACATGAGCCTGTAATTTTGTGTACACAACACTGGAAAAATATCCAATGTGAACAAAGTTGAAAACTTCGTTAAGGCCATTTTAACTAAACTTGTGCTGGGACAGTGCCAGTCAGGAGTGTTAAATTTTCATTTTGCTGGAGCTTTTCTTGATCCTAACTTGGATTTTCTGGTGTCTAGAGAGTCAAGAGTGTTTTTTGTCATTCGTCCCGTAATGGAACAATAAAATTCCTACTCCGCTAAACAATGTCAAAGTGGAGAACTGTCCAAGATTTGACTCCGGTGTGATTTTCAATTGATGCACATTATGAGCCGTACTGTTCTCCCATGGAAGAGCCAGCTTCAGTTGACATTGAAGGCTCAATCGATAGCCTATTTTAAAGGGCCAAACGTACAGCATTCATAATCAGACTGCTGCACCCTACACTCTCACAACCCATTCTCCAAGCTGGTCTTCCTCCGAACTTCAGGCATGGATGTGCCGGGCCAGCGGCCGGGCACTGTGGACCAGGTTACTCTCACCCTCAGTATCAGTCCAGCTTGCCGCTGTTGATCTATGCCAGACATCGTGGTTTGCTGCTCACCAAACCATTAGGTAATCACTGACTGTGTGCCTCACTGTGTGATGGACTTCTCCATCTCTCCTCAGGACCAGGGATACCCCAGGCAATGTCACTCTGTCAATGGAAGGGCAGGCGTTAGCGTTTCATTTCTCATGTAGCTACCAGGCCCACAGCACAACTCTGCCAGCTATTGGGGACTGCTGGTCCCTTTATCATGGGTGCCCACGTTATCCCCTAGGGCACAGATCCTGTTCCACGGGGAAGTCAATGTTCAATGGGTTTTTATTGCCACGTATGCACAGCACAGTGAAATTCTTTTGCACAACCCATAAATGCGGAATCGCCAATTTTGGCACCGTTTTTAAAAAAAAGTCCAAGGTCCAGGTCTTGTCCACTTGTTGGAAGCATTGGAGCGCCCCCGATCTAGGTAAGTCCCAGGCAGTTGCAGACCTGTGACCCAATGCTCCTCTCCTCACCCGGCCGCCAGTGTCCCAGGGGCATCTCCTGCAGCCGACCTTGCCTCCGGGCCTCGGGGAGACTTCCAGCTCTTCAAGCATTTCCCCTGGATCTTCTGCACCCACACAAGAGCAGGCAGTCAAAGCCTCAGGTTAACATCTCATTCAAAACTTGGCACCCTTGACAGGGCAGCACTCCCTCTGTATAGGGCGAGAGTGTTAGTCTAGATATTTGGTATCAGTCTTGGGGAATAGTCAGAATTCTTGTTTGCCACTTTAAATAACAGTTATGTTCTGTTGCTGATGATTATAGGCTGAGTTCTGAAAGTTGGATTCACTGCAGTTATTTGGACCTCAGTTCAATGCCACATTTATAGACTATTTGAATCATTGACTCCTGATTAGCACAGACGGCAGTTGCTTGCCTGCTGAGTCCACGAGGCTCCCTGTGGAGCAATCCATCCAGCCCTGCAACGTACAAGTCCACCTGTGTTGAATTTGCTCTGTCTGGGCTCGTGCCAAGACTGAGCCGTTCCAGCCATTAGGTTGGGTTCCCCACTGGGCTGCACCTTTTGCAGTTGAGCTGTAAATTATGGGGAGTTGTAAGGGATCACAGCACAGGACCTTTCCTCCAGTCTTTAAGGACAGGGCTACTAATAAGATTGGATCGGCCATTTAACGGAGTGTAAGAGCTCAGTGTGATGTATAACATCCATGTTATCTCCTGCACAGAAGCAGGCCATTTGGCCCAACAGCTTCATGTTGGCACACAACAACGGAGTCCCACGAGGTTCTGCTCAATCTTTCCCCATTAGCACATGCTTCTCTTCTTTCCTTCATTTTTACCCAGCTTCATCTTAACTCTTTCCTGGCGATATAAACTAGGGAGTACAGTTGAAAGTGCAGGGTGATGTGGGGAAAACATATGGTGGTTACTGTACTTTATAAATAGAGGGACTACGAAAAGAATATTCTGGGGATGAGGGGTTTTAATTTAGTTTAGATTGGCAATTTTGTATTTGATCTTCTTGGAGCAGAAGTGTTTGGGATGATGATATTTAAAATCATGAAGGCAGAGAGTATCCAGGGAGATAAAATCTAAAAGTGCTGGAGATACTCAACAGGTCAGGCAGCACCTGTGGAACAAGAAACAGAGTAACTTGAAACTTTTTAGATGAATATTCCAACATGATCAATGTTCTCTCATTCTCACTCTCATTCTCACTCTCTCTCTCTGAGGAGACAGCAGGAAGTGAGTCTTGCGGATGGCTGTTAAATAGAAATGTATGCGTCTGATGTGCTGAATAGCCTCTACCCATTCTGAAACCATTCAGCTATTTGCCTCAATTGCTCCCTGGGGATTGAGCCCACATTCTGTCTAATTCCAAGGGGAGATTCTGGACATTGGTTTCTTGGCAGGCACAACAAACGTGTGGTGAAGGGGTAGATGGCTATGATTACACAATGGCAGGTTGCCTAACCCACACACTGACAGGACCCAACACACGGAGCCTGTATCACTGGCAGCCAGCTCTATTACATCTTTTCACCACAGGCATACAAAGGAGAACACCCCACACTGTTTAACACAAGCACAATATTTATGGCACAGTTTGGCCACTGAGGGCTGTCCCAAAGCTACATTCTGGTTGAACCAAAGTACAAATATTTTGGAAACCACCAAATGAAAACAAAATCAGACAGGATTTAGCAAGATGGCATTGCTGATCACCAGACAGATCTTCAGGAGGCTACATTGCTCAAAAGGATGCCATTCTGTCCATTGTCCGTGTGCTGGCTCTTTGAAATACATCTCTAATTTGGCTCCCTCCCTAAACCCAGAACTCGTACTTCTGTCAATGTGGATTGGCAAAAGAACCTAAAGTGATCTGAGGAAAGTTGTTCCCGCTGAATCTGCTCCCACTGCCCTCTCAGGCACCATGCCTTAGATCCTAATAATCTGCTGAGTGCGAGTATTCACACCATCTCAGCACGTCCTCTGGTCTCCAGCCCTCCTGCCTCCGGAAAAGGATTTTCCCTTTTTTTTACTTCATCAAAATTCCTCCTAATTTGAGAACCTCTATCAAATGTCCTTCAGTATCATTCCAGTAAACCCTAGAGTGTGGGGCCTGGAATTGGCTCAATGTTCCAGGTTGGGGCCAAATTTGATGACTCATCAGGGTCACGCAAAAGATTTTTGGTTTTTGCAGAGTATGCCTCTTTTCACAAAGCCCTTGAATCTGGTGTGTACCATGCCTCCTGATTCCTGCAAAAGACGTGTCAACTCATCAATAAAATGTCATCATCCATTAGTGCAAAGGAATGCAAAGAGTGTATCTTGTACCAGGACTACTCTGACTGCAAGTCTAAATGTGAAGTGTTACGTTAGCTGAGATCTAGATCAGCTGAATTGTGTTTCAAATTTAAATTTCCATGTGTTCGTTCGTCAAATTAAAAAGGAATACTAACAACAAAAAGTCCCAAATGGTCAAGTTTAAGAAAACATTAGCTAGACAAAATACAGACTGTGCAATTGTGGGTAGATTGCTATCACGTGACCAGGATGTCTTCGCAAATATTTTAACTCGGTTTGGTAGCTTGGTGCAGAGCAAGGGTGTGAAACCTTACACTCCATTTTATTGATGGAAGAGAAATATTGTTTGTTTAATGTGCCCCTTACATTGGCTATAGGCTCCTGGAGAGCCAGTGGAATTGGCTTGTACAAACAAATTATATTTATAGGCTGTCTAGAGTGGATTACAACAGAGCCACGAGTGTATTATTGTCAGAGATATGGGATGTTGGAGTAGTTGGCTTGGTAACTTTTATCAACCACATAAAGCAATGTTGGTTTTTTCATGTGAACAGATGGAGTTTTCTCTCTGTGAAATTTTCTACTTGTATTAATATTACTGTAATGCTTGAATTCATGAGCGTTATCTCAGCTACTCATAAATTGAACATATTTATGACTGTGTTGGGTCTGTGTCAAACGCAAGGGATCTGAAAACATAATAGAGCCCATTTATCAGGACTGTTAATGACCAGCTATCAAATGGTCACCATAGAAGCCTCTCTCTCTCTCTCTCTCTCTCTCTCTCTCTCTCTCTCTCTCTGTTGATGTGTGGAGTTGCCATTAATTTCATGGTGAGCGCTACCCATTATGTAATAATGTGGCTGCAAGTTTTAAAGGGAAATAAAACAGCAAAGGTAGCAAAAAGCTTTACTGCATTAACAATGTGACCTCGCACTCAATTGAAACTAGTTTGATGGCTGAAAAAATTATTTCTGTGGCACTTTGAGAACCTGAATTTCGACGCACTTTTTGCAGTGTTCCAAAGTGCTTCAAAGCTAGTTTGAAGGGAAGCACACCACCAACTGATGTACAGCAAGCTTCCTCAAGCAACAAATACATGATCCGGCGAACTGATGTAGCTGCAGGATGGGGAATAATGCTTCTTCTCAATGTCCATCACATCCACTGAGGCCTCATTTTAATGTCCCACATGAAGAATGGTGCCTCTGACAGTATTAGCTCTTCTTCAAAACTACTCTAGAGGGTCAGCTGAATTATACAATTCATTTGGGAAGAAATAGTGTGCAATGTTCCTTTCAGAGAAGATAAATGTCTTTCATTTCCCTGACCATGGTTTTGGCTTGTGTGCTTTCCTTCATGGATAAGGTCTTGGCAGTGCACCCAGTGCATTCAGGATGGTAATTAACATCTCGCAGAATGAGATCCAGCCATCTCTGGTGAGAATGTATTTGTCCGTTGAAGGGTCCTTAAAAGCTTTGTCCTGAGAGTAGCAGTTCTGTGCTCTATTTTAAATCATGCCTGGATCTTGATATTTTAGCTGGTCATTTCTGAGAGCCAACCCAGATCGGAAACTTTACCCCTCTCCACATTGACCTTGTTTTACTCCAGGGCCCAACACTTTTTCCAGGAAGTGCCAGCTCACCTCTCTCAATTGTTCACTACTTTTCCTGTTATTCACTTGTAGGAAACATTGCTTTGTAACCACAGCAAAGAGAATATGCTGGGCTGGGCTGAGCATAGAGCTGGGCTGGATTTAACTGTACTGTGGCCCAGATGGGGTGGCACAGTGGCGCGGCAGCAGAGTTGCTGCCTTACAGCGCCAGAGACATGTGTTTGATCCTGACTACGGGTGCTGTCCGTACGGAGTTTGTACATTCTCCCTGCAATGTGTGGGTTTTCTCCGGGTGCTCCAGTTTCCTGCCACATTCCAAAGACATACAGGATTGTAGGTTAATTGGCTTTGGTTAAAAATAAATTGTAAATTGTTCCTGTTGTGTAGGATAGTGTTAATGTACGGGGTTCGCTGGTCAGTGTGGACTCGGTAGGCTGAAGGGCCTGTTTCTCTGCTGTGTCTGTAAAGTAAAGTATAAAGCCTATTCTCTGAGTGTGTACTGGTATTTTGCAGTCCTCATATCCCAGCATCTTCCTGTTTCCCACTTCATGACGGATGCAGATATGTTCTCTCTCTTTCTCTCTCTTTCTCTCTCTTTCTCTCTCTCTCTCTTTCTCTCTCTTTTTCACTCTCACACGCACACACGCACACACACCACAAAATTACCAGGCCCGATTTGAGATCAATTACCTCTCATAGAATCAGTGGATTGACATGATCAGTAGAAGGAAGCAGGCAGTTCCTGGAAGCCGTCCAAATATCAAATTGCAAAAGAGTCCCAAAACATTGAAAAGCAAAGTATTTATGTCACAAGTAAAAGGCTGGGCTGGGTCGAACTGTACTGTGGCCCAGGATGGATTGTGTGTACATATCCAGGGGCAACACAGTTGGATTGATTTAGAGTATGGACTCTGAGCCAGATATAGAGCGGAAATCTAGGAGACAAATTGTCTGATTCGTAAATCAGCAGAGGGATGGAGCTAAAAGATCAGCATCCCCCGCCTTACCGTGCCAGCCTCAAGGGTCTCTGGCAATAGGATATCAGGAGGTATCTATGCACGACATATGCATTAGGGATAAGCTCACAAGGCAGTGTACTTAATTTGTAGTCCCATATTACCTACAAATGCACCCCATTGAGGAGATTTGCACATTGTCCACATTGCTGGGTGTATTCTAGGAATTTTTTTACATGATCTTCAGTTTTCAAACAGCAACGCATTGGTTGCCTGAACTATCCATCTCACATTGGCTTGACTAATTGGAAAATAAGTAATTTTTCATTACACGACTGGCTGATCATTCAGTCAAATGTTCCCTTTATTGCATCTCTAATAGATTTAGAATGAATAAATCAAAGTTTAAAATTGTAAAACCACATTGTTAATGCTTGGATGATTTTTTATTTTCTGCTTTGTCTGGAGATTAAGCTTTAGTCCATGAAAGCTGCAAGGGATGGTAACTAAATGTGTAGGAAGGAACGGCAGGTGCTGGTTTACGCCGAAGATAGACACAAAATACTGGAGCAACTCAGTGGAACAGGCAGCATCTCTGGAGAGAAGGAATAGGTGACATTTCGGGTTAAGACCCTTCTTCAGTGAGAGTCAGGGGAGAGGGAGACTAGAGATATGGGTAAGGTGCAATTAACTTCATAGCATTTATTATTTATCCATTGTTGTTTTTTGTAAACTTTCTTGCTGAGGCCAGGTTTGGTACATTATGTTAGACCTGTGACAAATAATAGAAGCTCTCAATTTTGCAATGACCAGCATTACGCCAGGCAGGGGTGTAAATCTGGCAAATGATCAATAAGGGAGATAGATGGCTTTGATTTTCTCCTTGGTAAATGTGTATTGATTGGCACAAAACAACAACCATTGTTTGATGAGAAAAAGGCACATCTGTTTAGGTAGCTCTTAGCTTGAAGTCAATAAGGGGCTTCAAGTATTGGTAGCTCAGCGTGAGGTAAGGGCATCATCTGCTCATCAAACGATGAGCATTGGTCAGGACATCACAGGAAGCTTCTCGGCAATTTATTTTAGTTTAGTTTAGAGTTACAAATGTGGAAACAGGCCCTTTGGCCCACCAAGTCCATGGTGACCCACAATCATCTGTCCACTACGCACTAGGGGCAATTTTATTTACAGAGACCAATTAAGATAAAAAAACCTGCATGTCTTTGGAATGTGGGAGAAACCTGAAAACCCGGAGGAAACTCATGCTGTCTCAGGGAGAACATAAAAACTCTGTGCAGACAGCACCCATAGTCAGGATCGAACCTGGGTGTCAGGCACTGTAAGGCAGCAATTCCACTGCTGCACCACTTTGTCACCCTTACCTAAAATGTGTAAATTATTTTACACAATAGTTATGGGGTCTTTTGCATCCACTTGGCACAGTGGGGGGGGGGGGGGGGGGGGGGAGGGGGGCAGTTGTAGTTCAAAGTGTAATAGCAAACCAACCAGACCCCATCTGTCCAGGTTTGATCTCCCTGCCAGGTTGAGATTACAGAGTGGTGTTCTTCTTTGTTAAACGCCCACTTATTTACCTCTGGAGGCACGCAGCACTCCAGAATGACAGCAAGACAAATGAAAAGGTTTTGATTGGCTGCAGAATGATTATTATAGATAAGAGTTCTACTTTGCTAGTCTCTGTGTCATTATAACATTGGTCAGTCTGGCAGATACCCCCTAGAGAAAGAAAAGAAAACATTAAATTTTAGATCAGTTTCCATTTATCAGCCCAAATATTTCTCCGTTTTTTAATGCTTTCAGTAATCTGTAACGTTGCCTTCAGTGTCAGTCACAAATATTTGGAGTAGGAAATGATTTGTGGAACGTGATCAATTCTGCAAAGTCTAAATGGATTACATTAATTTTAGATCAGTTTCCATTTATCAGCCCAAATATTTCTCCGTTTTTTAATGCTTTCAGTAATCTGTAACGTTGCCTTCAGTGTCAGTCACAAATATTTGGAGTAGGAAATGATTTGTGGAACGTGATCAATTCTGCAAAGTCTAAATGGATTACATATTTAGCAGATGGATGGGTCAAATAAAGATTGGAGCCTGCAGATGAAGATAAAATATGTATGAAAACATGCCAAGGCTACCAAATCAGGCTACCAAATCAGGATAATCAAATATCATCAATTGTAAAGCCTATTGTCGGATGTGTATTATTATTGGAGTGGCTACAGTAGTGGGTAACCTGTTCAATCATCTTTGGTAGTCAAGCTGGAGTTAGGTTGGTAGACAGTTTTATACCCACAGTTTTATACCCACACTGAGCAGTACGTCTGAATGATACAATGGCACAGCTGATGAGGCTGCTGCCTCACAGCTCCAGTGATGTGGGTTCGATCGTGAGCTCGGGTGCTTGCTGCACAGAGTTTGTATATTTTCTTTGTGACCAAGAGCTCAGGTTCCCTCCTGCATTCACAAACCGCAGAGGCTGGTATGTTAATTGACCACGATAAAGCTCCAACAGTATGTAGGTGAGTGTCAAAATCTGGGGTGATAGCTGTTGGGAATGTGAGGGGAATAAAATTGGGTTAGGATACGATTGGTGTAAATGGGTGGTTGATGGTCAGTGTAGACTTGGTGGTCCGAAGGGCCTGTTTCCATTCTGTAACTCCCAATGAACCTTATTGCTAACTGAGTGTTGGGTGTGGGTATAAAACTCTACCCGGCTACCAGGAGTGGTGATGGAGGCAGATACGATAGTGGCATGAAGGAGGTTTTTAGATAGGCACATGGATATGCAAGGAAAAGATGGATATGGATCTCGTGCAGGTAGAGGAGATTAGTTTAACTTGGTATCATGTTCGGCAGACATTGTGGGCAGAAGGGCCTGTTCCTGTGCTGGACTGTTCTATGTTAGCAGAATTGGCTCAGGGGGCTGATGTCAAGATTGAAGGGTGATTACTTTAATGCTATCCTTTATGCCAATGTGTTTCAGGAATTGTTATTACCCAAAGCGATTATCAACCTCTCTACTTCCAGCTTTTTGTCAGGGAATTTTGTGACATTCCTCTGTGACCCAACAAGTTACACTGGCAGGTGAGTTGTAGCCTGTAGGGAATTCTGGCAATTGCCTTGTGTGTGCAGGGTAATTGTATGAGCGTTTCTTGATTTACTTGCCTCTTTTGAGAGTGCGTCAGATCACGAGAGTGAGGAAAATGGAAGAAGGAGTCAAACACATAGTAAAGGAGTTGCCCTTCTTAGATACTGTTGGTGAAGCTGTAATAGAAAGGAGAAAGAGGCCAGTTCCCCAATAAGCCAGCTTCGTGGTCTTTTTACCTCTGCTCTACATTTTTGGCTGATCACAATGTCTCTCTTGACTGGTGTATCTGTCCTGGCTGTTAGACCCTTAGGATGATGGACCTCAACCAAGAGCTTTGGCAGAAAAATGTTATTTTCTGCTTGTGTACGTCTTGTACTCTGGTTTCTGTCACTTCTTTCTCTTGGTTGAATAAACATCAGTAAAGTGGCCATTATTCATATTTTCTGGCATGCTCATCTCAGCAGAATAGAAAGACAGTCTGGATTGCTTCTAAGCTGTTCCCATAAACAGGCAATCTGCAATCATAAGACATCTCTGCACATATGGGCGGTAACGCAGGGGCCCTCAAAGCAGCAGAGCTGGACTGTTCTGGGCTGATGGGGTAACTCCACTTTGAGGAGCAAAGTGTCTGAGTGAATGGTCTCCTTGTTCAAGTGATTGATGGCTTTCAACCTTTCCCTCCTTGCTGGTTCATTTGAAGGAAGGTTGTACTCTTTCCCTCAGATTTATTTAGTTTATCACTGCCAAGCATGGCCCTTATTCCCTATCCCACATTACCTGCAGCCTGGCACAGTGGCCGCAGCCTCACAGTACCAAAGACCAAAGTTTAATCCTGACCTCGGGCACTGTCTGTGTGGAGTTTGCATATTCTCCTGTAGGCGGTACGGTGGCACAGCAGTAGAGTTGCTGCATTACAGTGCCAGAGACTCTGGTTCGATCCTGACTACGGGTGCTGTCTGTAGCGGGTTTGTACATTCTACACATGACCACGTGGGTTTTCTCCGGGTGCTCCGGTTTCCTCCCAAAGACGTACAGGTTTGTAACGTTAATAAAATTATAAATTGTGTGTAGGATGGTGTTAGTGTATGGAAATCGCTGTTCGGCACAGACTCGGTGGGCTGAGGAGCCTGTATTTTCTGAACTAAACTCTCTGTGACTGTGTCGGTTTCCCCCAGGAGATCTGGTTTCCCCCCCACATTTCAAAGGCCTGTAGATTGGTAGCTTATCTCGCTCATTTGAATGTAAGCATTAGAATCTGGGAACGTGAACAGTTGATGTGAATGTGTGGGGAAGAAAATGGGACCAGTGTAGAATTAGCTAGGTAGTTGGCAGGCCTGTTTCCACTTTCTGTGTGATGTATTTGCTGGTGTTGGGCAGCAATCATGTACAATTGAAACAATGGCAATCACTACATCAGTCATCTCAAAGCTTTTAACAGCCCGAGATAATTTTGTAGTCACTGTTGTAATGCACAAAATACAGATGCCAATCTTGCACAGCAAATTCCCACAAACTTTCACCAGATGGCTGCATTTTGTGATGTTCCCTGAAAGTAGAATATTGTCCCAGGGAGAGCTCTCATGCTGATCCCTGGAATAATGCAATGAGTTATCTCATCTGAAAGACCAGATGGTTACCCTCACTGTGCCACTTAAACTTTACCCTGCAGTGTGTGGTATTGGATTTGAACACATAGTTTGTAATATGGAGACCAGGGAATTCCAACTGATCACAACTTAGTTGGACCATCCAGGAGTGATGTGTTCTTGGCCTAGCCTGGGGTGGGGGTGGTATGTGGGTCAAGGTTCAGATGGGTTTTCACCAAACAAACCAATAACTTCCTGATTAATGCCACAGTTCGTATTCCCAGCTTTCTAGAATTAAATGTATATTTTGAATCTGACTGGGCTAGTTTGGAACTCTTTCTCTGGATTAATTTCAGCTTCCTGGGTTGCTGACTTAAATTGCATAATCACTATACAGCATGGCCAACTAATGTGGCTCCGAAAGCAAGGGGCTTATAAACCCAGCCTTGACCTACAAAGATTCGACAGTGGGCCAAGTTGCAAACTCATTGCCATTGCTTTATTGTGAAGAATTGCTCATAGATAATGACCTATTGTGTCTAGATTTATTAAGCATCTTCCTCTTGTACCTTTCAAACTGTTTATGCCTTGGCCTGCATGAGTTATGTTCAGCAGGATGTGAGCCAAGTGTGAATGACTTTCTGTTTAGATTGTGTAATGAAATATGATGTCACAAAAACATTGTAAGTGCTTGGAAATCCTTAATTTTCCTAGAAGGCAGGGCAAGCATGCGGTTCATCCCACATTATGATGTAAATTTTCTAAACAATGCCTTTTGACATCTTGAGTACAGACCATTTGTGGGTTCACACTCTCTCGAAAGTTTATACGTTCATAAGTTCATAAGTTATAGGAGCAGAATTAGGCCAATTGGCCAATCCAGTCTGCTCTGCTATTTAGTCATGGTTGATCTATCTTTCTCTCTCAACACCCATTCTCCTGCCTTCTCCCCATAACCCCTGACACCCGTACTAATCAAGAATCTGTCAATCTCCAACTTAAATATATCCATTGACGACCTCCACAGCCTTCGGTGGCAATGAATTCCACAAATTCACCACCCTCTGACTAAAGAAATTCCTCTTCATCCCCTTTCTAAAGGTACGTCCTTTTAATCTGAGGCTGTGGCCTCTGGTCCTAGACTCTCCCACTAGTGGAAATATCCTCTCCACGTCAACTCTATCCAGGTCTTTCATTATTTGGTAAGTTTCAATGAGGTCCTTCTAAACTCCGGTGATTACAGGCCCAGTGCCGTCAAACACTCATTATATGTTAACCCAATCATAACAGTATAACATATAACAGTATAACAGAGCTTTATTTGTCATTCGGTACCGAGGTACTGAACGAAACTACATAGCAGTCATAAAAAAAAGAACACAAGACACATAATCCCAACACAAACGTCCATCACAGTGACTCCAAACATCCCCTCACTGTGATGGAGGCAACAAAACTTCCACTCTCTTCCCCACGCCCACGGACAGACAGCTCGTCCCCGACCGACCCGCACAGTCCCCGCAAGGGGATGGAAGTCCCCGCAGCCGAATCATTCCTGGCATAATTCTCGTAAACTTGCTCTGGACCCTCTCCAATGCCAACGCATCCTTCCTCAGATATGGGGCCCAAAACTGTTCACAATACTCCAAATGTGGTCTGACCATTGCCTTATAAAGCCTCAGCATTACAACCCTGTTTTTATATTCTAATCCTCTCTAAAGAATGTCTTCTCTAGATTATGGCTGGCCTGATTATACCTAACCGTCAGTAGGCAGAGCTTTCTTCACCCCAGTGTAGTGCCAGGGAACTGTTGCGATAGCGGATCAAGGCCCTATGAAAGGCTGGAGTTAATGTGCACCTTGACCAGCCTTTCAAAGCACTTCATATGATGGATACCAGAGCCACTGGACGGCTGTCATTAAGGCATCAGCTGCCTACTAAATTTGCTCACTTTGTTTCTAACTTCCACTTCCAACTTTCTCCCTCTCCATCCTCACTCTCATGTCAGCTCCTATCCCTGTACTATTTAAACCCTCTCCAAAAGCACAAGCAACCCCTCTGCCCCAGTGAAGATATCTGTCTTGATCCTGCTGAGGTGCAACATATCTAACTTCTATGAGTCCTGCTTGCCCTGGAAATGGCCCCATTGCATGATGAATTTCAAGGCCTCCCTCTGCACCATCTCCCCAGCCAGGCATTCGGGTTCTCTCTGCTACTATTTCTGTACTGGTTAGCATGCAGCTCTGGGGTAATCCTGACATTAACACCTTTTGGCTCCTGCTATTTAACCTCACTCATAGCTCCATAAACTCTGCTTGGATCATCATCACACTTCTGCCTGCCTTGTTGACTGTGACATGAACCACATTTTCTGGTTCTTCACGCTCTCCCTTGGGATGGTCTGTAGCCCTGCTGAAGTATCACTGTAACACTTCCTTTGTGCTACGGTGGGACCATAGGTCTGAATCAAGAATAGCTGAATGAGTTTTGAACCCTTAACGTTCCTGCAGGGGTGAGAACACCAACTGTTTAGTTTAGTTTAGTTTAGCGATACAGCTTGGAAACCGGCCCTTTGGCCCATCGAGTCCATGCCGACCAGCAATTACCCCAACACTATTTCTATCCTACACACCTGGGACAATTTACTGAAGCCAATTAAACGACAAACCTGTACATCTTTGGAATGTGGGAGGAAACCAGAACAGTCTGAGAAAACCCACAGTCACAGGGAGAACGTACACCAAACTCCTTACAGAGAGCTCCCGTAGTCAGGATTGAACCTGGGTCTCTGGCACTGTAAGGCAGCAGCTCTACCGCTGTGCCACTGAGCTACCCTGAGGCGTAGTTCAGATATACGGTCATGCTTGAGAATTCCAGAACAAAGGTGATAAAGAATCTATTGCTTTTTAAGTCATGTAATGTGCACCTTATAAACCAAGTCACCTACCAATCTCTCACTGGACAAACCCTTCGTACTAACTCTGGAAACAAGCCCACTGCCGCACTCAACACCTAACACATGCCCAGAAGTGCTTACACATATCAGCACTTCCAAATTTAAACAAAATTACTAAAGTAGGGACTTTGACACTTCTCCCCAATTCATAAAATGTTCACAGCGTCCTCTTCGAGGCAAATGTGAAATGTTTCACCAGTAGTTAGTGGACTGTTTGCTCAAGAGCTTGCCATTGGTAATGGGCTGTTGATTGAGTGCTGCTCTTTACTGAGCACAGCAGTCAAAAGGACCTTTACTGCAGGCAAGTTACTTCAACATTGGGACATGCTGTGATATGTCATAGACATCAGTCTTAATTCACGCTGGTACTAAGCAACACCCAGAGTGGCTTTAGCAAGAGGTGGTGTGGTCTGGTGTTTCAAACTGAAATAAAGTTATTTTTGCTAAAGTGTTCATGTTTCTATGTTTGTGAATCCCTTTAGTGCAGGGTTAATGTAGAGGTGTGGTTAATGATTGGCTCAGAGGTGATGGGCCGAATGGCATGTTTCCAAGCAATTGTCTGTTAATGCAATGATATAGAACTTGCAGTGCAGATCTGGCATAGGCCATATGAAATCTATGTGTGACATTATGAAAGTGAGCTGAGGGAGAAGAGGTAGTGCGTTTACGTGCATCTTTCACAAACTGAGGATACGTCATGAGGATATGACCTAATGGTCATTCAACATCATTGCCCTAATTGTTTCCATATCCTTGACACTCAACCAAATTTTAACTGATACCGTTGACTGGTATACAACGACACACAGGTCATCTCACATCCATCCTCTTCCCCACCGGTTCTTCCCCATCTGCTCTACTAGTTACATCCTCAGAAAATTCCTATAAATTTGTTAAGCCTGATTTCTGTTTCAAAAATCCATCATGACCTTGATTAACGTCTGAAGAAGGGTCTCGACCTGAAACTTCACCCATTCCTTCTCTCCAGAGATGCTGCCTGTCCCGCTGAGTTACTCCAGCATTTTGTGTCTATCTTAGAAGTTCCTTCTTACACAAGCCTCTTTAGAATTAGTTTTAATTTAGTTTAGTTTAGTTTAATGATACAGTGTGGCCCACCGAGTCCGCACCGTCCGAGCAACGATCCCCCACACTAACACTATTCTAAGCAGATTAGGGACAATTTACATTTATACCAAGCCAATTAGCCTACAAATCAGTATGTCTTTGGAATGTGGGAGAAAACCGTAGCTTCATGGAGAAAACCTATGCAGGTCATAGGGAAATCATACAATCTCTGTGCAGACAGCACCCGTAGTCAAGATTGAACCCAGGTCTCTGGTGCTGTAAGACAGCAACTCTACTGCAGCTGTAAACTCTAATCTCTAAACTCCTATGATTATAGACCTAACCAGCTCAACATATTTTCATTAGACAATACCTCTTTCTCAGCAATCAATCTAATGCCCTTATCCTGCTTCCATCTCTCACTTCCTAGCTTAGATTTGCCATTGTGTTCTTTTTTCTCTTGTTGTGTGCTAACTCAAATTATTGGCCTTGCCCTTCCCAAAAACAATTTTCCTTTTTATTTTTGTGTGTTGCAATTGGCATTTGTGTAATAAGAACCAGCCTTTGGATATCTTCCAGAGATGTTCTTGGAACACATCATATGGATGTCTTGAACCACATCTATATAACCACACTGCCAGCGCCCTTGGTATTCTTAGCAAAATTCCAAACTTTACAGTAAATGTTTATGAAATTTAGTTTCACTGCTCTCTGAGCAACCCATCATTGTCTATTGCCCAGTCTTACCTTCATTCAAAGCTTTTATTTTTTGGAGATACAGAATGGAAACAGGCCCTTCGGCCCACCAAGTCTGCGTCAATCAGCGATCATCCCGTACACTAGCACTATCCTACACACCAGGGACAACTACAAACCGGTATGTATTTGGGAGGAAACTGGAGCACCCAGAGAATACGGCTACAGGGTGAAGGTACAAATTCAGTACAGACAGCACCAGTGGTCAGGATCGAACCTGGGTCTCTGGCGCTGTAAAGCAGCAACTGGTGGCTCAGATCCTTGCTGTTAAGTTAGAAGACTCTTAGTCACAAGAAGCCCCTGCTTGGAATACCACAATAATGTGGTTTGGCTGCTTCTACATCACCAACCACTGATCACGGTGGCGCAGCGGTAGAGTTGCTGCCTTGCAGCGAATGCAATGCCGGAGACCCGGGTTCGATCCTGACTACGGGTGCTGTCTGCACGGAGTTTGTACGTTCTCCCAGTGACCTGCGTGGGTTTTGTCCAGGATCTTCGGTTTCCTCCCACATTCCAAAGACGTACGGGTCTGTACGTTAATTGGCTTGGTAAATGTAAAAATTAACCCTAGTGGGTGTAGGATAGTGTTAATGTGCGGTGGGCCGAAGGGCCTGCTTCCGAGGTGTATCTCTAAACTAAACCATGGCCTCGCTCATAGTTTGGCATTGATCTGATTTTTGTGTGGGTTTTCAGAACTGGCACTGAGCTTTGGCCTCCTGTTGATGACCAAAGTGTTTCACATGTCCTGTCCAAGTACTTAATCAATTGATATCTCAGCAAGCCTCCAAACCAGCTTTTAAGGCACGTTACTCAAGATTACAATACACTATCAAAGAATAAATTCCTCTCTACTCTCCTCTAATCTCCATAAACAATTGCGTCCAATATTACAAGCTATAAGTTTATGAACTGCGGAACAAAAACAAATTTTCAAATTTGCTCACTCCATAGCTTGTAATATTGGACGCCTCTCTCACGTCTCCACCTGACCTCCTCTGCTTCAAGGACCTCAGACTCATCCTCTCTAGTTATTCCTCATCCCTAGAATGAAAGTGGGAAATGCCCTGTGGAGAGCCTTGACATCCCACCCAAGGGATGGTGGCCAGAATTCCTCAATAAGTTATCTGGCACCATGTTCATAAAAGGGTTGCTTTATCCCATTTGCTTTGCATTTACAAAATTAAATATCTCACCCTTCAGTGCCATAACAACTTCCTTGTGGGAAAATATGTGTGAATATTACATCCTGTAGGTTCATCTGTTCTTCAAGATTGTATGATTTAGAATTGACTGCCTATTGATGTTTTTTCTCTTGGAGGATATGACATTTTTCCACATTAAACTGTATCTGCCTCGTGGTTAACCATTCTGAGCTTGGAGATGCTTTCCATTGTCTGGGGTAAGAGGGGTAGCAAAATAAGAATTGTGCCTCCACTGTGCATTTTATAAGCTCATGCTAACTGGGACATAAAGACCCCAATAGGATCCTGTTCTATATTGGCAAATCAGATGAGAAGATAATTCACTCATCATTGTACATCAGATGGACTTGCTGAAGAAAAGGTTGTTCTGAAGATAAGGGATTCCTCTAACCATTATCTTCTCCTCTCCTCAACTTTCCTCCCCTCCCTCTACTCCCCTGCCCCTCTCCTGTCTCCTTAACTCTTCCCATTCCCTCCCTCCCCTCTCCTGTTCTCCTTCTCTCCTCACCCTCTGTTGTTCTTTCCCCTCTCCTCTTCTCCCTCTCCTCTCCTCTCCTCAACTGCCCTCAACCACTCCCCTCCTATCCCCTCATCCAGTCCCCTCCCCTTTCCTGTCCTCTCTCCCCGCCCCTTCCCAGTCCCCTCTCCCGTCCCCTCTCCCGTCCCCTCTCCCGTCCCCTCTCCCGTCCCCCTCTCCCGTCCCCCTCTCCCGCCCCCCCTCTCCCGCCCCCCCTCTCCCGCCCCCCCTCTCCCGCCCCCCCTCTCCCGCCCCCCCTCTCCCGCCCCCCCTCTCCCGCCCCCCCTCTCCCGCCCCCCCTCTCCCGCCCCCCCTCTCCCGCCCCCCCTCTCCCGCCCCCCCTCTCCCGCCCCCCCTCTCCCGCCCCCCCTCTCCCGCCCCCCCTCTCCCGCCCCCCCTCTCCCGCCCCCCCTCTCCCGCCCCCCCTCTCCCGCCCCCCCTCTCCCGCCCCCCCTCTCCCGCCCCCCCTCTCCCGCCCCCCCTCTCCCGCCCCCCCTCTCCCGCCCCCCCTCTCCCGCCCCCCCTCTCCCGCCCCCCCTCTCCCGCCCCCCCTCTCCCGCCCCCCCTCTCCCGCCCCCCCTCTCCCGCCCCCCCTCTCCCGCCCCCCCTCTCCCGCCCCCCCTCTCCCGCCCCCCCTCTCCCGCCCCCCTCTCCCGCCCCCCCTCTCCCGCCCCCCCTCTCCCGCCCCCCCTCTCCCGCCCCCCCTCTCCCGCCCCCCCTCTCCCGCCCCCCCTCTCCCGCCCCCCCTCTCCCGCCCCCCCTCTCCCGCCCCCCCTCTCCCGCCCCCCCTCTCCCGCCCCCCCTCTCCCGCCCCCCCTCTCCCGCCCCCCCTCTCCCGCCCCCCCTCTCCCGCCCCCCCTCTCCCGCCCCCCCTCTCCCGCCCCCCCTCTCCCGCCCCCCCTCTCCCGCCCCCCCTCTCCCGCCCCCCCTCTCCCGCCCCCCCTCTCCCGCCCCCCCTCTCCCGCCCCCCCTCTCCCGCCCCCCCTCTCCCGCCCCCCCTCTCCCGCCCCCCCTCTCCCGCCCCCCCCCCTCCCGCCCCCCCCCCTCCCGCCCCCCCCCCTCCCGCCCCCCCCCCTCCCGCCCCCCCCCCTCCCGCCCCCCCCCCTCCCCCCCCCCCCCTCCCGCCCCCCCCCCTCCCGCCCCCCCCCCCTCGCGCCCCCCCCTCTCCCGCGCCCCCCCCTCTCCCGCGCCCCCCCATTTGGTAATGAGGATACAAAGGGACATTTTATCCATCTAGCAATGTATTCACCTGACTTTGATGTCCAAATCTGTGACCCACTGGATACATAAAGGCAGGTGGGACATGGAATGCTATCCCCGTATCCTTTCTCCAAACTGCGCACTACCTGCATCGTTTCTGGGTCTAAATCCTCCCCAACTGTGGCTCCAGAAAGTGACCCACCACCACCACCTTTCCAAGAGCAGTTGGGGATATGCAGTGAATGTTGGATCTCTGCAGATGGACATAGACTGAGAAAGTATCTGTTAGGCCCAAACCTCTAACCTAACTCAGAGATGAGGCTTCATTAGACTAAGCCTTAGCTGCCACACTGCAGCGATTGAGTAGTAATGGCATTGACTGGAAGTGCAATATATAATGAACCGATTTTCACCATTAAAGCTCAAAGAAAATAGGAAGCTCACAGTGATCATCGACTCTCACCTCTCAAATCTGGCTTCAAAGTTCACCCTCATGACACTGCTGAGCTGCTCCCAAGATATAACTTGGATGTTGGTTGGAAATTGCACTGTGGCAGGGGATAGGGAAATGGCTGGGGCCTGAATGCCCACTTGGGATGGAGAACAGCTTCAGGAACTGAGTCTGGTTTGTGTGCTCGCTTGAGGAGTTATTGCAAAGAACCAGCAGAGGCTCATTTAGCCAAATGGTCTCTTTCTGTGCAATTATATCTCCCTGTTCTGTGAGGCCTGATTGGCAAGTGTTTATTCTGGCACTATCTCTGAATCGGATTATAGACAATAGACAATAGGTGCAGGAGTAGGCCATTCGGCACTTCGAGCCAGCACCGCCATTCACTGTGGTCATGGCTGATCATCCACAATCAGTACCCCGTTCCTGCCTTCTCCCCATCTCCTCTGATTCCGCTATCTTTAAGAGCTCTATCTAACTCTCTCTTGAAAGCATTCAGAGAATTGGCCTCCACTGCCTTCTGAGGCAGAGAATTCCACAGATTCTCAACTCTTTGAGTAAAAAAGTTTTTCCTCATCTCCGTTCTAAATGGCCTACCGCTTATTCTTAAACTGTGGCCCCTTGTTCTGGACTCCCCCAACATCGGGAACATGTTTCCTGCCTCGAGCATGTCCAATCCCTTAATAATCTTATATGTTTCAATAAGATCCCCTCTCATCCTTCTAAATTCCAGTGTATACAAGCCCAGTTGCTCCATTCTTTCAACATACGACAGTCCCGCCATCCCGGGAATCTACGAACCTACGCTGCACTTCCTCACTAGCAAGAATGTCCTTCCTCAAATTTGAAGACCAAAACTGTACACAATACTCCAGTTGTGGTCTCACTCGGGCCCTGTACAACTGCAGAATGACCTCTTTGCTTCTCTACTCAACTCCTCTTGTTATGAAGGCCAACATGCCATTAACTTTCTTCACTGCATGCTTACTTTCAGTAACTGATGAACAAGGACACCCAGATCTCGTTGTACTTTCCCTTTTCGTAACTTGACACCATTCAGATATTGCCATCCTGTTCTTGCCACCAAAGTGGATAACCTCACATTTATCCACATTAAACTGCATCTGCCATGTATCTGCCCACTCACACAACCTGTCCAAGTCACCCTGCATCCTCATTGCATCCTCCTCACAGTTCACACTCCCACCCAGCTTTGTGTCATCTGCACATTTGTTAATGTTACTTTTAATCCCTTCATCTAATTCAATAATGTATATTGTAAATAGCTGCGGTCTCAGCACCAAGCCTTGCAGTACCCCACTAATCACTGCCTGCCATTCTGAAAGGGACCCGTTAATCCCTACTCTTTGTTTCCTGTCTTCCAACCAATTTTCTATCCATTTCAGTATCCTACCCCCAATACCATGTGCTCTAATTTTGTCCACTAATCTCCTATGTGGGACCTATCAAAGTGCAATTCTCAGAGTGCAAATGGTTAACAACCGGAGGTAGGAGATTCATTCAGAGTTATATTCCTCAACTTAAGTCATTATAATCTGGATATCCACCATATGTTATCAACTCATAGAAGGAAGCCATTCAGGCCATCGCGTCTGTGCCAACTCCAGAGCAATCCTGTCTATCCCATTCCTTCACATATTTCCTTCAACCCATCTTGTGTATGACATTCTCCTCCCCAATTCTCCTGCCACCCGAGACACTAAGAGGCCACTTACATCAGCCAACGAATCTACCATCATGGCTTTTGGATGGGGGAGGAAACTGGTGCACCACACAGTCACATGGAAACTCCACACAGCCAGCTCCAAGGGCCAAGCTCAAACTTGGTTTGCTGAAGCTGTAAAGAAGCAGCATGAACTGCTGAACCCAAGTGCCACTTGAACTAGTATCACGTGGTCTTCTGCATTGTGAAACGCCCCTGCTTGCAGAGGTTAGTGTCGAGTGAAAGGTCTTGTGAATGACATGGACCACCCAAAACGGCATAACTCTGAGGTCTAGAGGCAGAAGAACAGCAGACTTGATTACGTGCGTGCTTTACAAAGCTGTCAGAAAGAATCACCTAACAGACATGGCTCCTTTTGTAAAAATAACAGCAAGTAACGTTGATTAATCATGTTCTTCTGTTAGTTTTTCTAAACACTTGTTTTATTAGCGGGTGGCTTCTGAGGGAAAACTAGTCTGGAAGAATCGGGAAGCACTGACGTGAGGGAGTCAAATTAACATGTCCAAAATGCTTATCTTGGTTAATTGTTTCTTGTTAAATACTAATCTTGGTTAACACGGTCAGGCACATTGAACCTTCCATAGGGTGCTATAGTTAGCAAGGCTGCTTGTCTCTGTGCGTTGTCTCTGGAATGAGGAACTTATCTTCTACTCTGACTCATGTCATCCCAAAGCATGTTGCAGAAAGTGAAATACTTTTAAAGAATAGTCACTATTCTAATTGGGTAGTTATTGCGGATAGCGAGTTGCACAATAACAATTCTTCTTGATTATTTTTAATAAAATCGTATGATTATTTTTAACTGTCTTTGAATATTTTTCAACATATGTCCGTGTACCGTTGATAGTTTTGACAGCTGGTAAACTTGCCGTGGAGGGAGGCTCAACTATCAGTCAAAGCAATGCCGGGGCAGGGGCCTTACATGTTCAGTGGGATGTTCCTGTATGGGCCTCATCACTCAGGAGCTGGATTGGGCATTGAGTTGCTGAGGCTGGTCAATGTAAGTAGGGAAGCAGTGGGTGTGGATAGGTGGGCTTGCTAGGCCATCCTGGTCCTGGTCCTGGTTGAGGTGGCCATGATCCTGATCCTGGTTTTGGATCTGAATTTGGGTCTCGGTCTGGGCCCCAGTCTGGGCCTGTGCTTGCTCCTCTGCCTTGTGTTTGTAAGGCACCACAGGATTAGAGTGAAGCAAATAAATGCCTTGGATCCAAGCTCTCTGAAGACACTGGAAATTTTAGTTTAGAGGATTCATTATAGACAGCACATATAATTTGGTTCTCCTTGCCTTTCTATCTTGCATGCAAGGAATCTGTCCAAATTTTGCAGTTATGTACGATTTCATGTATGAATCCTACAGCACCGAAGGAGTCCATTGTGCCCATTGTGTCCATGCTGGAGTTATTGAGCTGTTGAGTGAGACCATAGTGCTACTGCAACGAGCCCTGGTTGCCAGCTCTCAGCTCTACATTACGTAAGGAAGCTATTGGAACCAGTAATAATAAGGGTTCATTGACATAACATGGTCACCAAGGAATCCCATAGGGAATTCAAAGGAAACTTCCTCATCTGGAGAGTTGTGAGAAAATGGCGCTCACTCCTACTTGTAGTAGTTGAGGTGAATCATGAGGATACATTTAAGGGGAGTCTAGGCAAGGGAGAAGGGAATAGAGGTCTCTGCTGAACAGAGGTTTGAATGCAGCATAAATGCCAGTATGGAGTGAATGGGGGGGAATGGCCAGTTTCTGTGCTGGAAGGTTCGGCACGATGGCGCAGTGGTAGAGTTGCTGCCTTGCACCGCCAGAGACCCTGGTGTGTAGGATTGTGCTAGTGTACGGGGTGATCACGGCTCGGCGTGTACTCGGTGGCCGAAGAGCCTGTTTCCGCGCTGCATCTCTAAACTAAACTAAACTAAGTCTGTGTAATCTTATCCATGTCATTATTTTACAATCGTGGGTGCTTCTGTAATTTAAAGCCAAGTATGCTTGCGCTTAAAGGAAGTGATGAAAATCCAGAGGAAAAAGTATTTGTCTATGTTTCTGTTGCTAAGAAATATGTTTAGTCAAATGCAGGGTTATATTTGGGATTTCACTCATTCATCAAATTTGCTTTATATTTTTAGTTCCGTTCTGTTGAACTAATTCCAGTCTCTTGTTACAGTCTGATGATGTGTATGATAATGTACTGTGCAAGCTTTTGACTGCAAGACACGTGTTCAGCTCAGAGATGTGTGGTTGATTAACAAAGACTTATTTTGTAGCAGTTAAATTAATTGTACATTCATGATCAAAGGGGGTTAAATCCATACTAATTTGCAAATACCTGGCATATTTTATGTGACTTATTGAGGTCACAGTTTCAATATTGTCTGCAGAGTGTGCTGGTGAAATGACTGTCTCCTGGCTTATTCTGTTTGGTGGAAGTACAATATGATGGATAACACTGCCATTGCAGAAACACGACATTCAATCCCTCTGCTCAATTCCAGTGTCTGCTCCAGATGAGTTGCCTCCTATCCCTGTCCTTCAGGTCTGCTTTCTGTCCCCAGAGTCAGAACGAAACATGGAGAAGCAGCGTTTAGTTGTTATGCACCACATATATGGAACAAACTCCCAGAAAACTGCAGGTCCGCTGCAACTCTCAGTTCTTTTAAATCGAGGCTGAAGACTTTTCTGTTTGACGCTCCCTTTCATTAAATCAAATAATTATTCATTTCTTACACTGCACTGTAACTTTTATTCTTGTATTTTATACCTGTCTTATTCTATTTTAGTTTTTTTATTTTCTATTCTCTTTAATGACTGTTTTTAATTACTTTTAATTGCTCTTTAATGTTTTATGTAAAGCACTTTGAATTGCCTTGTTGCTGAAATGTGCTATATAAATAAGCTTGCCTTGCCTTGCCCTCATGTGGTTTCCAGCTTTCTCATTACTGCTCAGCTACCTCTGACTATGCTCTCCAGATTGGAGAGACCTCTGCACCATCTCTTTGGGTTCTGACCCATTTGACCTCAACCAGAAGAACAACAAGATGGTAAGGATGGCCTCAGGAAGCTGCACCTTCCCTGTCATGATCCTGAACTGTGAACACCATCCTCCAACTCTAGCTGCCTCTCTCCTTTAGGAGGCTGCTTAAAACCCAACTGGTGGCATGTGGTTACCTCTCCCCCCCCCCCCCCCCCCCCCCCCATCCACCCGTCTCACCAAGTCTCAGTCTCCTTCCACCATCAGAAGTGCTTCTGTCAGGGGCCTGGACAAGAGGAGAAGCATGGAAGCATGGGCATGCCTCCCAGTAATGATCTAAAACCCCATAGAGTGAAGTTATGGGTGCACACAAACCTTATCATGGCCTCCATGGTCTAAACCCAGCAGATTTTATGCCCTGGTTTCTCCTGCAAGTGGTTGGAAGAATAAAATGAAACAAGAAGAAACTTGAACATTCAGATGTCTGGGGAGGTGGGGGAAGGGGGATATCTGAAGAGGGTAGACCTCTATTGATCTGGTGAGTTTAAATCTCATTATGGGAATTCAAATCACTCTGTAATTCTAAAATAAAAGCCTCTGTTGGTAATAACAAGGAATTGCAGATGGTGATTTACCAATGAAAGACACAAAATGCCTGAGTAACTCAGCAGGTCAGGAAGCATCTCTGGAGAACACAGATAGGTGACTTTTTGGGTCAGAACCCTTCTTGACGAATGGTCTCGACCCAAAACGTCATCTATCCATGTTCTCCAGAGATGCTGCCTGACCCGCTGACTTACTCCGGCATTCTGTGTCTTTCTTTGGTAAATCGTTGTCTGCCTCTGTTGGTGACTTCGTCCTCCAATAAAGGATACCTAACATCCACACATGGCCTTGTTTATATGTGGTGCAAAATCTAGCAGTACAGCCATCTCTCAACTACCCTCTGAAATGGCCCAGCCAGCCACTCATTTCTGGATCATTTTCGGGAAGGGCAATAAGTGCCCTTGTCACCTAAATAATGTCAACACATTTATGTTGTAGAGGAGTGGAAAGTTCTTTTCTCCGATCCCCTGCCCACTGGGTCAGCTTCTTCCTGGGAATCTTAGGAATGGTAAATTTGTCCCAGTGATAGACAAGACATGGAAAGTAAAGTCACCTCTTGATGAAAATCAGAAAATTATAAATGCTGGAAATTTGATATCAAAGCATAAAATGTTGGAAACACTCAGCAGGTCAGCCTGCATCTGTGAAGAGAGAAATGGTTTGGTTCAAAGACCCTTCCTCAAAACTGGGAAAGAGAGAAAACAGGTTTGTTTTGGGCTTAGAGCAGGAGGAGGAAGAAAGGTGAACAAGATCTGTACTGAATCTGTACTAAACGGCAGATTTATGATGGAGCGGTTTCTTTACTTAAGGCTGATGCCTTAGTTGGCATGGAACCACACGTCCCTGGTAGTTCTCTGTGTCTCTCCTCACCATCCTGTGGGAATTGGCTAGCTGAATGACGTAAATAGATTTATTTTGGGGCCTTTGATTTAAATACACTTCAGAAGAATGATTGTTTGCCATCACTGAAGAATTTTCACAATATTTTCCTCTGTTTGGATCCAGTTGGAATATTTTCCTATTTGTGATGTTGGAAACTAATTGGGTTTGAGAGGGTGAAGGGATGGGGATGTAATTGAAGAGTTTCAATTGAGTGCTAGCAGTATGCTATCTTCTCTGGTCTCTGGTAGAGGATGTGCATGACCCGGGGCAGAATCTTAAATTGGCCTCCTCATGTTCCGATGGTTCTTACTACCGAAGCAACAGAGCAGAAAGCTTTTCAATGCCAATGCCCCAGTGCAGCAGTACCCACAGTAGATTTCAAAATTAAAGTGTGTAAATGAATGTAAACATAAACATACTAAATCTTGATAATCCCTACTTCCTTGCTGTCCGCTGTATAAAAATACCAGCACCTCTGATGTGGGTGGTCTTCAGTTGATAGTCTTTATAAACAGAGCTAGACGCACGCCGTGGGGACATAATGAGTCCCAGTGTGAATCATGAATTGGCTGAGATGACAAAACATGAGGTGAAGCTTCGTGAAACAACAGATTCCTACAGTTTGTGATTCCTTTGAAAACTTGTTCTGTTTACTTCAATGGAATGATCTCTGGAGGCTGGATACAATGCATTGACAGTGTATCAATGCTATCAAAGCGGGTGAAGTTCCAGTCACCTTTTGATTAGATTACTGGGATGGACCATGTGACTGGTGTATATTTCCCTGAGATATCATACAGAGGGAAATACGTTGTTGACTTCATCCAATGTGGAAAAGGGGATTAGAACAGTTAGCCTATGTTACAATTAATTATTTTTTCACAAGATCTTGATTAATAATTTGAGACTAACAACAACTTAAGAAGGAAATCAAGTGAGATCCATACCACCTCCTGCTTCCCCCATCCCGATGGGCAGTTTTATTCCCTGGGTCCCCATCTGCCAAAGGGAAAGATCTGTGTGATTTGCACAAAGCAAGCATCTAATGTTGTTGTACACATTTGAGGCATTCTCAATCACCTTTGTAAATAATAACAACTAATTGTATTTATGAAGCTCAAAAGATGCCAGGAGCAATCATAGGAGCAACATCAAACAGAGCTTAACACTGAGCTGGTTGAAATTTTAACATAAGAGATGATGGAGTGAAGATGGACTCTAGGCGTTGGTCTTATTTGAGAAATAGAAACAATGAAACAAGTCAGCTCTCAACAGAAAATCAAAAAACTGCAGATGCTGGAATCTAATCTGAAGTATGAACTGAAAATACTGGAAGAACTCAGTATGTCAGACAGCATCTGGGAAGAGAGAATGAAGGTCTCGGAGGGAGAGTGCCAAACCTGAAACAGTGACTCTTTCCAATTATACTTCTTGGCCGAAGGTAGACAAAAAAGCTGGAGTAACTAAGTGGGACAGGCAGCATCCCTGGAGAGAAGGAATGGGTGATGTTTCGGGCCGAGACCCTTCTTGGCCTGCTGAGTTGTTCCAGCATTTTAAATGTTTATTTTAGTGTTCAACCAGGACCATTTAATTGTCGTCACCTGACGACAGCTTCCTAAACCGATGAAGATGCTGGCTGTCCTGTGAGTGCTCTGGAAATTACACCATGGACAGACCTTCTGGTTCTGATGGAAGGCTTCATTTGCACATGGTCCGGGGGCTTAAAATTGACAGACCAACTTAGAGTCATAGAGTGACACAGTGTGGAAACTTCGGCCCAACTTATCCACACCAGCCAACATGTCTGCAGCCACCTGTCTGCGCTTGGTCCATTTCCCTCCAAGCCTGTACCCGTTCAACTGTTTCCTAAACGTTGCGATAATACTAATGCCTCAACTACCTCCTCTGGCAGCTTGTTTCACACTTTCCTTTCGTTTAATCAACTCTGCAGCTTGCCTTGTCTGAAGAAGGGTCTCGACCCGAAACGTCACCCATTCCTTCTCTCCTGAGATGCTGCCTGACCTGCTGAGTTACTCCAGCATTTTGTGAATAAATACCTTCGATTTGTACCAGCATCTGCAGTTATTTTCTTACATTTAAAATTATCTTGATGTACACTTACTGTGGCATAATCTGTGGCAAGGCTACAATCCATGACTTAGGAAGTAGGATCAATCTGGACACTGCAAATAAAGGTCAAAATGGTCTCCATCTTGATCACTAATTTTTATAGATCATTGACATTGGCTCTTCGTTCCCTTAAAATCTTTGAATTTAATATCTTTAAGAAGCTCCAGCACCTTTTGTCTCTTAATTGTAGAGTTACCTGATTGCATTATCCAGCCCCACCAAGTCTTCCACATGGCAGTAACTACTGGACCTGATTGCATTATCCAGCCCCACCAAGTCTTCCACATGGCAGTAACGACTGGAGAAGGGCAGGAGGCACTTGGAACACCAGCACCATGGGTTTACTTTGGCACCAGTTCCCTTCCTTGACTTTGCATAATAGGATAAACTCTGCCTTACACAACTGGCAGTGACAACAACAACATGTTTCTACATGGGTTTGATGTTGTTAACAACCTAAGGTGTGTGTGTGTTCGTGTCTGTGCGTGTATGAGAGACAGACAGAGAGATAGTTACTAGATTGGGAATCTTACAGCTTTGAACTAAGCATCTGCCAGTGGTGTGAAGCTGAGAATTTGAGAATGCTTAAGAGGCAGAGGGCAGAGAGGTTGGCGTGGAGGATGTTACAGAAATAGTGAATCTACAGATACTTTTCCCCCTCTGTGTGAAAGGGAGTGCAGTTCAGTAGTGTGAGGAGGGGCCAGTGGCTGGTCCAGTGGCTGGTCCACAGGGAGAATGGATTTGTTCCTTTGCCAATCAAGCCATTGACAGGAGTTTGTAGAATATTTATATAAAGCACTGGTTCGTGTCAGTATGCCAGACTGCGATGTACATTTAATTTACATTATTTAGCAATATTTAATATACTCAGCCGCTGTGGTGAGAAGTCAGTCAATGACCACGCTTCAAAACTGCTTTATTGGCTGCATTGTGCTTTGAGAAATGCTGAGGTCAGGAACGGCAAGAGTGAGTCTATGCTTCTGGTTAACCCCTGGAGGACCTGAGATTGCTTTCCCAGCAACAAAACCCAAGCAAGTATTGGGAGCACCGGGAGTGCAGACATCAGGACCAGGGTAAATCATTCTCGTCATCTGAGCTGGCAGGATCACAGAAACAGACTTTACCTTCTAATAGGCAGGAATATCACTACCATCACACCAGCCCTGCTGCAAGGCAGCAAATTATCCTCTATTCGGTTATGGAGAATGGCTGAGAGAGGTGCACCACCCCTCCCCACAATGATCAGTGTTGATATCTCAATGGGACATCCTCAGGTGAGCATAGTCTGAGGGGCTCGGAGCTGGTGAGGGAGTTTTACACAGTTGGAGGTTCCAGCTTCTGGGTGATTTATTAACCTGAAACCCATCCCTTTTCTCAGGCAGCTGCGATGATTCCCGTGGCAAAATTTTAAGGGTGAGCAGGGGATTTCTCCCTGGTGCTTTACTCGATACTTCTCGCTCAGCAATGTAGCTAACATGAACCATTTGGTCATTGGTACATTGATAAAGTGGAAGTGTGCACAGACTGCTAGATTTCCTACACGCACGTCGACAGCCATTAAGTGCGCTGTCCTATCACGTTAGAAGTTTCGAATTTCATTTGTGATTAATTTCTGCTCAAGTGATGTTGACAGACCCTCTTGGGAGCTTTAAAGAGACAACAGTGAGAGGCCACTGCTCTGCATGCAGAAACAGGGGACGGTGGTGCTTCTGACATTTTGCATTGTGGATGGACCTCCATTTACCAAGCATAGAATGCTTCATATTCCCCCCACCATGATGGACAGCTTCCACTGTTCATGAGCTGGGTCTTCCCCCACCACCCTCGGACAACATCACAAGATGTTTTTCTATTGTGGTTGCAGGTGGCCTCTTGGTGATCCTGTTGGAAGTTGAAGCACTTGGTGTTGTTTGCAAACATTTATGGTTCAGTCTCAAACTGCTCTAGGGTGATTTCGGTCATTGTGCCTTGTTTTGTTGGAACATAAAAATACAGCGAAAGCAAATCATATGCCTCCTCTACCATTGTATTTACATGCATTGCTACTTTCAGGGAGCTATGAACTTGTTCCCAAAGTTCCCTCAGTAAATTAATGCTGTGAAGGGTTCTGTCATTAACGATATTCTTTCGCCTGACTTTTGACCTCCCAAAGTGCAAAGGGCAACACCTCCACTTGCCTTTTCTCTGACCATATCTTAAAAAATTCATATGTTTCTGTATTCCATGACATTCTTCTTCACTCTCTGCAATTCCAACATTTTCTGTGCTGCCTGAAAACTTACTAACCTACCCATCTATATTTTCAGTCTAAAGAAGGGTCTCGACCCAAAACGTTACCCATTCCTTCTCTCCAGAGATGCCGCCTGACCCGCTGAATTACTCCAGCAGTTTGTGTCTACTTTACATTTTCATCCAAGTCGTTTATGTAGATCACAAACAACAGAGGTCCCAGCATACAGATCCCTGTGGAACTCCACTGGACACAGGCATCCAGCCAGCATAAACCCTGCTGTACAACAGAGCCAGACAAGGTGTGCTGTTCTGGTTGCTGCTGCTATTTGCTCTGAGAGCCCATCTTTCTGCTCTTGGACCCAAGGTTTAAAACCCCCTGTACAACATATGTAGTGGCAACCAAAGAACAGGCTCCATTGCAAACGATCTTCCTGGAGCATCTGACGCTGTTCTTCACAAGAGCCAATGGATGAAGAAGTTAACACGGCTGATGGGGCTTTCACGTGAATCCAGCAGTCCTGGGATGGGATCAACCCAGATTAAGGCTCGGATGTGACACAATCCAAGTCAATGGCGAACCCTCATCAGGTTAGCTGTGTAGAACTTGACGCACCAGGACTGAGAGTGTCAAGTAATGAATGTAATTTGTTTAAATTTGACATCTATTCCCCTGATGATTAAAGGAGTATCTATAATATGGAAAGTGGAGAGAAAACTGCTGAGGAAATGCTGAGCAAGGTGGCCAGAATGTGAAAATTGGGGCCAGGCTGTTGCGGTGACGTTAGCAAACCCTTTCTCAGGGGTTAATGGAAGTTCAGAACTCCCCTCCCCAACAAGCGATGGATGGTGGATGTGGTAGTTACATAGAAACATAGAAAATAGGTGCAGGAGGAGGCCATTTGGCCCTTTGAGCCAGCACCGCCATTCATTGTGATCATGGCTGATCATCCACAATCAGTAACCTGTGCCGGCCTTCTCCCCATATCCCTTGATTCCACTAGCTCCTAAAGCTTGATCTAACTCTCTTTTAAATTCATCCAATGAATTGGCCTCCACTGCCTTCTGTGGCAGAGAATTCCACAAATTCACAACTCTGGGTGAAAAAGTTTCTTCTCACCTCAGTTTTAAATGGCCTCCCCTTTATTCTTAGGCTGTGGCCCCTGGTTCTGGACTCTCCCAACATTGGGAACATTTTTCCTGTATCTAGCTTGTCCAGTCCTTTTATAATTTTATACGTCTCTATAAGATCCCCTCTCATCCTTCCAAACTCCAGTGAATACAAGCTGAGTCTTTCCAATCTTACCTCATATAACAGTCCTGCCATCCCAGGGATTAACCTCGTGAACTTACACTGCACTGCCTCAATAGCAAGGATGTCCTTCCTCAAATTAGGAGACCAAAACTGCACACAATATTCCAGATGTGGTCTCACCAAGGCCCTATACAACTGCAGAAGGACCTCTGCTCCTCTACTCAAATCGTCTTGTTATGAAGGCCATTAGCTTACTTTCAGTGACTGGTGTACATGGACACACAGGTCTCATTGCACTTCCGCTTTACCAAATCTGACACCATTGAGATAATAATCTGCCTCCTTGTTTTTGCCACCAAAGTGGATAACCTCACATTTATCTACATTATACTGCATCTGCCATGCATCTGCCCACTCACTCAACCTGTCCAAGTCACCTTGCAACCTCCTAACATCCTCTTCGCAGTTCACATTGCCATCCAGCTTTATGTCATCTGCAACTTGCTAGTGTTACTTCTAATTCCATCATCCAAATCATTAATATATATTGCAAATAGTTGCGGCCCCAGCACCGAGCCTTGCGGCACTCCACTCGCCACTGCCTGCCATTCTGAAAAGGACCCGTTTACTCCTACTCTTTGCTTCCTGTCTGCCAACCAATTCTCTATCCATGTAAATACCCTTCCCTCAATACCAAGTGCTCTAATTTTGCTCACCAATCTCCCGAGTGGGACCTTATCAAAGGCTTTCTGAAAGTCTAGATACACTACATCCACTGGCTTTCCTTCATCTATTTTACTTGTCACATCCTCAAAAAAATCCAGAAGATTAGTCGAGCAGGATTTCCCCTTCATAAATCCATGCTAACTTGGACCAATCCTTTTACTGCGCCGTTATTACCTCTTTAATAATTGACTCCAGCATCTTCCCACCACCGATGTCAGGATAACTGGTCTATAATTCCCCGTTTTCTCTCTCACTCCTTTCTTGAAAAGTGGGATAACATTAGCTACCCTCCAATCCACAGGAACTGATCCTGAATCTATTGAACATTGGAAAATGATCACCAATGCGTCCACAATTTCTAGAGCCACCTCCTTGAGTACCCTGGGATGCAGACCATCAGGCCCTGGGGATTTATCAGCCTTCAGTTCCATCAGTCTACCCAATACTATTTCTCGCCTAATGCAAATTTATTTCAGTTCCTCTGTCTCCCTAGATCCTCTATCCTCTTGTACATCTTGCAGATTGTTTGTGTTTTCCTCAGTGAAGACAGATCCGAAGTACCTGTTCAACTCTTCTGCCATTTCCATGTTACCCATATTAATTTCACCTGTTTCTGCCTTCAAGGGACCCACATTTGTCGTTACTAATCTTTTTCTCTTAACATACATAAAGAAGCTTCTTTATATTCTTGGCCAGCTTCCCCTCGTATTTCATCTTTTCAGCTAGTGTTGCCCTTTTTGTTACCTTCTGTTGTCCTTTGAAAGTTTCCCAATCCTCTGGCTTTTCGCTACTCTTTGCTGTGTTACACATATTTTCTTTCAGTTTTATTCCATCCCTAACTTCCCTTGTTAGCCACGGTTGCCTCTTACTCCCCTTAGAATCTTTCTTCCTCTTTGGAATGAAATGATCCTGCATCTTCTGGATATGCCCAGTTAGTGCTTTCAGAGCCGAGAGAGGAAGATTTTAGCTGTGGTTATTGAGACATGTGGTCTAAATGGGGTAATGAGTAGGCCAACTGTGAGTGGTAGTGGGGAGTCGAGGCGGAATTGCCTCCTCAATGTCAGTTGGAGTAGAATTCTCAGTCTTTGCCCATGGTTGTTGCTCTGCAAGAGTTTTACTCATGCTGTTTTTTTATTCCCCTTTACATGTCTGCACATCTGTGGAAAATAAAACGAAGATTCAGTCAATCTGCTCTCTGTGGCAAAGAAATGCAGAGTGAAAGTTGGACTGAATTGTGTTATTATACAATAAAGGAATCCTGATAACTATTGCTCAAAGCTGCCAAGAAAAATGAGAAATTGACCCGACTGTGTGGATTGAAAACTTCTATTGAAAGAAAAATTGACACTAAGCTTCACTAAAACCCTTTGACAAGCCTTTCTAACAGGAGTTGGAGTTGGACTGGTAGTAAGGCAGAGGGAACCCTGAAACCCATTCATCCCAGAACCCCACATTGAGACACATCCTCCCTTTATTATTTTAACAATGAATTGTCAGTAAAATGTGCTGTTCTGTTATTTAACTAGTTTAATGTGACTCAGAATTAACAGCAGAGCAAACCTATCAGCCTCAGTTTCCCCGCATTGTTTCTCCCCCCCACCCCCGGAACTTATTCTCTTTCACACAAGCCCCTCAACCTCCCCTTTGATACTTTTTGCCATTTACCCTCATTAAGGGACAATTTACAATGGCCAAATAACCAAAAGTTACATCTTTTGCTTTTGGAATGTGGGAAACTGGAGCACCTAGCGGAAACCCAAGCAGATAACAGAGAGAATGTGCAAACTCCACACAGACAGGATCGAACATGTACCACTGAAGATGAGAGGCAACACAACTGTGCTGCCATATTTAACTGCTTAAAATATCTTCATGCCACATTGCAAATTAACATTCTAAAGAAACCTTTGACACAAGTTGAAAATAAAATAAAAATCTTTCAGCACTCCCAGACAGGAAATGGTCATAAACTGGTGCCAAAGGCTCCTCTTCATGTTGTGGGATTGATTGAATCTTGGGGCGAGACTTGGTTTTTTACTGTTTACAGCTTAGCCTTTGGGTTTGGGATAAGCTGTGTTCTGGATTCTGCCTGTCAGGGGTCGTACAGAGGACTCTGCGGAACAAAAATGGAAACAGAAAAAATCGGAGATAATCAGCAGGTCATGCAGCTCCTGTGGAGAGAGAAACAGAGTTGAGGTTTCAGATTGAAAAGTCTTAATCAGGAGGTTTTTGATCTTTATTTCAGAGTTTCAGCATTTGCAGTCTTTTGATTTTCAACCACTGGTTGCCAGTTGCTAGTAGCAAGTGGACAATATGAATGGAGAAGTCAAGCAGGGGGAAAAATGGAAAGCAAATTATTGTCACTGATATTGTTCAGTGGCCAATGATGGCACTCGTTTTGTTGTTTGAACCTCCCTAATCTATGGGTGGAGTTCAAAGTTACTTCATTCATTGGTGAAGACTTCTTACAACTGCACTGATTCAAAAGCATTTGGTGAGTTTTGTGAGGTTGGCTTCTTCCTGTGTGGAAGACCTCTATGAATTGCAGTGGACCATTCTGCTGTAGTCCAACTCTTGCTCTCTGTTCATTCTATAATAAACTAAATCCCACTCTTCACAATCAGTCAGAAAGATATGTTGCAACTCTCTCTTGCTTCCAGATCCGTTCATTACCATTACATTGAATCCTTGGTACACCTGTGGTACGCTTCTGGGCTTTGAAAAGTCAAGCCTGTGTTTGTCTGTCTATCTATTATTGGACATGAAATATCTAAGAAGTGGACGTTGCTCATTTGTCTTTGGTTCAATAATTATCAATTAACTAACATAACCAAATCACCCAATCATTGGTGTATTGCAGTTGTGGGAACTTGTGTATTAATTGGCTGCCAGGATTCCTACATTAGAGCAATTATAACATTCAATATAATGGGAGATTGCAGGCAGATGCAAGACTAATAAAGATTGGCATAATAGGGAATTTAAACTTTCTCAATATGGATTAGAACTGCTATAGGGCAAGGACTTTACAGAGCAGAATCTGTCAAATGTGTACAGGAAAGTTTCTTTCAGCAATATCGAAAGGGAGAGGAAATTGGGAAGGGCAAGTGACTGAGGTGTCAGTGGACGAGCTTTTTGGCACCAGCGACCACAGTTCTATTAGCTTTAAAATAGTTAAGGATAAAGACAGGATGGGTCTACAGGGCTAAAGATGATTGGAGTAGGATGTTTGCAGGCATTGATGTCTGGAAAATGGGATGTATTTAAAAGAGAGTTTAGAGATACAATATGGAAACAGGCCCTTTGGGCCACCGAGTCCACGCCATCTATGGATCACCCAGGCACCCATTCTTGTTATCCCACATTTACATTCTACCCGCTAGGGGCAATTTACAGAAACCAAAAAATCCTACAAACCCACTCATCTTTGGAGTGATGGTGAGAGTTCAAGGTATTAAGGAACTGAGGAGAATACTCAAGAAATAAATCAGGAGGGCAGGAGATGGCTCTGGCAGATAAAATGAAGAAAGCAAACTCAATGCTAGCATTTATTTCAAGAGGGCTTGTATACAAAAACAGGGATGTAATGTTGAGGCTCTATAAGGCTGGTAAGGCCACATTTGGAATATTGTGAGCTATTTTGAGCCCCATGTCTGAGGAAGGATGTGCTGGCTCTGGAGAGGGTCCAGAGGAGCATTTACAAGAATGATCCCAGGAATGAGTGGGTTAACCTATGATGAGTGTTTGTCGGCATTGGGCCTGTACTCGCCGGTGTTTAGAAGAACGAGCAGGGGCCTCATTAAAACATACCGAACAGTGAAAGGCTTGGATAGAGTGGATATGGAGAGCATGTTTCCACTAGTGGGAGTATCTAGAACTAGAGGTCATAGCCTCAGAACTAAAGGACATTCTTTTAGGAAGGAGATGAGGAGAAATTTGTTTAGTCAGAGGGTGATAAATCTGTGGAATTCTTTGCCACAGAAGGCTGTGGAGGCCATCAGTGGATATTTTTAAGGCAGAGATAGATAGATTCTTGATTTGGTATTGGAGGTTATGGGGAGAAGGCAGGAGAATGGGATTAGGAGGGAGAGATTGATCAGCCATGATTGAATGGCGGAGTAGACTTGATGGGCCAAATGGCCTAATTCTACTCCTAATCCTTATGACCTTAAGGAGAATCCAAGGAGCACAGTGAGAGACGGAGAGTAATTAGAGAGAGAATAGGTTCCCTGGAACTGGAGGAGATGTGTAATATCCTCAATGAGTATATCTCCTCTGATTTTTGCATGGAGAGGACATCTCAGATCATAGTTGAAGAGGTATTGGACGTCCTAGGGCATATGAAGATAGATAAATCTCCTGGGCCTGATAGATATATCTGAGGATGCTGTGGGAAGCAAGAGAAGATATTGTGGGAGCCCTGGCTGAGATATATGAATCATTGTTATGCACGGTTGAGGTGATGGATGACTAGAGGATGGCTAATGTTTTGCCTCTGTTTAAGCAAGGCTGAAAGAAAAAGCATGGGAGCTATAGCCCAGTGAGCCTAACATCTGTGATTGATAAGTTACTGGAGAGGATTCTGAGGGATGAAATATACAGACACTTACCAACTTATAGGCGACTTATGTAAACTTGCACTTACGTGAACAATTCTGTATTCGGTCTTTAGTTCAATTAAGACAGTTTCTAATTTCCACAACATTGAACAATCACTAAAATTGACATCAAAAACAAGCTAGCAATGGTGGCGGTGCTTACCCAGAAGGCCGCAAGCCACAAAAAGTGCCTCGATAGCAAGAGTGGGTGATTCCGACATGTAAAATCTGATTTAGGTGAGGGTTCACAGAACATAATCCTAAATTTATGTTCTTAAGTGATAGGAGCAGAATTAGGCCATCGGGCCTTCAAGTCTACTCCGCCATTCAATCATAGCTGATCTATCTTTCCCTCTTAACCCCATCCCCTGCTTTCTCCCCATAACCCCTGACACCCGTACTAATCAAGAATCTATTTATCTCTGCCTGAAAAATATCCATTGACTGCCTCCATAGCCTTCTGTAAGTAAGTCAAGGAGTTACTGTTTATGCATTGGTTAGACTGGGGCTCAATAGCAAAAGTCAACATGGTTTTCTATGTGGGAGTGTGTCATACTAATTTGATTGAGTTTGTTGAAGAGGTAACCAAATAAGTTGATGAGGGTAAGGCTGCAAATGTTTATGACTTTGATAAGGTTTGATAAGGCCTTAGATAAGGAACCACATGATAGGCTGCTCTGGAAGGTTAGAAGGCATGGGATGCAAGAAGAGATAGCTAACTGAATACAGAATTGACGTCATGCAGAAGGTGGTGGTGTAAAGATGTTTATTGGACTGGAGGTCTGTGACAAGTGGTGTCCCTCAGGGATCGTTGCTGGGCCCATTGCTGTTTGTGGTTTATATCAATAATATGGATGAGAATGTACAGGGCATGATTAATAAGTTTGCAGGTGACACTAAAACGAATATTGTAGACTGCAAAGATGGTTATCAAAAATGACCGTAGGATCTTAATCAGCTGGGCAATGGGCTAATCAGCTGAGCTGAGGAATGGCTAATGGAGTTCAATGCAGATAAGTGCAAGGTGTTGTATTTTGTGAAGTCAAACCAGGACAGGACCTTTACAGTAAATGATAGGGTCTGGGGCGTGCTGTAGAGCAGAGGGATGTATGAGTGTGTGTACATAGTTCCCTGAAAGCGCCACAGGTTGATAGGGTGTTAAAGAAGGCTTTTGGTACTTTTGCTTTCATCAGTCAAGATATTAAGTTTGGAAGTTAGGAGGTGTTGCAGCTGTACAGGGAGTTGTGAGGCCACATTTGGAGTACAGTGTTTAGATTTGGTCACCCTGCTACGGGAAGGATGTAATTAAGTTAGAAAGAGTGCAGAGAAGATTTACCAGGCCTGAGGCGGAGGTTGCGCAGGCTAAAACGTTATTCTTTGGGGCGTAGGAGGCTGAGGGGTGATCTTATAGAGGTGCATCAATTATGAGAGGAATAGATATGGTGAATGCACAGCATATTTTACCCAGGGTTGGGGTGTTAAAAATCAAAGGACATAGGTTTAAGGTAAGAGGGACAGGGTTTAATACGAACCTGAGGGGTAACATTTTCACATAGAGGGTGGTATGTATGTGGAACCAGCTGCTAGAGGAGCTGGTTGAGGCAGGTACTATTACAGCTTTTGAAAGACAGGTGGACAGGTACATGGATAAGAAAGATTTATGGGCCAAACACAGGCAAATATGACTAGCTTAGATGGAGCACCTTATTCGAAATGGACATGTTGGGCCGAAGAGCCTGTTTCAATGCTGTATGACCCATGACTGCTGTCTCACAGCGCCAGAGACCTCTGTTCGAACCTGACCTTGGGTATGTCTGGTTGGAGTTTGCTCATTCTCTCTGTGACCACATGGGTTTTCTCAGGGTGCTCTGGTTTCCTTCCACATCCCAAAGATGTATAGGTTTGTAGATTCATTGGCCTCTATAAATTGCTCCCTAGTTTGTAGTGAATGGAATAACATGGAACTAGTGTGAATGGGTGGTTGATCATTGACATGGACTTGGTTGGCCGAAGGCCCTGTTTCTAAACTAAAAAAACTGACTCTGTGACTCGGTACAGATCTAAGTGGCACAGAAAGGAGAGTGATTCCAAACTCTGCCACCTTTTCTGGACCATTCATCAAGATCATCAAGGGGTGGCAGAGTGGTACAGCTGGCAGAGCCACTGACTCACACTGCCAGAATCTTGGGTATTATCTGTGTGGAGTTTGAATGTTTTGCCTGTGACTGCACGTGCTTCCCCCCGGTGCTCTGGTTTCCTCTCGTATCACAAAGACATGCAGGTTTGTAGGTTAATTACCATCTGTATAATTACCCCTAATGGGTCAGGTGGATGAAAAAAATGGGACAATATAGAACTAGTGGGAATGGGTGACTAATGATCAATGTGGACTTGGTGGGCTGAAGAACTGGTTTACATGCCATATCATTACACTGAACTGAATTAAGCTAAGCTTTATAGTTATTAACCCAGGTTCCTGTTTGACCCACATTCAGACATTGGCCATTCAATGTCAAATTGAATGTGTGAGGAAAATGGGCCTGAGATAAGATTCCACTGATGGCGTTTTCTTGACATATTTTCCTCGGGTTCAGAGGCCCATTCGCTCTGGCAAGCAGTTTTGTAATTTCTAGTTTCAAATACTTGGGTCTTTGTGACATGACCAGGTCCAGCTAAAATCAGCAAGAAGGAGGAAGGCAGTGATTAGCCCAAACCATGTGAAAATAATCAATCTTCCCGCCTAGAAACTGGCCAAAATTACATGGCAAGACAGAAAGAGATTTATTACACAGAGTGTTCAGATTTGTACAGCTGTTGGGCAAATGCACAGTCTACCTTATTTGAAGTCGGATTACATGGAATGAAGTGAGATTGGCTGGAGTTTTGTTTTGTAACCAATGTTTCTCTAGGAGCTGGAGTGATTTACTACAGTTAATGTTTGTGTCCTTTCCGTTGTCTGCTGAAGTTCATGATTGAAGGAATCATTATCGCATTATTGCTTCAATCTACTTTGAGACGTTTTATTCCAAGGCATTTCAATGGCAGACTTCAAAACAGAATTAGATAAATACCTGGAGAAAAAATCCTTCAGATGAGGGCGAGAGACTGATCAAACAACCCTGAAAAACTGATGGAACAGACTCTGGGCTCAGCTACCTCCTTCTAAACTGTGTTGTTCTCTCTCCCGCAGCATCATGCCCTTTTTATGACCAATCCTCCACAGAGCTAGATAGTGTTCTGTAATTCTTATAGATCTTAGCAGCTCCTATTGTAGGGGGAGACATTGTTGACTCCTATTAACTCCTATTGACGTGTGGCACAGAAAGCTTGTGCCTATTTTTTTAAAGAGAGGTTTATATAGATCTTTACAATATGTATATAATTTCCATCAGGATGTTACGAGATTCAAATTAAAACATAGCCTTCCTTGTCCAGATACACTCTCATCCCTGACAGTCCTAGATGGCCTCCAGGGACACCTGGTCGTGAATGTATTCTCAGAAGAGGGGCAAGCATGCCTCAGGAGGGTAAGGGGAGTTGTATGTTCCAGCAGACGTGGTGAGCAGACAGGAGTTTGGTACAGGCAAAGCTCCGGTGTGAGCCCACATAGGTCTCAGAACAAAGTGTGTGACGAGCTAAACCGTAATCGAAACAAGAGTGGGGGCAGGTTGTTAGAGACGAGGTGGAACTACTATATTGTAGCGACCATAGAGAATGGTCCAGGTCGTCGAACCCTCGGATTGGCCAGCGAGGTCACGTGTGAACGCGACCATGGGGATTGGTCCAGGGAGCGACATCGCTGATTGGCCAGTGTGGTCATGTGCGCTTTTGGCGCCCGAAATGTTCAGTTCGGCGAAGTCTTCGAAGAAGACAGTAAGTTTTTGATGGTTGTCCTTTACCTTGTTGTTTAACTCTGCATTCGAATATTGCGGCTGCAATAAACTTCTTCTACAACCAACAAGTTTTCGGACTCGCCATATTGGTGACCCCGACGTGATCTGGACGATCACCGACTATGCAGGAACACGACGCCTCGTTGTTGATTGCCGCGCCGGGCACACCGGAGTTAAGCGCGGTAAGCGTTCACCTTCCGTTGTTTTGGACGCATGCACCGCAATCTTGGTTTATCCACACCGAAGCTCAATTTCATATAAAGAAGATATCGGACGACTCCACGATGTATTACTACCTCGTCAGCGCTCTATCGTCGGAGACGACCACGCGCGTGATGCGGTTCATCGTTAATCCACCTGCGGAAAGCAAGTACGAGGCCATGAAGAAAGTGTTACTGCGAACCTTCGGGTTTAATAAGCATGATTGCGCTGCAAGACTTCTGCACCTACCGGATCTTGGAGACCGACGGCCTTCCGTTCTCATGTCCGAAATGATGATGCTAGCCGGTGAGCATACGGATTGCCCTATGTTCGAACAGGCATTCCGAGAGAAGCTTCCTGAGGATGTCCGACTGCTGCTCACGGATTGTTCTTTTAAGGACCCCGAAGCATATGCAGCGAAAGCGGACGCGCTCATAGCGGCTAAAAACAAGGCAAGCGGTTCGATCAACAAGGTCTTGACATCAGTGACCACGCCACAGCGACATCAAGATGGCGCCGCGTCTCCCGCCAATTCTCCGAAAGCCCGCCAAAAAGATCCGCACAAGCGCGGCTGGTGCTATTATCACCTACGATGGGGTAGCGAATCCCGCAACTGCCGCTCGCCTTGTACCTTCGCGGGAAATGCCTCGGCCGATCGTACATAGGGGCAGTTACGATTGGCCAGAACCGACGCCTCTACGTCCATGATCGATTCACGGACACAGAATTTTTGGTAGACACGGGAGCCATCGTCAGTATAGTGCCGCCGACCGACCTCGAAACCAGATCGGGTAAGACAGGTCCCACCCTCATCGCGGTTAATGGCAGCCCCATTCGCACTTTCGGTATACGGAAGATGTCCCTTGTGTTAGGCCTCCGCACGTACGAATGGCCATTCATCATAGCCGACGTCAGACAAGCGATCCTGGGCGCGGATTTTCTCTGGGCTTTTTCACTGGTCCCTGATGTCCGCGGTAACGACCTCCGACCCTCCGCCGGAGATGAGCCCGTCGCTCCGACAATCGCCTCCCCGCCCAGCCCTACTGTCCAGGCCGTCGTCGCGGCCCCTGACTCGTATGCTGAGATCCTGGCGGAGTTTCCAGAGCTGCTCATTCAACGTTTTGACACGTCTTCGGCCAAGCACGGCGTGGTCCATCACATCCGCACCGAAGGCCCTCCCGTTTTCGCTCGGGCCAGGAGACTACCGCCAGACAAACTGGTGGTGGCACGGGCGGAGTTTAGGAAGATGGAGGAAATGGGAATTGTCCGTCAGTCTGACAGCCCGTGAGCCTCGCCGTTACATATGGTCTCCAAGGCATCTGGGGGGTGGAGACCATGTGGCGATTATCGGCGTCTCAATGCTGTCACCACGGCTGATCGCTACCCCATACCGCACCTACAGGACTTTTCATCTGGGCTGGAAGGAGCGGTGGTGTTCTCCAAAATCGATTTGGTGCGAGGATACCACCAGATTCCGGTGCGACCGGAGGACATACAGAAAACTGCAACGATTACTCCGTTCGGGTTGTTTGAATGGTTGCGTATGCCTTTCGGTTTAAAGAACGCGGCACAGGCTTTCCAACGACTGATGGACCGTGTGGGCCGGGGTTTACCTTTTTTGTTTATTTATTTAGACGACATCCTGGTCGCCAGCCCCTCAGTGCAGGAACACCAGGTCCACTTGCGGACCGTGTTCCAGTGGCTCCAAGACCACGGGCTCATTATCCAACCCTCCAAGTGTCAATTCGGCCTCCCTGCTCTTGATTTTCTAGGGCACAGAATTACCCCTGCCGGCGCCTCCCCTTTGCCCGAGAAGGTGGAGGCTATCCGGGCATTTCCCAGGCCCACCACAGTAAAAGGGCTACAGGAGTTCGTAGGCATGGTTAATTTCTACCATCGGTTCGTTCCGGCAGCTGTGCGAGTCATGCGCCCGCTTTTCCAATGCCTTGCAGGAAAACCGGTAGAGTTGATATGGTCCCCGGCCGCAGAGTCGGCTTTTACAGCAGCTAAGGCAGCCTTGGCAGACGCCACCATGTTGGTCCACCCGAGCCCCTCCGCCCCCACGGCCCTGACGGTTGACGCCTCTGACGTGGCGGTGGGCGGGGTTCTGGAGCAGGTCGGTGGCCGTTGGCAGCCTTTAGCGTTTTTCAGCCGGCAACTAAATTCGGCTGAGCTGAAGTATAGCGCATTTGACCGAGAGCTTCTGGCTCTCTATTTAGCTGTTCGTCATTTCAGGTACTTCCTTGAGGGCCGCCCATTTGTGGCCTT
This sequence comes from Rhinoraja longicauda, assembly GCF_053455715.1. Lineage (NCBI taxonomy): Eukaryota > Metazoa > Chordata > Chondrichthyes > Rajiformes > Arhynchobatidae > Rhinoraja > Rhinoraja longicauda. The sequence continues at coordinate 44,715,339 of NC_135956.1, read as the reverse complement.
TACGGACCACAAACCATTAACATTTGCATTTTTTAAATTGTCTGACCCATGGTCGGCCCGCCAGCAGCGGCACCTGACTGCTATCTCCGAATTCACCACCGATGTCCGTCATGTCGCGGGTAAGCTTAATGCCGTTGCTGACGCCCTGTCTAGACCTGCTTTTTCCCCTATTTCGGCGGTGGACTGCGAGGTGGATCCCCAGGAGCTTGCGGAGGCACAGCTTCTAGCGGATACTGCTTCGGCATACCAGTCCACCACTTCGGGATTGAAGTTGGCCCAGGTAGCTTGTGGGTCGGAAGGCACAAAAGTCTGGTGCGATGTTTCTCTTCCCCGTCCCAGGCCGGTAGTACCGCCCTCCCTTCAGCGCCGGGTTTTCGATGCCATTCATGGGCTGGCGCACCCGTCCATCCGCTCCACCTCTGCTTTGGTAGCAGCTCGGTTTGTCTGGCATGGCCTACGGAAACAGGTAGCGGGTTGGGCGCGTTCCTGCGTTCCCTGTCAGACCGCTAAAGTCCAGCGCCATGTCCAGCCCCCCGTACAGGATTTCGAGGTCCCAGCAGTTCGTTTTTTCCACATCCACGTGGATTTGGTCGGGCCTTTGCCTTCCTCCCGGGGCTACACCCACCTCCTCACGGTGGTGGATCGGTTCACCCGGTGGCCAGAGGCTTTCCCATTGTCTGATATTTCGTCAGCGTCTTGTGCTAGGACTTTGGCCCTTCATTGGGTAGCTCGTTTCGGGGTCCCGGCAGTTATTACCACTGACAGAGGGCCACAGTTCACTTCGTCCCTCTGGGCCGCGCTCGCAGAACTGTACGGTTCCAAGTTACAACCCACTACTGCATATCACCCCCAGGCAAATGGACTCGTAGAAAGGTTCCACCGTCAACTTAAGGCGTCCCTCAGTGCAAGGCATGAAGGCCCGGACTGGGTAGACCAGCTCCCCTGGGTTCTTTTGGGCATCCGGACTGCTCCTAAGCTAGATCTCGGTGCGTCGTCCGCGGAGCTAGTATATGGCTCGACACTTCGAGTACCCGGAGATTTGTTTCCGGACCCTTCAGACCAGCTGCCTACAGTCCCATCAGTGTTAGCATCTCTCCGGGAACGGGTGGGCTCCCTGGCTCCAGTTCCGACTTCACGTCATGGGTGTCCCATGGTACATGAACCGCCTTCCCTGAAGGACTGTGAGTTTGTTTTTCTGCAAAAAGATTCCCATCGCGCCCCGTTGCAGAGTGTCTATCAAGGGCCGTTCCGGGTTTTGCGTAAGGGAACGGCTACCTTCACCTTAGACATGTGCGGCAAGAGTGAGCTCGTCTCGGTGTCCCGGCTCAAACCTGCACATTTGGATCCGGATCAACCAGTCCTGGTCGGTCAAACCCCTAGGAGAGGCCGACCTCCGTTAGTTCCGCTCAGTCCAGGACCCCCCGTTCCGGCAGTTCCTCCAGGACCCCCCGTTCCGGCAGTTCCTCCAGGACCCCCCGTTCCGGCAGTTCCTCCAGGACCCCCCGTTCCGGCAGTTCCGCCAAGTCCGGAACCCCCGGCTCCTGTGGTTCAGGCTGTCCCTCTCCGTACTCGTTATGGTCGCGAAATCCGGCTCCCTGCTAGGTTCCGCACCTCGGGTTCTGGGGGGGGTCATGTAGCGACCATAGAGAATGGTCCAGGTCGTCGAACCCTCGGATTGGCCAGCGAGGTCACGTGTGAACGCGACCATGGGGATTGGTCCAGGGAGCGACATCGCTGATTGGCCAGCGTGGTCATGTGCACTTTTGGCGCCCGAAATGTTCAGTTCGGCGAAGTCTTCGAAGAAGACAGTAAGTTTTTGATGGTTGTCCTTTACCTTGTTGTTTAACTCTGTATTCGAATATTGCGGCTGCAATAAACTTCTTCTACAACCAACAAGTTTTCGGACTCGCCATAATATATTGCTGTCTTCACTGGAATATATTACTCTATATAGCAGTCTTGAAGCTGCTGAAATGGTAAAGTATTGTAAGATTGGTTGTGCTTTCTAAAGCCATGATGCACCATATTCAGCTCGTTAGACAGTCCCTCACACCGCATAGGATGGTTTGGTTTGGCCTGCTTTAGTCTTCACCCCCTCCCCTCTGCCCCCACTGACCCAGACATGGCATCTGTAATGAGACTCAGTCATGGTATATGTAACGAGACTCTGCCCTGGGAGGGGCAGCTTTCTGCTGTGGAGGTAACTCTCCCCCCCAAGGCAGTCAGATGAACTTCGGCCCAGGTTGACTAACTATCAACGTTAACAGACATAGAACGTCTCTGACATTCAGCAACACCATAAGATATCTGAAAATTAAAAGTGCACAACTGTTATTTTAAATGTCTATATATCAGAGCATTAACAACACAAAACAATGAACTACATTTGAATCGATTAGTTTAGTTTGGATAAAGTTAATTGTGTTTAATTAGGCTCAAATATGGGATCGCAGCTAAAATTAACATTTCCAATAGGAACACAGAGTATTCCAAACCATCATATTTTCGTATGACACAAAAGAAAGCCATTTTGGCCCATCTAGCCTATGTCAACTTTTGTCTCCTAACGCAGCCCTAAGTTTCCCTTCCTCATTTCTGAGGGGACAGTAAAATACAGAAAAAAAGAGAAAAAAAACTGAGAGTGAGAGACAAGGAGAAAGTTAGAAACTACAAAAGAGATATGGAAAGAAATAGAAAGAGAGAACGGACATAGAAATATGGAAACAGTGAGAATGGGAAGAAAAAGAGATTGACCCAATGAGTTAAGGTGAAAAAAAAGATAAAGAAAGAGACGGAAATTGGAGCAGACAAGTAGAGAGAAAATAGTGAGAGAGTTAGTAACAGACGGGCCCAGAGGAAACCATTCAGAGCGAGAAACCAATAGGCTGTGGGAGACATGGAGAAGGAGTAGAGGTAGAGAGACACAATGTTATTTTGTATGAGGAATTAAACATCAGAAACTGAATGGGAGGTCAATGAGGAGGAGGAGAGAGGGTGAGAGGCAGCGGGGGGGGGGGGGGGGGGGGAAGGAGGAGTGGGTCGTGAACAGGAGGGGTGGTACCCAGTGAGATAGATGCTCCCGAGCATTCAACGGGGAGGAAGGAAGCAGAGCAGATTTGGCAAGGCCAACACTTTCTCTTTTGCACACCACCTGATAGAAGGCCTTCTGTAACGCCAATGCACCATCTCCATTGGCCACTGCTAATCCAACCCACTGGTGTTACTGCATTAATGGGCCTGTAAAGCTGCAGCAAGTAAGAATTTCATTATTCAGTTGCCGGTACATTTGACAATGAAACACTCTTGACTCACTTAATTCTCAATGCTGATACCTATACCTTCCATATCATTAAATTCAGAACGGATTTGTAAAATCCCAGTGGTTTTTGGTCTATTAATGCTCCTCAGATTAGCTGCTCCTGCTCGTTACAAAAGCCTCCGGTGAAACATTGTCACTGACCACTTCTCTTGAAAACCCTGTGCCTTTGGCCCAGGAATCTCTTCCCTCCAGAGCACAGTCAAAGGAAATATCATTATTGTTGGCGGTATATTTCCTGAATAATCTTTATGTTACTAATACATCAAATATCCATAAAGCCCAGCCCAGGATGGTGAATGGAATACTGCCACACTCCATGTGTTAGATGTGTTTGACCATGAGTCAGTTTTTCTCCTATGAGTGAGTGAGTGAGCTCATGTCTACATTCTCCTGAGGTTGACTCTTGCCTTTATTAGTCAACTGTGCCACGGATGTTGAGGGCTGGAAACTGGACAGAAACGAGATGGGGTAAATGTCAATGCACTAGAAACCCCCAGACCTGATTGAGCGTAGTCCATAGCAAGCTGAAGCCATGCAGCAGTGAGGGTATGGCTGCCATCACACCCTACACTTACAACCAGCACCATCAGCACTATGAGACATTGGTTCTGCATAGCCATAGACTGACCCCCCACCCCTCCCCATCTTTGCACATCCCCAATCCTTTCTACTCGTCACATTAATTTCATATTTCATGTATTTTGTGTTTTATGACTGCTGGCAGATCAATTTCTCTCGTGGGATAAATAATGTTCTATGGTATCGTATCATGGCTGGAAGGTGTCTGCAGCTGCTCAGTGGACTTTGTCTGTTTCTTCTTCTCTTTCTTTTATTGTCTACTCTGTCTTAAGGGTAATAGTGAAAGCTATTTTTAAAGATGTCACAATAGAGCTCAGAACAAATTAATCAGCAAATTTAACAAGGTTATGTGAAAGGCAAGTTTGATTGATCAATTGATTGAAGATCTTTGAAGATCCTTAACCTGGGTTGTGCATAAGGGGAATCAGTAGGTGTACTTAGATTTCCAGATGGTGTTTGATAAGTTGCCACATCAAAGGTTATTAGGGAAATTTAAAGCTATCATTGCTGGAGATGACATGTTGCCATGGATTGGAAGATTGTCTGGATAACAGAACAGAGTGGGCATTAATGGGTCTTTTCCTGATAGATGTGGTGCGTCACAGCAATTGGTTCTAGGGCCTCAGTTTTTCTCACAAATTATATAATGGCTTGGACATTGAAACTGAATGTACATTTGATAAATTTTCCTACTGATACAAATATAGATTGAAAAGTCAGTTGTGGAGAAGTCATCAGGAGGATACACGAGGAGACTACAAATAAACGATAGACAGTGGATGGCATGGTGGCGCAGTGGTAGAGTTGCTGCCTTAAATGCTAGTGACCCGGGTTCAATCCTGACTAAGGATGAAGTCTGTACGAAGTTAGTATGTTCTGTGTGAGTTTTCTCTGGGAGCTAAGTTTTCCTCCCACACTCCCAAGACGTACAGGTTTGTAGGTTAATTGACTTGGTACTATTGTAAATTGTCCCTAGTATGTGTAGGATAGCGTTAGTGTGCAGGGATTGCTGGTTGACGTGGACTCGGTGGGACGAAAGGCCTGTTATTGCGTTGTATCTCTAAACTAAACTAAACTAAACTAAGATAGGTCTAGTGAATGGGTGAATAACTGGTAAAATGGGTTGTAATGTGGGAAAATTTGAAATAGTCTATTTTGGCAGGTAAAATAAAAAAGAAACATATTATCTACATTGTGAGAGATTACAGAGTCTGATCTGCAGAGGGTCTGGTATCCTGGTACATAATTCACAGAAGGCCAGGGGGTAGATATAACAATTAGGAATGCTATCAGAGTGTTATTATTTTGCTGTAAAGAGAGTTGATTACAAATGTTAGAAGAAATTGCTTCATTTATATGGAGCATTGATGACTAATCTGGCATTTTGTGTAAAGTATTGGCCTTTTTATTTCATGAAGGGTATTAATATGATGAAAACATTTCAAATAAATTTTACAGAACCAATAGCTGGGTTGTCTTCTAACGAAGACTTGGATGGGCTGAGCTTATATCCACTGGAATTTAAAAGAATGAGAAGGGAATTAATTGAAACAGTAAAATCCAAAGGAGTTTTGACAGGCTGGGTGTGAAGAGGATGTTTTATCTTGTGAAAAAGTCATTATATAAAATTAAGGAGTCACCCATTGCAGCCAGAGAAGAAACAAATGTTTTCTCTCAGAGGATCATGAACCACTGTGCATTCTGTCTCCTGTGCTTCTGAAGTGGCTTTTAATTCTTTGCTGAGACAAGCCATTTCCTATTCCCTCCATGCCAGTGAGCAGGATTCTAAATTTATACCCCTTGGTTGGGTCAAGGGCAACTGCAAGGTTTTCTTTAAATGGCTTTAAAAGAATCACTTATGACTTTGAACTCTTCCAACAGAATTCCAACTCCAACTTTTAACCGTACAGCCCTTATTGCTCTCATCTTTCTTCACCCATGGTATCAACATAATAAATCTCTTGGCTTTGTAGCCTCCATGTCCCACTGAATCATTGAGAGCTCAATTATTTCTGAAGTTTAACAGCTGAACTAAAGCTGTTTGGAGGTAAAGAGGGTTATGAGCGAAACCTGGTTCACGGTTTCCCAGATGAAAACAGGTTTTGACCGATGAGTGAGTGAGCCACAGGAGATCAGAGGTTTAAAATCACTGCCAAATATCCCAAGCAATGAGACGATTTCCTCACAAGTGAAAGTTGCTGAATCAGGAATTGTACGGCTCCATGGTGAGACTGCACCTGGAGCATTGATGTCCAATTTTGGACTCAGGAATGGATATCCTTGCAGTAGAGGGTGCTGGGTAGAGGTTCAATAAACAGTCTCCCAGGACGGCAGGACTGCTGTCTGAAGAGATATTGGATAGTTTCGTAGAATGAGCGGAAATTATATTGAAACATTGGGTTTGACGGGGCTCTTAGGATGGATACAGGAAGGATGCCTGCCCAGGCTGGGGGTCTAGAACTCAGGCTCACCATCTCAGAATGCAGGTGAAGTATTTAAGACTGGGCTGGGGAGAGATTTCTCCACTCAGATAGTCGTGAACATGTGGAAGAAGGAGGTGGATGGATTTATCGATACTGGAGGCATCAAGGAGAATGGCAGAAAGCTGGCATGTGATATTGTGATGGCGAATGGCAGAAAGAACGACTCCCGCACCTGTTTTACTGTTCAACTGTGTTATGAATGCACTCCTTAAACAGATCGTGGAAATGGTTTCCATCACTAATTTGAAGAAGAGATTTGAACAGTCAAAGGATGTGATTTATAGGCATTTAGACGCAGGCAAGACAGCTTCACCAAAGTTATCCTTGGAGTGATGGGCAGAGCAACCTCCTCCCATCCATACTGTCATTCAGTCGCTGCTACAATTCCATGACCATATTTTGAGTAAGAATATTTTAACTTAGGAACCATAACTTGGTGGGCAGTGCTGCAGAAGTACAAGACTTTTCCACTTATATTGTGGGAAAGATTTTGTGTGTTGAAGGGTCTCTCAGATTTAGGTTTGATCCTCGGGTGATGCAGGGCTCCAAGCACACAGCGGATGTAACATGTGCCATTCAAACACAGTGCTGGAACACAGCCATTGATTCTGAAACATGGTAACTTCAAAGATCCAAACCAAGCAACACCAGTCCCGATTCAAACAAAAGCTAAAGAAAGCATTCAATTTTTGGAGAAAAAAAGCATTTAAAAGAGCAGTGATGACATTACTTTTCGGCGTTTAATATGTAATTCGAAATTAATAAAGAGCAACTAAGCTTAGTCCCTTCACCATCCATTCAAACATCCCATGGGTCCTGTGAGTTAAACTAAGAACAGCTTCAATTTCCTCTCACTTGCCAACGCGTCCTTTATTTGTATAAAACCTCACCAATCACCCTTCCAATTGATAAAATGTTTACCCATTGCACAAAGAGGGAATCCATTAGAATGAAGTAGGGAAGGGACCTATTTATCAGGTTGCATTTGATCTTCAAAATTGCAGTGGTAACATTCCTAAGTTGTGGAATTTCTCCTCAAAATTAAGCCCTCTATTACCATTGAGGTCGAGTGCAGTTTGCTGAGCTAAAGACCAAAGGATCTTTCAGAAGTGTAAATGTAGCAGTTGATAAAGTGCAGGAAGTAGAGCAAGATCCCATAAATATTTGTGGCTGTGAATGTGATTGGAGGATAATAATTTCCCTTTCTTCCTCAAACAGGTGCTTTGAAACATGTTGTGTTCACCTGAGGCGACTATTTTGTTTGTGACTTGCAGGGGAACTTACTGGTGACAGCAAGCCATCTAAAGTGTTTGGTGACACATGGGCCTCTATGTGCCTGCTTCCCACACTTTAATGTCTATGAGCTACCATCCCTCCTCCAGTACTGCAGTCCCTCGGTACAGCAGTGAGGGTCCAGTGCAAGTCATGTCAGTGGAGGGGAACTTCAGCCCTCAAACCTAGAGCTGTGTCTGGCACTGTAACTCAGAGCCAATGGCCAGGCTACAGGGAACTTGATTCTCAAGGGGTTTGACAGGCTGGGTGTTAGGAGGGCATGTCTCTGGGCTGAAAAACTGTTGCTGGAGCCAAGGTTCAGGTTTAGGAGTGAGATAAGGATACCACACTCGAAGGGTTCAAAGTCCGTGAAGTTGTCCACTACTGGGAGCTGAAGGTCATTGATGTGTTCAGGTTCAGGGTCAGGGACACTTAGGGAGGAGGTGACATAGGGATTGGGCATGAAAATGGTCCTGAGGCGCATGATCAACTATGATGCTTGATGGAGCAGACTCGGGGAATGAATAATCTCCACTTGTTCCTTTCTTCCAGTGTCCTCACACTTGTCCACCATTCCATTAATTGGCCACAGTTTTGCCTATGCTTCTACCCAATTGGCGGTGAAATGTTCAGAACTGGTTCATTTATTGAGCACCAAGAAGGGAAGGTTTCCGACATGGAGAACTGATGCGAGAGTTGTTTCAATCAGTGATAGCGGTGGGGGAGAAACCACCTCAACAAAAGCCAGACCAACAAGGAAAGGAAAGGACTACATCAGGTCCCTTAGTGGGATACTGTTTGATGAGAGACTTGCTGTAAAGTCACCAGACTATTTGGCTGTTGATTATGTCTCATCTCATAAGATGTGTGATCTTTAATGTACATTCCAAAACCCAGGGTGTTGGATAGAATCAAGTTTTCCCAGGAATACTGACAGGAATTGGATTAGCTGGCCACAGTTCCACAGCTTTCTCAACCCTCCCAGCATTGTATCTTCCACTTCCCTGGAATGCTGGGGCCAATGTCCTGCTGAAACACATTCATCCTCATCTTAACTTGTCTCAGTTATGTGATTTTATAGAACGATTTTTACTGTTCAGCACTCCTGTAATAAACAGGAGCCAAGGTTGGGATCAGGGGAGTAGGGACCATGGTTATATAGCTTTTTATTTTATCTTGGTCCCATTTCCAGTAAGACCTCCTGTTTTGTGTTATGGTACTGCAGGAGAGGTAAATGTACAACATTTTTACAGATGCCTGAAGTCCACAGGGAGTGATTTCTCTCAAAGAATATAGAATAGCTCTTTTGTTTAGACAAACAATCCCTGAAATAATATCCAGACACCAACTGACCCTGCAATTAGTCTGTTATATGAACATTGCCGTCTATATCTTAATCACTATTATTGGGATTTGGACTGGACATTTATTGTCCATTCTGAATTGTCCTTGAGAAGATGGCAGTGAGCTGCCTTCTTGAACTGCTACAATCCAGGTGAAGATGCTCCCATACTGTAGTTCTATTGGGAAGGAAATTCTAGAATTTGGACCCAGCCGTGAGAATGAAGGACTGGCGATATATTTTCTGGTCATTGTGGTATATGGCTTGGAGAGGTGCAAGTGGTGGTGTTATGTACCTGCTGCCCCTGTCCTTCTTGATGATTGCAGGTATGGGAGGTTCTATTGGAGTAGCCTGGGCGAGTATCTGCAGTGCATTTTGTAAATGATACACATGGCAGTCACTGTACACTAGTTGTTGAGGGACAATTGTTCTGGATAGTGGGTGGAATATCAGTTAAGCAGACTGCTTTGTCCTGGATAGTGTTGAGCATTTTAAGAGTTTTTGGGCTGCATTGATACAGGCAAGTGGAGAATGTTCCATCTCCCTTCTGACTTGTGCCTTGTATTTGAAGTTTGGATGTGGAGAATCGCCGCCACAATTCATACCCAATTTGACACATTTTCAGATACTTGGGAACTTATTGAAACAATTAACATGCTTTCTAGTCTAGGCTCCCACTGTGACAGGATGCACTTGGAGCCCATTATTTTATTTCCAAAAGATCCCAGGCTCAATTTATTCTGGACAATGTCCCATGGAAAGAAGATTTTGATGTTCTCCCTGTGAACAAATGTTATTAGTTTCAGGGGAGGTACTTGCTGAATCTAAATCATTTTTAAAAAGGAACGCTGGAAGATCCTTTGGAAGAGTGGACTGTAGCCCACTCCACTTCCCTTGTGCAGGATTCATCCAATGTTCCTGGGCAGGGCAACGTAGTATCTCCATACAGGTACCTCATTACTGATTGATTGATTGATTAAAAGATACAACATAGAAACTGGTCCTTTGGCCCACTGAGTCCACACCAACCATCAATCAGTTCACACAAATTCTACGTTATCCCATTTTCATAATTTACAGAGGCCAATTCATCTATAATGAGACTGGAATATTTAACCCATACGAAGGGATTAAAAGTACCATTAGCAAATTTGCAGATGATACTAAGCTGGGGGGTAGTGTGAATTGTGAGGAAGATGCAATAAGGCTGCAGGGTGACTTGGACAGGTTGTGTGAGTGGGCGGATACATGGCAGATGCAGTTTAATGTAGATAAGTGTGAGGTTATTCACTTTGGAAGTAAGAATAGAAAGGCAGATTATTATCTGAATGGTGTCAAGTTAGGAGGAGGGGGAGTTCAACGAGATCTGGGTGTCCTAGTGCATCAGTCAATGAAAGGAAGCATGCAGGTACAGCAGGCAGTGAAGAAAGCCAATGGAATGTTGGCTTTCATAACAAGAGGAGTTGAGTATAGGAGCAAAGAGGTCCTTCTACAGTTGTACCGGGCCCTGGTGAGACCGCACCTGGAGTACTGTGTGCAGTTTTGGTCTCCAAATTTGAGGAAGGATATTCTTGCTATTGAGGGCGTGCAGCGTAGGTTCACTAGGTTAATTCCCGGAATGGCGGGACTGTCGTATGTTGAAAGGCTGGAGCGATTGGGCTTGTATACACTGGAATTTAGAAGGATGAGGGGGGATCTTATTGAAACATATAAGATAATTAGGGGATTGGACACATTAGAGGCAGGAAACATGTTCCCAATGTTGGGGGAGTCCAGAACAAGGGGCCACAGTTTAAGAATAAGGGGTAGGCCATTTAGAACGGAGATGAGGAAGAACTTTTTCAGTCAGAGAGTGGTGAAGGTGTGGAATTCTCTGCCTCAGAAGGCAGTGGAGGCCAGTTCGTTGGATGCTTTCAAGAGAGAGCTGGATAGAGCTCTTAAGGATAGCGGAGTGAGGGGGTATGGGGAGAAGGCAGGAGCGGGGTACTGATTGAGAGTGATCAGCCATGATCGCATTGAATGGCGGTGCTGGCTCGAAGGGCTGAATGGCCTACTCCTGCACCTATTGTCTATTGTCTATTGTACCTGCCCTTGAGAAGGTGGCCACCATTTGAGTTACCATGATCATAGGGCCACAAATTTCTCACACGGTTGTTGACGAGGAAGTTTTAGCATTTGGACGCAGAACCTCTAAATATTAATTAAATTCGTAGTTGCTTTGACAAAAAACTGATGTGTTCTGGCTCTGCCAAGGTTCTCTTCCTCTCCTTCCTGGAGTAAATTTCCTGAGTCTGTAATTCCATGACTGGGAGGAACAGTGTAAGGCAATTCTGTGATTTTAACTCTGCCCTTGAACAAATCTCTCTTCTGGCTGTGTTGGACCTGTGAATATCCTAACCCTCTAAAGTGAGGTATTCTCCTGAGTTTGGTGTGAATGGCCACTTCTGTAAACTGGGCCACGTGACTCTTGTGAACTGGTGAGTTCTTTGATTCCCCAATAACTGGGATTTAGCATGCAAGGATTACACCTCGAACTGTTTTCTCTCTGGCTCAATGAGGACTACTTTCCATTTAAATCAAATGTTGAGCACCAAAATCTGGAATGATGTTTCAGCTAGCCAGAGGACGTGTTGATGGTTTCTTCTTTTCAATGAGATGTTAAACACTGTCTCTGTCTACTTTCTTTGTAAATAAAAATAATTTCACAGCCAGTATGGGCATTTTCCTGATGTCCTGGCCAATATCTATCCCTCAATCAATGTCACTGAAAATGATAATGTAGTCTACGCATTGCAACGTGTGGCATCTTGCTGTGCATAAATTGGTTGTGTGTTTCCTACATCACATTTCAGAACCATTTAATGTCAGTGAGCCACCTTTCAAGATCCCAAGATTGTGAAAGGTGCTGAACCAACCCTAAGATTTCTTCCTGTTTTTAGACAATAGACAATAGACAATAGGTGCACAGGAATGCTAAGCCTCGGAGAACATCTGTCTCTCTGTAATTTCACAAATCAACCAGCTGTAAGATTCCTCTCCCTGGTATATTCATACTCTGCAGAATTGATTTGCTGGTTAACGAAGGATTGCTTCCAGTTTGGACCATGACAGGCTGTTAATTTATTAGCCTCTAGCTCACTGTGAAGTTGGGGTTGTTCCCTGCGGAGTCGGGAATGTTGGGAGATGTAATAGAGGGGCGCAAAATTTTAAAGGGTTTAAAGTGGGAATAGGGACAGATATTTCCAGGATAGGAGTGTTGGTGACCAATGTTGAGGACGATTTATAAGGATTGGAGAATTATGCTGTGAGTTATGATCCAGGGTGGTGGAAGCAAAATTTAACTTGAACTTCCAGAAGGAAAGTGAAGACATTCAAGAAAAGACCAGTTTGAGGGGCTGTGTGGATAGATGAGGCAGAATAGAACTATTGGAAACCTCATTCCAAGAGCTAAACCTTAGTGGAAATGTTTGTATTTTAGGTGAACACTAACCTCAGTCACTCTGATTTTCTATCGACTGTATCTTTAGTTACACTACAAACCTTGGATTTTTGAAGCATTAATACCTAAGTTATTAATTTATTGTATTTTGCTCATTATATTATCTGTGTGTTATGTATTTATAGGCCTGTTAAGTTGTAGCAAGCATTTGTTGCATTCATTGTTCTGTTGTCACAACAGGTAACAATTAAACACTTAAACACTCTTGACTCTGAAGGTTAATAAGGCTCTTGACCTTTTTCATAACCTAACAGATTTTCATGAAGCTGGACACTGACAATAGACAATAGACAATAGGTGCAGGAGTAGGCCATTCAGCCCTTCGAGCCAGCACCGCCATTCAATGCGAACATGGCTGATCACTCTCAATCAGTACCCCGTTCCTGCCTTCTCCCCATACCCCCTCACTCCGCTATCCTTAAGAGCTCTATCCAGCTCTCTCTTGAAAGCATCCAACGAACTGGCCTCCACTGCCTTCTGAGGCAGAGAATTCCACACCTTCACCATTCTCTGACTGAAAAAGTTCTTCCTCATCTCCGTTCTAAATGGCCTACCCCTTATTCTTAAACTGTGGCCCCTTGTTCTGGACTCCCCCAACATTGGGAACATGTTTCCTGCCTCTAATGTGTCCAATCCCCTAATTATCTTATATGTTTCAATAAGATCCCCCCTCATCCTTCTAAATTCCAGTGTATACAAGCCCAATCGCTCCAGCCTTTCAACATACGACAGTCCCGCCATTCCGGGAATTAACCTAGTGAACCTACGCTGCACGCCCTCCATAGCAAGAATATCCTTCCTCAAATTTGGAGACCAAAACTGCACACAGTACTCCAGGTGCGGTCTCACCAGGGCCCGGTACAACTGTAGAAGGACCTCTTTGCTCCTATACTCAACTCCTCTTGTTACGAAGGCCAACATTCCATTGGCTTTCTTCACTGCCTGCTGTACCTGCATGCTTCCTTTCATTGACTGATGCACTAGGACACCCAGATCTCGTTGAACTCCCCCTCCTCCTAACTTGACACCATTCAGATAATAATCTGCCTTTCTATTCTTACTTCCAAAGTGAATAACCTCACACTTATCTACATTAAACTGCATCTGCCATGTATCCGCCCACTCACACAACCTGTCCAAGTCACCCTGCAGCCTTATTGCATCTTCCTCACAATTCACACTACCCCCCCAGCTTAGTATCATCTGCAAATTTGCTAATGGTACTTTTAATCCCTTCGTCTAAGTCATTAATGTATATCGTAAATAGCTGGGGTCCCAGCACCGAACCTTGCGGTACCCCACTGGTCACTGCCTGCCATTCCGAAAGGGACCCATTTATCCCCACTCTTTGCTTTCTGTCTGTCAACCAATTTTCTATCCATGTCAGTACCCTACCCCCAATACCATGTGCCCTAATTTTGCCCACTAATCTCCTATGTGGGACCTTGTCGAAGGCTTTCTGAAAGTCGAGGTACACCACATCCACTGACTCTCCCCTGTCAATTTTCCTAGTTACATCCTCAAAAAATTCCCGTAGATTAGTCGAGCATGATTTCCCCTTCGTAAATCCATGCTGACTCGGAATGATCCCGTTACTGCTATCCAAATGCTCAGCAATTTCGTCTTTTATAATTGACTCCAGCATCTTCCCCACCACTGATGTCAGACTAACTGGTCTATAATTACCCGTTTTCTCTCTCCCTCCTTTCTTAAAAAGTGGGATAACATTTGCTATCCTCCAATCCACAGGAACTGATCCTGAATCTATAGAACATTGAAAAATGATCTCCAATGCTTCCACTATTTCTAGAGCCACCTCCTTAAGTACCCTGGGATGCAGACCATCAGGCCCTGGGGATTTATCAGCCTTCAGTCCCATCAGTCTACCCAAAACCATTTCCTGCCTAATGTGGATTTCCTTCAGTTCCTCCATCACCCTAGGTTCTCCGGCCCCTAGAACATTTGGGAGATTGTGTGTATCTTCCTCAGTGAAGACAGATCCAAAGTAACGGTTTAACTCATCTGCCATTTCTTTGTTCCCCATAATAAATTCCCCTGCTTCTGTCTTCAAGGGACCCACATTTGCCTTGACTATTTTTTTCCTCTTCACGTACCTAAAAAAACTTTTGCTATCCTCCTTTATATTATTGGCTAGTTTACCCTCGTACCTCATCTTTTCTCCCCGTATTGCCTTTTTAGTTAACTTTTGTTGCTCTTTAAAAGAGTCCCAATCCTCTGTCTTCCCACTCTTCTTTGCTATGTTATACTTCCTCTCCTTAATTTTTATGCTGTCCCTGACTTCCCTTGTCAGCCACAGGTGTCTCTTACTCCCCTTAGAGTCTTTCCACCTCTTTGGAATAAATTGATCCTGCAACCTCTGCATTATTCCCAGGAATACCTGCCATTGCTGTTCTACCGTCTTCCCTGCTAGGGCCTCCTTCCAGTCAATTTTGGCCAGCTCCCACCTCATGCCTCTGTAATCCCCTTTGCTATACTGTAATACTGACACTTCCGATTTTCCCTTCTGCCTTTCCATTTGCAGAGTAAAACTTATCATGTTGTGATCACTGCCTCCTAATGGCTCTTTTACCTCTAGTCCCCTTATCAGATCAGGATCATTACACAACACTAAATCCAGAATTGCCTTCTCCCTGGTAGGCTCCAGTACAAGCTGTTCTAAGAATCCATCTCGAAGGCACTCTACAAACTCTCTTTCCTGGGGTCCATTTCCAACCTGATTTTCCCAGTCTACCTGCATGTTGAAATCTCCCATAACCACCGTAGCATTACATTTTTGACACGCCAATTTTATCTCCTGATTCAACTTGCACCCTATGTCGAGGCTACTGTTTGGGGGCCTATAGATAACTCCCATTAGGGTCTTTTTACCCTTACAATTTCTCATTTCTATCCATACTGATTCAACATCTCCTGATTCTATGTCACCCCTTGCAAGGGAATGAATATCATTCCTTACCAACAGAGCAACCCTACCCCCTCTGCCCACCTGTCTGTCTTTTCTATACGTTGTGTACCCCTGAATATTCAGTTCCCAGCCCTGGTCCTCTTGTAGCCATGTCTCAGTGATCCCTACAACATCATACTTGCCCATGACTAACTGAGCCTCAAGCTCATCCACTTTATTTTTTATACTACGCGCATTTAAGTACAACACTTTAACTTCTGTATTTACCTCCCCTCTCACATCGGTCACAATTGGCCCTGCCCTTAATTTCTTTTCCCCTCTAGAACTTCTGTTCCCATTCTTCAGAGAGTCTTTTGCAATATCTCCTGTATTCCCTTTTTTTTACCTCATCTTCATATTCACAATTTGTTAACCCCTCCCCCCCACTACTTAGTTTAAAGCCACAGGTGTCACACTAGCAAACCTGCCTGCCAGAATGTTTGTCCCCCTGCTGTTAAGATGTAACCCGTCCCTTTTGTACAAGTCACCCCTAGCCCAGAAGAGATCCCAGTGGTCCAGAAATCTAAATCCCTGCTCTCTGCACCAGCCCCTCAGCCATAAATTCATACCCTCTATCTCTCTGTTCCTGGCCTCACCAGCACGAGGTACCGGTAGCAGTCCAGAGATAACCACCTTCGACGTCCTACTTCTCAGTGTTTTTCCCAACTCTCTAAACTCCCGCTGTAGCACCTCCTTCCTCTTCCGCCCGACGTCATTCGTGCCCACGTGCACAACGACTTCAGGTTGATCGCCTTCCCTCACTAGGATTTTCTGAAGCCGGTCCGTGATGTGTTGAACCCTGGCACCAGGGAGGCAACAGACCATCCTCAAGTCCCTCCTGCTGCCACAGAATCTTCTGTCCGTCCCTCGGACGATGGAGTCACCGACCACTACGGCTCTTCCTGACTTCGGTCTCCCCTGTCGAGTATCCTTGCCAACAGGTCCGCCACTCGGACTGGGAACGTCTTCTGCCCCGACAGTTCCCAAGAGGGTATACCTATTTGCAATAGGCACAGCCACCGGGGTCTCCTGTAGTCCTCGTCCACTCCCCCCTGAAACAGTCTCCCACCTTCGCTCGACCTGGGCCCTTGGCGTGACAGCCTCACAATAGGTCCTGTCGAGGAAACTCTCGCATTCCCGGATGGCCCTGAGGTCATCCAACTGCCTCTCCAACTTCACCACACGTCCCTTCAGGAGCTGCACCTGGACACAGTTCTTGCAGGTGTAGCTCCCAGAAGCTCCAGCGACGTCCCTGTCTTCCCACATCCTGCAGGAAACACACTGCACCAACTTTTCCGCCATTACCTTGTGTCTGGCTTAAAACAATTGTAACCTCCTCACCTCAGCCTCCTCGCCGAAGACTCGCACTTTTCTCACAGGGCACTTCCCGGACAGGGCTGCACCCTTTTGCAAGTCTTGCTTATATCACCAATTAAATTGCCTGATTGTCCAATTTACCAGACTTCTCACTTAAATGATCAACCAATCCACGTATTCTCTTCTGACTGACTTATTACACTGTAATTCCCACTCACTTACAGCCAATGGTGGTCCTCTCTCCAACTTCCCGACCTTTACAGACTGATTAACAGTGCCCTATTGGCGCTCTTTTTAAACTGCCGTTTCTACCACTATTAACAGGTACTTACTTTCAGCCAATGGTGGTCCTCTCTCCAACTTCCCGACCTTTACAGACTGATCAGACTGACCTTTGCCTGATTATCACTCCGGGCACTCCTGCGATTTTATTTTGCCGAGGGGCCCCAACTCGCCATATTCTGAAGCCCCCCCCCTCCCCTCAAGTTCTCAGTGCTGCACTCTGTCTCCACAGTATCGCATCAGATGATCCCTTTCTTCACTTTGTTCATACTTCCATACTTGAGAAAATAATTTGGCCCTCTTTATCCATGCTGATTGTATTGCCTTATTTACGTTAATTCCATTTGCTTGCATTAGGCATCTATACCTCTACACCTTTCCTATCCAAGTACCTGACCAAATACCTTTTCAAATTTTGACCTGCATCCGCCACCTCCTCTGGCAGCTCATTCTAGATAATCACAATCTCCTTTGTGAATAACTTACTCTGCGATCTCCTTTAGATTTCTTCTCTCTCACAGTAAAACTGCTTTAGTTCAAAACTCTCCTGCCCTGGGAAGTGATTTTGTAATTTGGCAGTGTTCAATTATTTAATTATAAATCTTCTGTTTTCTGTAATATGTCTTGAGCTGTAGATTGAAGGAAAATGAATACAGTGGATAAAATTATAATTTTTCTGCTGCTTTGTACACGTGATGATGTTCTAACCTTCCCTTCACTTTGTTTCTGTTTATTCATTCCTGATTTTATTGAACAATTCTTCAGCTTATCATCTCTACATCTTGGGATGGTGGTCCCTTTATCTCAGTCCCTCAGTACTGGATTGAATGCTGACCTGCATCACTCTGATCCAGTGTCTAAAGTAAGATTTGAGACTGTCTCTGGCTCAGCGGAGAGTACAGTTCAATCAACTGATACACAGTCCCGATTTCAAGAAGAAGTAACAGAAACTCTGTCCTATTCTTCTCTGATTGTGGTCTGTGGATGGTCAATGAAATGTGACTGATTCTCCCAAAGTTGTTCTATAAATAGACAATAGGTGCAGGAGTGGGCCATTCGGCCCTTCGACCAGCACCTCTATTCAATGTGCTCATTCAGATAATAACCTGCAGGCTATTGATATTCACACTGCTGTGCTTCTCTATGTTGTGGACCAGTTAACACAATAACGTAATCAAGGATCCTGAAAGAAATCAGTAATGAGTCTTTCTCTTTGCATAGCAATAGCTGTTTCCTAATTAGCAGCTAAGACCAATAGCAAGCAATAGGTCCTTGTATGAATTGTTTGTTCCAGATAGGTTGTCTTCTTCCTGATGACATGGTGACTCAGCAGGATGCATAGATTGGGTCAATGAATGGGAGAACATAGAACTTAGAACAGTGCGGCATAGGAACAGACCCTTCGACCACCAATGTCTACAAATATGAAGCCGTTAATCTCCTCTACTTGCATGTGATTTATATCCCTCCATTCCTTACAATTCCATGTGCCAATCAAAAAGGGTCTTAAACACCATTATCGTATCTACTCCCACCACCGCATGCCACGCATCCACCATTCGCTGTTTAAAATACTTGCCCCGCACCACCGTTAAACTTACCCCTCTGACCTTCAAGCTATGCCCTCTTGCCTTTGACATTTCTACCCTGGAAAAAATGTTCTGACTGATTACCCTATCAATGCTTCTCAAGATTTTATGTACTTCTGTTAGGTCTTCCCTCGATCTCTGATGTTCCCGAGAAAACAATCGAAGTTTGTAAGTTTGCCCAACCTCTCTCTATAACTAATACTCTGAATCCAGACAACATTCTGGTCAACGTCTTCTGCATCCTCTCCAAAGCTTCCACATTCTTTCGGTACTGGGGTAATCAGAACTGCATGCAATACTCCAGATGCGGCCTAACCAAAATTTTATAAATCTGCAGCATGATTTCCTAACTGTTATACTCAATACTTTGCCTGATGAAGACAAGCTTACCAGACACCTTCTTTACCACTCTCTTTACATGTGTTGGCACTTTTTGGGAGCTATGGACTTGGACCTCAAGATTTCTCATATAACGATGTGTACAAGGATTGCATTTTTTTGTTTGCCGAAAATGACATCACTGCAATAAAGTTCAGTCATTTGAAATTCTGTGTCTGAATTCACATTCTGAGTCAGACATTGTGGCTTCAAGTCTCGCTGTAGAGATCTGAGCTAGAAAACTGAGCTGATGCTCCTAGTACATTACTGAGGGAGTGCTTCACTGTCAGAGGTGCTGTCTTTCAGACAAAATGTTGAAATGAGGTGCAGTCTGCGTATCATGTTGATAATAAAATATTCCAAACCATGGTTTTGTAAAAGAATAATGGAGTTCTTGGCATCAATTTTAACCCTCAGCTAATGGTGCTGCTGCGGGAGATTACACCACTTGCCGTACACAGATTGGCCTCAGCGTTTCCCACAACGTTGCAGTGACTATAATAGGACTGAAATGGCTGTGGAGTACCTTTGGATGTTGTGACAAGGCAGCATAGATGGCGAGAGGTTGCTCTTTGATGCCAGTATTCGCCCTGAACTTGATCCAAGAAGATGGGGTTTCTGCTTCAGTTCAGTACAAGGGTCTGACTCTAATGGTTTTCAAATTACTCTCTTCAGCTAGAGACCTACGTCCAGGACAGCATGAAGAGTGAACTGGCCCTGCTACAGCAGAACGCTGTGCAGAACCACACAGCCACCATGCTGGAGATCGGCACCAGTCTACTGACCCAGACAGCCGAGCAGACACGCAGACTGACAAACGTCGAGACGCAGGTACGCCCCATGAGGTTAGGGAGTTTTTTTGGGGGGGGGGACGACAACAGCAGAGAGAAAACATGAGAGGGTGCTTGGGTTTGTCGTCTATCGCTAGTGGCGCAAGGGACACTCACACTGGGCCAGAATAACAGTCTTACACACCTCATTCCAAGTTAAATAAAAGCTGAAGAAAAAAAATTCTGGCAATGTTCACTCAAGAATGAGTGATTCTTGTAAATACGTCCCTGGTATCTTTATCTGGTTACAGCATGTTGTAAGAATTTTGTTTAATTAGGTTTGAAAGAGTGAATCGGCCTTTGGCACTTAAACAAAGCAGCAGAAAATGTCAATAAATAGTTGAGCATCATTTTGATTTAGAGGGTCCTCTGAAGAGTGAGGCAATTCCCTGCCTCTTTGTTAGTGGAAGTCAGTCATTGCCTGCAACGGCTGGATGTTAGGTTTGGGATTGATGGCATTGGCGACCATTGGATTAAAATGAAGAGCTCTGTGGCATGATCCATTAACTGGCTTGATCTGGCTTGATCCAGTCCCCTAGTCTTGAATTTGTTGTTCTACATCTGGAATCTCCACTGTGACCTGAGGACGACACGCAGCTCTTATTCCTGATGATGTGCCAAGTGGTTCAAAGAGTGTGCTGTGATGAGTGGGAGCATGCAAACTAGTGCACACACTTGTTCATACATATACAGAGTGAAAAATGAACCATCAACCCAAACACATGTGCACACTCACACACAAACACAGACGGAATTCTGTAATGTTTGGGGTTCCTGAGAAAGCAGTCAATCAACAGGGAGCATCCTTGTGATTCATTGCTTTGGATGAATCTGGAATGCAAGGCTAGGAGGCCACTTCTCCTTTTGACTCTCAGCTTGAGACTCTCCTGTATCAATTCCCTGTGCAGGATCACTGGGTCAAAGCCCTCAATAGGTGCCCACGTTTGGATACACAGAATATCCACAGTGTTTTTAAGGGGAATGTAGACAAAGTGAACATACATCTGCACATCACTGAAATAAGCTATTCAGCCCACTGGATCCATGCCAACCGTCAACCATCCATTCATACTAATCCCATTTAATTTTTCTCATATTCCCATCAATTCCCCCCCAGATTTACCCATCACCTAATCACTAGGGGCAACTTACTGTGGCCAATTATCCTTCCAACCCATAAATCTGTGAGATGTGGGAGGAAACCAAAGCACACAGACAGCACCCGAGGTCAGGATTGAACCTGCTTCCCTGGAGCTGTGAGGCACTAATGGTGGAGCTGGCTCCAGGGGTTGCTTCAGTCCCTTTGGTCCGAGATTACCTCCACAACACAGCCGGGTAATTGAGCCTAAAGCAAAATGTTGCAGATGCACAAAATCTGAAATGAAACTGAAATTCTGGAAGTCAGCAGGTCAGGCAGCATCTGTAGAGAGTGAAAAACAGGTTGAGGATGTTTTAAAAGAACTCGGAAAAGAGAGAGACAAGACATGTTTCAAATTGTGCAGACAGTGGGCAGGGCACAGAGAAGGAAAGGTCTATAATAGGGGGAAGGGGGAGCAGATGTCTCAACATTGAATTTGGCAACTTGTTGGTCAATGAGGGGGTAAATTATTCTGTGTACTCTATATTTGCTTTTGTTTACTAATTATTTTCTCTTCTTCCATTAAATAATGTCCCAGTGTGCAATGTTTATTGAAGAATGATTTGCAATGTTTAGGTTTTGAATCAAACCTCACGACTGGAAATCCAACTGCTGGAAAATTCTTTATTCACAAACAAGCTGGAAAAGGAGTTGCTTCTCCAGAACAACAACATCTACCAGCTGCGCGATAAGAACAGGTAAACGTGCCAGTAAGCCTCCCACCCTGACCCACAGACCACGCAGGGTTAGGCTCTCTAAAGCAATAGAGAGTGCCGGGGAGAGAGGAACACTGTTGAAATATCAGGTTCAAGGGATTTTGCAGTGTGTACCTACAGATTCCTGCAGGTGCCAAGACCAGGCAATAAGGTGGTTATGATTGTATGTGTTATGACTGTATGGCAAATGAAGTTCCTTGTATGTTGCAAAACATGCTTGGCTAATAAAGTATTATTGTGATTATCGAAGATGATTTCCTTTAGCACCTCTGGCATCGAGTACAAGGGCAAGAAGCTATGCTGGAACTGTGTCCGACACTGACCATGTCTTGAATACGCTCAGATTAGCACGTTGGGGGAGATCTGACTGCACTGGGGAGAGAGCAGAGGGGAATATTGCGGGAATGGAAATTTGTAGCAATAAGGAAAAGCTGAAATTGTTTTCTTTGGAGTGGAGGAGACGGAGCGAGGCTTAATGGTGGTGTGTAACATTATGAGGGATTGGATGAAGTAAAGAGGGAGATTCTATTTCCCTTTAGTAAAAAGCCATGTGACATGGGCTTGAAGTAAAGGATAAAACCAGTTAAGAAACCAGTTAAACAGAACCTGGCTGTGTACTTGAACCATGATCTGCCGGGCTGTGGACTCAATGCCAGGAGGTGGAAGTAGGCTGGGAAGCGCTTTTGAAACAGCACAGACATGAAGGGCTGAATGGCCTCCATCTGGGCTCCAAATAATCCATGAAGCTCGGACAGTCAGTGTGGAAAACAGCAGCTCTGGAAAATCGACCAGGTGCTGCTTCACTGCTGGCTGTTCTGTGCTGCCAGAGCTTTGATTTCATGTGGGTGTCGATCCTGTGCGTTCAGGCCAGTGAACTATTCGTTGCCAGAGTTGTCCTCACTGCAAAATAGGCAAGCATGTGTTGATCTCTTGATCAGCAGCAAGGCAGTAAATTTACCAGATGCTCTGAACCAGGCAGCAGAAGAGGATGTGGAGGAGAAAGGCAGACTTTAACCTCCAACCTCCCAGTCTCAGCACATCCCGGAGAAGCCATGGCCTTTAAAACCTGGTCACTGCAGTAATGTAGGGAAATGCAGCAGACAGCTTAACCTCAGGGTAAGACCCACAAACAGCACTCAACAATGGCCTGATCATATTTGCAGGTCCATAGTTTGGAGATGTTACCCATGACACCAGGAACTCCCCCCTCTTTTTTAAATAGTACCATGGGATCTTTAGAGTTCAGCCGAGAGGGTAGGCACAGCTTCCATTTAATATCTTGCCTGAAAGACAGCACTTTCAACAGTATAACGCTCCCTCAGCATTGCACAGGAGTGCCAACTGATTTTGTGCAATGGTTCTTGAAACAACAACCTCCTGACAAGGAGATGAGGGAGTCACACACACTGAGGCAGGATGAGAGATGTAAGATTCAATGGAGATAACGTATTGACCTGGGCTGTGCTTGTCAGGTTGAAGGCTCCTAAATCCACGAGGTGAATAGTTAGGGAGAAGAGCATGGATAAGAATCACACTGATAAAAGTTTCCCATTTCGCCAATTACCATTAATTTTCTCAAAGGGGTAAATGTGATATTTCCGAATTACAGTTGGTTCCTGTCCAGTGTCACTTAAGCAAGTTTGCACGTTATTTTGACAGTTGAGAATTTTGCTCACAAGTCATTTCTAAACATTGGACCGATATCAACTATAGGACACGTTGCTGCTGTGATATTCGCTGCAGCTCTGAAGCATTGTTTTAACTTCAATTGTGGATCACCTGGAATAAAAGGACATTGATAGTGAACACTGCATCAGTTCCTTCCATTTACGAAATCGGAATTTCATACTCCATCACATCATGGGACATCAAAATCACTTTCCATACAATGGACTCCTTTCTAAAGCACTGCTGCTGCTGTTCTAGAGGAGATGATGTGGTCAATTTTGTTCTGAGCAAGACCCCCCTCCCCCCCCAAAGGAGTAATTGTTAATGGCCAGATCATCTGCTTTGGTGATCCGTTGGTGAAAAGAAGGATCTGATGGTATTTTATTATTTTTCTTAAACAAAGGAGATGGATCAGGGAGGGATTGCCAAGATATAGTGTGATATCATTTCCAAAAACTGCAGTGAAATGTTTGTCAGGATGAGCATACTTGTCTGTTTACACATAAAGTAAACACTATTCTTTTGCGTGTTTATTTATGCAAAAATAAAACCCCTTCGACAGTACACTTTCCTTCACAAGATGACAATTTTTCTTTTATTATTCATTTATTGGTTCTGGGCTTCGCAGGCGAGGACAGTATTTATTGCCCATCCCTAACTGTCCTCCAGAGGTGGGTGTGAGCTTCCTCCTTGGACTGCCGCAGTCCTGGTGAAGGTGTTCCCACAGCACTGTTGTGGAAAGAGGTCTAGCATTTAGACCCAGTGGTTAAGCGGGACCCGCAATATATTTCTAGGTCAGGGTTGTGTTGAACTTGGAGAGGAAGCTTGGAGGTAGTGATGCTCCCACGGACAGTGATGGAAATGGGTTTTAGGAACCAGGGGTACTCTAAGGTCCGTGAGGCTGAGGTTGGGAAGGAGGGGAGGGGGGGGGGGGGGGTTTATGTGCAGTCATACCCATGGAAGAGAACAAGAATGCATAACTTGTTTATGTGTATTTATAATATAATTTATTGTGTGTTATATGTCATAGCTGCTTTCGGGCATCTCTCTCTCTCACTCTCTGTTTACATTACAAAATGTTCCATAATGGTATATAATCTCCATTTTTTTCTGTCACCTCCTCTTTCTTTCTGCATGCCGTTTCTTCAGCACGCCTTCTGCCACTAAGAAGCCATGTCCTCACATATTCTTCGGGGTTGAATTTTGACAGAGGAGGTCCCACCAACTTAATAAATAGAAGAGTTGAGAGATGATCAGTTTGAAGTCTTGTACATTGTGGTGACATGCAGAAATTCATGCCACTGAAGCTTCTTTCACATTCTGCTGTTGATACCGGAATTGTATTTACAGCCGTAACCAGCTGCTAAAAATCTGCAGAAACTATCTTCCCTTTAGATTCCTTGAATTCTTTGAAGGCTCTGACACAAAGCCGATCATTTAAGCCAAATTGTTCTGCCATTTCTTCTACATCATTATCCCCAAAGGTAAAAAGTGAATCTTCTGGAATATTGTTAATATCTAAATATTTCGACTTGTTAATTAACTTTTTACATTCATCATTCAAAGCTGTTGTAGATTCAAGCAGCCTGGATTTCATATTATTGACCAAACTCCTCAAAAACTGTTGTCTATATATAGTAGGTACTTTACCAGCTCTCAAATTTATTCCATTAAATATCATCTGGCTTGTTGCTTTCTCCACTTGAGTATAAAATTTTCCTGGCTTCTCTATTTGATATTCAAGAACCTTAATAGTTCGTTTAATTTCCTCATGTGCTTTACTAAGTGTACAATTTTGGTTCTGCAGTTCAAGTGACAGTTCAGACAACTCTAGCAAACTGTCCATCAACAAGCTCAAATTGTTTACAAAAGCTGATGACTCTAATACTTTTTTCAGCCCTTCGTACTTTGCTCTCTCTGCACTAGATCCTGAAGCATCCAAAATGCTCCCAAATAGCTTTATAAGACTGCCACATTGCCTTTATAGTTAGGTAAGACGAAGCAACCCATCTCACACTGAAAACACGACCAATTTTCAACAGTTGACAGTGAAGAGCCTCAGCACATGCAGTTAACTCATCCTGATTCTTAGGAGACCTATGATATAAGGAATACAATTTATCACAAAATATCTGAAAATGATTCAAACCTGCAACTTCATTTATAGCATCACCTACACTGAGTTCAAGCCTGTGACTGGCACAGTGCCAAACAGTTGCATTAGGGAGTAGAGGGAAATCATCAAGAAATAGTTTTGCAACCCCTGCATTTCGTCCTAACATTACTGATGCACCATCAGTTACAAGTGATATCACATTTACTTTTAGGTACTGTATTGAAAAACCACCTCTTTGTATGCAACTTAGAAGCCCATCATATATAGATTTTGCATTTGCACCAAGTTTCATATGTTCTAAGTCAAAATAGAATGATATAGGTTGGGAAGATTCACCAACTGCTGCTCTCAAGCAGACTACTAGAACAGTTTTCCCATTAATAGTAGTAGATTCATCAATCATAATAGACATATTAGATTGTTTTGAAATTATATTTTCCACCACTGTCTTTCGCATCTGGTTCCCTATGTAGTGAGAAACATCTGCACATGACTTACGAGAGTGTAGAACGTACCCTAAGTCGATGCCGTTTCTTTCTTGCAGTTCAATATCAGAAGACATATCTGTGTAGGGCCTACCTTTGTGTACAATATTATACAGTTCTAAAAACTCGACCTGTTTTTGCTCCGTCCTTTATCAGTGACATATACACTACATTTTCGATTGCTTTTTTTTCAGCTGTTTCATTGATTTTTTGGCATCTGATATGAGCTTCACTATTTTTGTGCTTAAAAATCTTTTTTCTTAAACTCAATAACTGTTTTGCTTTGTCATCACTCACTCCTACTACATTAACACTGCACCACTCACGAGACAAATGAATTCCTTGTGTTCGTTCAAGTCCAAGTTGACACTAGCTGCATACACTACATCCTAGTTTTCTGTTTTTAACAATTAGCCAGGGATATTCTTTCTTTTTGTTTAGGTACATTTCTTGTGTCCAACAGTCTGGAAGATCACATTTTTCAATATCTTTTGAAATGTCTTCACATGCAGCAGCATCAGGCAAAACAGCTGCATCAGTTACATTATCATTTTCAAATAATTTTGCCTTCTTTTCTGGCTGAGTGTTTTCATTATCATTTATTTCTTCATCGATCTGAAGACGCTGTCTTTCAAAGTATCTCAGTATGCTCATTTTCATAGGGGTACACAAATCTGAAATTTATAGATATTTGATAGTGATTTGATAGTGATATACAATAAAATTTGATAGTGATATATAATGAAATATTTTCGCTGGCACTATTGTTTTGCTAAATAAAACCACCCACAATAAAATATTCACCGCACGATTTAGGCTGGAAAAAACTATTGGTACTACTTATTTTTGGTACTACTTAATTTCTCCCCATCCATTCTAATTTAACTGAAACAACTGAGGCACTGCGGCAGAGAGGCACAGCGGCAGAGCGCCAAATAAAATAACGTGGAATAATAAAAATAACGTGACTTTACCTGAGCCCGTGCTCGCAGTTCGGTAGCCCTGACAGTGAGTTTAAGAAATTCTCCCTTGAATTTTATTCAAAGGAACGCGGTGTCATTAATACATGGTCTAAACACAATTACATTTACTGAGGAATGTGGATCGATGTATTGATGACACATTGTATAACTACTACCTGTTAACTACTGGCTGTTAACAAGTGCTAACAGTGGCAGTTAACAAATCGTTTTCGTCTGAGTTGAATAAAGTGATAAACGACTCGAATCTTTCTGCAGTGCTCATTAAACCCCAGCTGGAAATTGAAAACTAGGGGAACGCCATCCCCCTGCGTACCCCCCCATTTCCATCACTGCCCACGGAACAGTAATTTAGCAGGGCAGGTTAGGACCTCTTACAAAAAATCTACATTTTGACGTGGTCCATGTTACCTTTAAATTTATTTTGTGGGTAGATTTTGTTCTAATCCTTCCATCTATTGGGATGATCCTGATCTTCCTCACAAGTTGCCACGGTCTCTCATTGCCAGATAACATTAACTCCTTGATTAAATCGCCCAAGACAGATCATCGGGCCACTCTCACATTGTTGTTTGTCGGGGCTTGCCAGTGTCATTTGGCTCTTACCTTTCCTATTCTACAAGAGTGAGCCCATTATAGAGGGCATTTCATTGGCTGAGGGTGCGTGGGATATCCTATGATAGTGACCATTTGCAGAAATAAAGATTATTTTTAAATCATGACAATTTATCGCTTTGCTACGGCTTCTTCCTATGAAGACTTGGTAACAAGGGTTTGCTGTATTTCCAAATCTCCATTTCCTCCATCCCTGCCCCTCAACCCACCCACACCCACTGTCAGCTTCCTGGAGCAGAAACTCCTGGCAATGGAAGGCCAGCACAAGGAAGAGATGGAGAGCCTGAAGCAGGAGAGTGGGAACCACCAGGACCTGGTGCTCCGGCAGAGTCGCCTGGTCAACGATTTGGAGACGCAGCTGGGCTGGGCCACCATCAACAACACCAGCCTGCAGAAGCAGCAGAAGCAACTGGCCGAGACTGTACACAACCTCCTCCAACTGGTCTCACGAGAAACGGGTGAGCAGACCTTCCTTTCATTCTAATATGCATTTTACTCATGAAAAATATCTATAGGAAATACAATGCAATCAGTGGACATCTTTCTTTCATTGCTCAGTTTTGCGATACAGCATGGAAACAGGCCCTTCGGCCCACAGGGTCCACGCTAACCATCAATTACCCATTCACACTAGTTCGATGTTATTGCACTTTCATATCCATTTCCTACACATTAGGGGCAATTTTATAGAGGCCAATTAAACTACAAACCAGCACAGGAGGAAACTGGGGTACCCGGAGAGAACCCAAATGTTCATAGTGCAAACTCCTGCTCTGAAGAAGGATCCTGACCCAAAACACCACCTGTCCATGTTATGCAGGGATACTGCCTGACTCGTTGAGTTACTGCAGCAGTTTGTGTACTTTTTTGGTCACAGTGCAAACTCTACACAGCCACCTCCCGAGGTCAGGATCGAATCCGGGTCTCTGGCACTGTGAGGCAACAGCCCTACCAACTGCGCCATTGTGGCTCTAAAATGTCGGCCATCAAACATAGAAACATAGAAAATAGGTGCAGGAGTAGGCCATTCGGCCCTTCGAGCCTGCACCGCCATTCAATATGATCATGGCATACTAAACAAGTACATACTGTTAAAATGTACTCATGAGGGCGTGCAGCATAGGTTTACTAGGTTAATTCCCGGAATGGCGGGACTATCATATGTTGAAAGACTGGAGCGACTAGGCTTGTATACACTGGAATTTAGAAGGATGAGAGGAGATCTTATCGAAACATATAAGATTATTAAGGGGTTAGACACGTTAGAGACAGGAAACATGTTCCCAATGTTGGGGGAGTCCAGAACAAGGAGCCACAGTTTAAGGATAAGGGGTAGGCTATTTAGAACTGAGATGAGGAAAAACTTTTTCAGTCAGAGAGTTGTGAATCTGTGGAATTCTCTGCCTCAGAAGGCAGTGGAGGCCAATTCTCTGAATGCATTCAAGAGAGAGCTAGATAGAGCTCTTAAGGATAGCGGAGTCAGGGGGTATGGGGAGAAGGCAGGAACGGGGTACTGATTGTGAATGATCAGCCATGATCACATTGAATGGCGGTGCTGGCTCGAAGGGCCAAATGGCCTCCTCCTGCACCTATTGTCTTTTGTCTATTAATGCTATTTGAATTTCTATATCACACAATACACCGTTGAGGTGTTTGAGGGGCTCTTCTATAAGGCCCATCTCCTCTGTCCAGTGGTGGGAGGATCCTGGACTGTAGACCTTCTCTAAAAAGGCTTTTTGGTGGCTGCATTGAGCTTCGGTGCATGGCTCAACCTGCCCTTCTGCACCTTGGAATGTGTCAGTCGACAGCGTTCCCTTGCAGACATCTTGTATTGGAAGACCAACCAGGTTCAGGGAGACAAAAGTGAGTCAATGCTATTTCTCTGCAGAGTCAGCATTTCCCCAGAAGTGCTTGGGGGTGGGTGAGGGGGTGGGGGGTGGGTGAGGGGGTGGGGGGGGGGGGGGTGGGTGGTGGCTGGTGGGTGGGGAGGTGGGGAGGTGGGGGGGGGTGGGGGGTGGGGGATGGGGGGGGGGGGGAGTCCCTCAACCAGTCTGGGCGGAGTGAACCTTTGTCAACACCAGCACCAAGGTTTTGTATTTATATAACGCCTTTAATGCAACAAAATCCACTGGGGTGATATTCAATATTGGCATGGAACAACATTGGGAGATGACAGATTAAAGAGGTTATTTCTAATGATTAAAGAAGCAGGGAGAGGCATGGAGGTGGTTTGAAGAGGAAATTCCAGAGCTCGGAATTCCCTTTCTCATCTTTTTGCTCTGCCATCTCGTGGCGGACATTTCCACCCTTGGAAAAAGTTTCAGCCTGTCTACCCTCTCAAAGCCAGGATTTAATGCAGAAGCTCCAGAGTTGTAGGAGCAGGTGGAGCTGGCAGAGTTAGGGCGGCAAGGATTTGAACACTAGGATGCAAAATTTAAAACTGGAGCCCTTCCTAATAGGAGCCAGTGAAAGTCAACAGAACAAGGGTGATGACCATTGTTGAAATTCTCCAAATCTGAATCATTGCTGTCTCTTGGGTGAGCTATTGAAAAAGCAGAGGCATTCCTTCCACCAAATTTCCATCGCCAAAAGTGGAAGTTACAAATTAAAGAAACCTAATGAACCTCCAAGTGCCGAACGATTTAATTGTTTCTCTGCGCATACTCAAGCCAATGTCAGAGCTTCCCTGCTTCTCCATTTACAAGGGCGGGACTGGCCATTATTGGGGTAGTTGCTGCCCCATCAATTCCATGTCCTCTGTCCCACACCTCCTTCTAGCCCTTTATGTGTAAATGAGGAGGGCACGGGTTGAATCCCCACCTGTGTTGCCAGGGACATATACAGGAGGTGGGGAGAAGGAACGATCATGAGGCACATTAAGGATCTGCAGAAATGCAGCTGCTGATGAAATCTACCTCTGTTTAATGTGGCTTCCAAAAGAAGTCACACCTATATCTAGGCTTAAATAAGTGGACGTGGAATAGATGTTTCCAGTAATGGGAGAGTCTGGAATCAGAGGGCACCAGCCTCAGAATAAAAAGACATACTTTCAGAATGGAGGTGAGGAGGAATTTCTTTTGCCAGAGGGTGATGCATCTGTGGAATTCATTGCCACAGACGGCTATGGAGACCAAGTCATTGGGTATTTGTAAAGCTGAGCTTGATAGATTCTTGATTAATGATGTCAAAGGAGAAAGCAGGAGAATGGGATTGAGAGGGAAAAATAGACCAGCCATGATTGAGTGGCAGAATAGCCTCGATGGACTAAATAGTCTAATTCTGTTCCTGTCTTATTTTCTTATTGCTGTTCATGCACCAGTCTGTGTCTTCAGTTAGCTCCCTCATTCTTTCCCTGAGTGTCTGCCTGTGTCACAGCCTCCACTTCACCGTCTGTATTTCTCTATATGGACAAAAGAGACTGCAGATGTTGGAATCTGGAAGAAAAAAAAAGCATTTTTCTTTTTGCTCTTTGCTTCCAAAGATGCTGCCTGGCCCGCTGAGTTCCTCTGGTGTCTGTTTTCTGTGTCTCTACCTGATTCTCAGCCTTTCAATTTTCTCCACATGCGATCCCTACCTCCCTCACTTCCCTGCCCCTCGTGCTGATGTGTACATCCTACTAAGGGACTTCAGTGGACTGACTGCATTAATTCCCCAAACATTTAACCAGCATGGATACAATGCCATGTCTTCTGTTATTTTAAAGAACACAAGAGTTTAAATATACACAGGAACAGTGGGATTGATGTTGGCGCTCTTTAACCAAGACCATTGCTAAGGCAAGTGGTGGAGGATTGCAGTTTTTCTAATCACACTTCATCAGACCAGTGGGATCTCGCCTCCAGGTCTTCCATGTTTTAGTCAACAGCATGCGCTGAACATCCCGTTGTTATTACAGTGCTGGCAGCTCAATGCTGATGTTGAGTGATGTTATTTAATGTGAATTTGTTTTCTTAAAATAATGGTTCCTCCGACTTCAACTGCTCCACAGGGCTACAGTTCTCAATGACCAGCCTGTCAGTCAAACCACACACTATGCTCAAATGGTTCATTTCAGCTGCTGCATTTGAAGCAGATAAAATCCTATTATTGATCCATTTAGATGTAGCTTTAGGGGAGGAAGAAAGGGGGGAGGAGGAAAGTGTGGTGGGGGGGGGGGGTCTTAAAAACAGGACTGGGCTGCAATGGCCATTTATAGGCAGAGGAATCTCGCATTTCTACAGCAACTTTTATGACCTCACTATGTCATAGAGCTCTACAGCACGGAAACAGACCTGTTGACCCAACTCATCAATGCCAAAGATAGACACAAAATGCTGGAGTAACTCATCGGGAATCCAGCACCTCTGGATAGAAGGAATGGACGACGTTTTGGGTTGAGACCCTTCTTCAGACCAATCAACGTACCAATCAATGCCAACCAAGATGCTTACCCAAGCTAGTCCCACCTGCCTTAAGAAACATTTTGGTGCATGATAGGATAGGTTTAGAGGGATATGGGCCAAACATGGGCAGGTGGGACTAGTGTAGATTGGGCATGTTGATCAGTGTGGGCATGTTGGGCCAAAGGGCCTGTTTCCACACTATGACAATACCTGTTCATGGCCCATATCCGTCCCAACCTTTCCTATCCATGTACCTGTCCAAGTGTCTTTTAAATAGCGTAATTGTACCCAACTTTACCACTTCCTCAGGCAGAAACACAGTAGCCAATCTATGCACAGCAAGATCCCACAAACACAATGCAGCAGTACTACCTACTGCATGCACACACAGCTGCCCTCCAACCGAGCTCAAGACTTTTCAGACTTGGCCTTACCTTGGCCAGGAACTATTCTTTCTTGAAGGTCTCATCTGATGCCTCTGAGGCTGGCAGGGGGCAGTGATGCGCCAATCTCCTTCACTGTCACAGTTGCTAAGGGGTCCTAACTTGGCCGTCCCTGTCATCAGTCAGTCCACACATGGTTATTATTTCCAGATGTTGAACTCTGTGAATAAACATGGGTATAGTGATTGACACAGAGCACAGGGGAGGAGAAATCCCTATTCATGTTATATAATAAGCATAACTTGTAGGTGTCAATGTTTCTAATAACTCTGCTTTGAAGCATGTTAAATGCTGACCTGCCAGTTATCTGTAAAGTGCCAATAGTGTCAGTGATGGTAAGAAAGCCCCTGGCCAAATCCCTGGCACTGATGGATCTGGTCAGCTTAGGAATGCCTCAAGACAGAAATTACCCCATTGACTTTTCATTCATTGTCTTCCACTTTAAACAGGCATAACTAAATTATTTATTTTTCCCTTAAGCTTCATTGAGAGAACAGAACAAATATTTTTTTCAAAATAAGCTTTAAAACAGGACTGTCATTCATTCTTACAAGTTGATAATGGTTTTACTCTCTTCCATTCACAGCTAATGTTCTCCAAAATTATGTTATTTCAAGGTAAAATGAATCCAATTTATAATCTTTCAGTTTCTATGCATGTGAGATCTCCTCCACA
Organism: Rhinoraja longicauda; assembly: GCF_053455715.1. NCBI lineage: Eukaryota > Metazoa > Chordata > Chondrichthyes > Rajiformes > Arhynchobatidae > Rhinoraja > Rhinoraja longicauda. The sequence continues at coordinate 44,682,266 of NC_135956.1, read as the reverse complement.
GAGTCTCACACAGCTAATGATAGCTCCAATTGCAATTCTGCTTCAGTATTCAATGCCAAATAATGTCTAAAGAATTGTCAACAGCCAAATCCCACTCAATGGACCAAGGTTCAATTCATTTGCTGAAGTCTTGAAGAAGAAATATCACTCCAAGAGTGTAGTATAGCAAATAAATGTTTCAAGGTTAAGTCGTACAATAAAATGAAAGCTTCTTGGTATTTTAGCATAGTTCCTTACATAACGTAGGTGGCAACCATTTATTTAACAGATTAATTTAGTTAATTGCCTTTAAATCAAACATTGCAACTCCATGTTGGAAAGAAATGTAACAAATTAATTTTATCAACTCTATCTGAATCCACTGGCAAAATATTGTTTGGAGTAATGATTGAGCAACTCAACTCAAATAACAATATTCAAGCAATTCAAAAATCCAAGCAATTCAATCCTGTGGGCGAGCTGATGAGAATGTGAGAAGAATGAAAAAAGGGTATTCGTGTAGGATTAGTGTAAGTGGTTGATTAATGTTTGGCGGGGTTGAAAGCCTGTTTCCCTGGCTGTATCTTAGAAACATGTGTAAACACAAGAGAGTTTGCATTCTGTAAGATTCCATAAATGATAAATAGTTTTGCCGACATTGATTGAGAAATAAACTTTGTCCAGGATACCTGTGCAAGACTCCATTGCTCTTTTACAAGCCATGTAGCTGGCTCTATTGGCTCCAACTATGTATTGCTGCTGCAATAGTACGACACAAATTCTAAGTTTATCAAAGCCTAAGCAGTGCCCTCCCACAGTGCAGTGCTCCCTCAGTACTGTCCCTTCCACAGTGTGGTGCTCCCTCAGTACTGCCCCACCCACAGTGTGGTGCTCCCTCAGTACTGTCCCTTCCAGTGTGGTGCTCCCTCAGTACTGCCCCTTCCACAGTGTGGTGCTCCCTCAGTACTGCCCCTTCCACAGTGTGGTGCTCCCTCAGTACTGTCCCTTCCACAGTGCGGCACTCCCTCAGTACTGCCTCTCCACAGTGTGGTGCTCCCTCAGTACTGCCCCTCCCACAGTGCGGTGCACCCTCAGTACTGCCCCTTCCACAGTGCGGCACTCCCTCAATACTGCCCCTCACACAGTGCAGTGCTCCCTCAGTACTGCCTCTCCCAGGCATGATACTCCCTCTTTACTGCATCTCCTGTAGTGCAATGCTCTGACAGTACTACCCCTCCCATAGTGTGGCGCTGAACCAGTACTACCCCTCCCACAATGCACACTCCATCAGTACTTGCCGTCCCATAGTGCACCCCTCCTTTAGTACTGTCCTTCCTACAGTTGAGAACTCCCTCAATACTGCCTTTCCTTCCGTGTGGCAATCTCTCAGAATTGCCCCTTCCACGGTTTGACTTTTCCATAGTGCTGTTCCTCCCACTGTGCGGCGCTCCATAAATTCTGCCTCTCTCACAGTACATTGTTCACTCAGTACCATCTTTCCTCTAGTGCTGGGACGATTTGAATGTGCACACAGATCTGGACTGGATGAGGCTGGTTTCATCAAAGGCAAAGAGCAGCCCAGGATTGCCATCACAGAGCACACCAGCCCAGTTGACTATCTCTCCCTTTCCTCTCTCCAACCGCAGGGAGATCCGTCATGGAGGAGAAGCTATTCCGAGACTGTGCCGAGGCCTATCATGCCGGTCACAACAGGAGTGGTGTCTACAGCATTCGTCTCGCCGAGATGTCAGAAGCCAGGAAGGCAAGGCACTTGCATTAATCCCGCTTTGGGACTTTAGCCCATGATCTGTGTGATGTGAGGGACTGGCTGACAGTGGTGCATCTCCTTGTGATCTCAACAGTTACAAGGCACTGTGGGCTGTGGACACAGTGGGCAGCCATTTGATGGGTGTAGATTGGGGCACTGGGGGTGAATGAGAGGGAAGAGGGTGAGCAATGGAGAGGTGAGGGAATGTGTGTGACAACACCTTACATACCACAGACTCCTGTACCCCTAAAGGTTACCCAGGAGAAGCTGGGCTAGAGCCCAGCGGGGCAGCTGCACAGTGCAAACCAACCATTTCTACCGTAATGAGCATCTGGCTCCAGAAACATCAGCCCCTGGGTTCCACATTTGCACTGGGCCACATGAATCCTGGCAGCCCCTTGAATGATCTGAGATTTGACTCCAAGATGCCTGCTTGGTTGGCATGGCAATATTGGCCAAAGGGCCTGTTTCCACGCTCTATAACTCTATGAGCTTCAGACCATAGAATGTCCCCTTACCCCTCCGCAAATTGGGAAAATGCAGTATATATTCCTTCCATGTGTTCTGCCCAGTCTTGATACCCGGTGCCTTGTGTCACCAGCTGAAACAGTGCAGAACTGTGACCAATTTGTAATCAATTACCTGCAGCCTCCCTCCATACACCCACACGTTCAGGTACACACACACACACACACACACACACACACACACACACACACACACACACACACACACACACACACACACACACACACACACCCCCCCCACTCACCACATGCACACATCCACAGAATTACTGCCCACTTACCACACACACACACACGCTCAGATCACCTCTCACAAATAAACAACTCACACACATACGTAGTCACATGCACACATCTCACAGAAACATACATAAACAGATTGACAGGGATTAAAAGCGAGCCTCGCAATACCACAGACAATGTATGTGCCAGGAATAAATCAGACTGAAATTAGTTTGTATACACACACACACACACTAACAGATTGACAAGGTTTGATAGCTGGCCTTACAATACCACAGACCTTCTGTGTTCCAGGTATAAATCAGACCGAAATTAGTTTATTTGTTCATCTTCATTTAAGAGCTAATTTTCCCAGTTATTTGCGAATTCCTGCAACTTGGAACAAATTTTAAAAATTGTGGGCCAATACAAAAGTTACAGTTAATCTTTGAATGTGACAAATAAACTCATCAACTTATATTGCAAAGTCAAAACAACATGTTCCAAACATCCTATTAGTTTTTTACACAATAAATTGATGAAATGATAGTGATCCCAGTCAACAATGGATTCCATTTAACTCTTTCCTGGTAATTACGGCTTCACTGCACTGTAACTCCAGTCTCTTGCTAATCTCCAATTCTCATTACTCCACCACTGGGGCTGTGCCTTTGGCTGCTTGGGCCTAGCTCTGGAACACTCTCCCCACACCTCCTCCCCACCTTTCCCTCCTTTGTGCCTAGGTCTAAGATTGGAACTCTTCACCACACCCCCTTCTTGCCTCCTCCTTCCACTTTTCCCCTCCCACTTCCCCTCATCTCCTCCCCTCTCCCTCCTCCTTCAGCTGCCTGGACCCAGCTCAGGAACTCCCTCCCTGCACCACCCCAGCTCACTCTCCTCATTTGCTTTTGTTCACCTACCCTATCTTCTTATTTGGCTTAGTATCACATGTTTAATTACTGTGTTAAACGACCAATATAAATCTGTTATTGCATGGAAACAGACATAGAAAATAGGTACAGGAATAGGCCATTTGGCACTTCAAGCCAGCACCGCCATCCAAAATCCGTATCCCGTTCCTGCTTACTCCCCATATCCCTTGATTCCGTTAGCCCTAAGAGCTATATCTAACTCTCTCTTGAAAACATCCAGTGAATTGGCCTCCTCTGCCTTCTGTGGCAGAGAATTCCGCAGATTCTCAACTCTGGGTGAAAAAGATTTTCATAATCTTAGTCCTAAATGGCCTACCCCTTATTGTTAAACTGTGACCCTGCTTCTGGACTCCCGCAACATCGGGAACATTTTTCCTTGCTGTTGCTTTACTGATGATTTGGAGGATGTGTGTGCCAAGATATCCCATTTGAAAAAAACACATTTATGAGGTTTAGATTTTTTTTTTAGATTTAGAGATACAGCGCGGAAACAGGCCCTTCGGTCCACCGAGTCCGCGCCGCCCAGTGATCCCCGCACATTAACACTATCCTACACACACTAGGGACAATTTTTACATTTACCCAGTCAATTAACCTGCATACCTGTACGTCTTTTGGAGTGTGGGAGGAAACCGAAGATCTCGGAGAAAACCCACGCAAGTCACGGGGAGAACGTACAAACTCCGTACAGACGGCGCCCGTAATACTTTGGGGGCTCTAGGTCTGAGTCTTGGGGTCCTTCAGGGTTCCAACCCACTTGGGGTGAAGGACTTGGGGAGGTGGGGTTTGGTTAATGACCTCCTCTGGTGTTGGGAACCTTACTGTCCCATTGCTACCATAGACCCCACATGGACACCCCCCTATCATGAGAAAAATATTTTTATAGGTCCCTCTTATAACTTTGTTGATTTCTATCAGGCCATCCCTCAGCATCCTCCACTATGGGGAATGCAAACCTGCCCTGTCCATTCGCTCCCTGTGACTGAAACTGAAACCTCAGACTGGTCCCAATCAGCCCAAGGCATCACCCGGGAGTAAAAACGATTGTTAATATCGGCCAAAAATCACGTGCATTAACAAAAGAGAGAATTCAGCAGGCAATTCCCTTGTCGATGTTTTCTTATGGAACACATCACAATACATAAGGTCCCCTGACTCAATTCACTATTATTAATTTCAACACCACATTTTGCAGTCATTAGCACTGTATTTATTTTATTCAGATCAGAAGATACAAATAAGTAAGTAATGGGTCTTTGGGCGAGAATAACAAGGCTTTAATTTACTCCATGAACAGTGCCAAGTTTTACACTGGTGCTATGAGGTAATTTAATCCTCGAGCCTAGTCTTCACACCCAATCTGCTATGGCTCCCGATAGGGGTTCTATCAAATGGAGGAAATTTATCAACAGTTATTAAACTTCCACCCTCAGGACAGGCTGCACAGCTGCGTTATTGCCGGTGACGCTCCCCATTGGCATTATGCAGACTTTGTGAGCTTTCTGCTGTTCACCATTATGTGTGCTAAGGCAAACCACTATCTATTACCACCTTCAACGAAGAAATATAGCATCCTTTATCTAGAATTGCTTGTTTATTTATGCTTAAACCTCTTTGTAATCAGTCCGCAAAACACAAAGTGCTGGAGTAACTCAGCGGGCCAGGCAATGTCTGTGGATGGTGCAGGACTGCTGAGTTACTCAAGGACTTTTTGTTTGGCTCAGGATTCCAGCTTCTGCAGTTCCTTGTGTCTCCATTGTAATCCGTCAGAACTGACTGAAGTGTACAGAGCAGAATTCTGTTCTTACCCATCCTCATCTCAGGTACCTCCACCCCTAATCTATGGCACTCCCCTCCTTGCACCACTCCAGTTCACTCTCCTCATTTCATTTTATTCACCTGCCATAATATCCTCCAGCAGGTGCTTGATCATCCCCACATTTAATAGCTCCATTTTCTGAATTCCCTTCCAAAGTCATCCTCCTGTCCTCTCCCTCCTCCCTTACGAAGCTCCTTAAAACTTCCTCTGTCGAAGTTTTGGGTGGCCTGTCCTGATATCTCCCAGTAGGGCTCACTGCCAGGCTTGCCTTGGTAAAGCTCCTATGAAACAGGCTGGAACATCTTGCTGGAAGTTGTTGATAAGTCAGTGTTTGGGAGAATCGTCCTCAGCAGTCAGAGAAATAGTGAGGGAGGGGCTGGGAGAAATTGGTGAGGGTGGAATTGGGAGACCAGACCATCCAGAATGTCTCAGTTTCCTGCTCCTCTTGGGCCTACTAAAGGCATCTCCATAATTCCCAAGAGCTCAGTTGTCTGGAGCCAGGATTCTGCAACAATGGTGGTGGGTAGATGGAAGAAACATTTTGAACTCATTGAGATCTCCATTACAATGAAGGACCCAGTGCAGATATATGATGAGCAGTGGTACGGTGGTGACACAGTGGAGCAGTGGGAGAGTTGTTGCCTTACAGCACCAGAGACCTGGGTTCAATCCTGACCACGGGCGCTGTCTGCCTGGAGTTGTACATTTTCCCTGTGATCATATGGGTTTTCCCCGGGTGCTCTGGTTTCCTCCCACATTCCAATTGCACACAGGTTTGCACGTTAATTGGCTTCAATAACATTGTAAATTGTCCCCAGTGTGTAGGATGGTGCTAGCGTACTGGGTGATTGCTAGTCTGTACGGATGCGGTGGGCCGAAGGCCCTGTTTCCGCGCTGCATCTCTAAAGTCAAAAGCATTGTTTCAATGGAGATCTCAATGAGTTCAAAATGTTTCTTCCATCTACCCACCACCATTGTTGCAGCTTACTCTCAGCTCTGGGACATCCCCACACACTTGACCTGTCAGGGCGTAGTCTGGGATGGCGAGTGGGTCGCTGAAGGGGAAACTTGTCAAATACCCCGCACAGACATCTATCGCCACAGCTACAAGCTGAGTGACTGGCTGCCCTCGTTAGCTGCTCTCAGGCCTGAGTGATGGGCTTGGTTGCAGCCTGAAGCCAACTTCTCAACAGGGCTGAGCTGGGGAGAAGGTGCCTGGAAATCCATCAATGGGCCAGTCACTGCTGAGGTCCCTCTGTGGCACTTCGAGGAATGATATGATCTTAGTCCCCTCCCTGGTTTAATCTCTGCCACCTTTCAAAAGAAAGCATTGCAATAAATTGACGATTTATTACCAACATCTTATAAATTATCAAGGCACATGGGAATGGGGTGCATCGTTAATCTCAGTCTGCAGAGAGATTTACATCCAGTGTACAGCCCACCAGAGTGAAAGTTTCTGGCTAGGTTTACGATATTCATGTCTCCTGCTGACCCCCAAAATAGCTGATCACCCCGGGAGCCTCATTGATGCGAGTATCAGGGCAGGTGAGGGAGCAGAGAGGGATGGGGAGGGGGCTCTGGAGTTTAGGGCCAGGCAGTTGAAGCACAGTTGCCAGAGGCAGATCCTGCTGACTGTGAGACTGGAATTGATGAAGGAGAGAGAAGAAAGGCAGTAGCTCGCAGAGATCAGCAGGCACATGAACACAGGGAACAAGATTGGTATTTTAAAGTGGTGCGGTCCTTCCTTGGGATACACGGGTGTGTCTGCACACTTCTATATATGCTCAGACCTGGAGTAGAAAGATAATTTTACACATCTCCATCAGATCACTCCTCAGCCTTTTTTTTCTTCGGGAAAAACAAACCCTGCTTATCCACTCACTCCCCATAAGTAAAGTGGTCTAATCCAAGCAACAACCTGGTGACTCTCCTCTGTGTGCTCTCTCCCACACATCACATTCCTCCTGTAGTGTGGCAACCACAGCTGTACACAACACTCCAAGTATGAGGATTTGTAAAGCTGCAACATAACATCCCAACCTTAATATTCTAGGCCCTGACCTATGAAGGCTAGCATGCCATATGCCATTTCCACCATCCTATCAACCTGTGTTACCGCTTTCTGGAAACTATCAACTTGAGCCCCAAGATCCCTCTGACACTGAACATTCCTGAATGCCCCACCAATTACTGTACATGCCCTACCCCTATGTGACTTCCCAAAATCCATTACCTCGCACTTGTCGGGATTAAAATCACATGGATATTCAGGGAATGGAGGGATGTGGATGGCGTGCAAGCAGTTGAGATCAGTTTATTTTGGCATCATGTTCGGCCAATGGGCCTGTCCTTGTTCTGTACTATTCAAAGTCCGATGTCCTAAATTCCATCTGCCCAACTTTCCAACTGATATATCCTGCTGCAACCTTAGTCACCTTTCCCCACTATTAAGAACACTATGTGCAAATTTATTAATCATACTTCCTACATTTGCATCCAAATCGTTCAAATAAACCACAAACAGCAAATGTCCCAACACTGGTACCGTTGGGCACCACAACCTTCCAATCAGTAAAGAATCATAGAATATAGAACATAGAACATTACAGCACAGAAATGGGCCCTTTGGCCCACAATCCTTCCACCACTATTCTTGTCCTCCTAATCAAAGCCAATTCTGGATCCAATTAGCCAGCTCACTTTGGATCTCATGTGTATTAACCTTTTGGACCAGCCCACCATGCAGGACCTTGTCAAATGCCTTACTGAAATCCATCTAGGCAACTCTTACTGCCCTTCCTTTGTCAATATCTAGTACTTCTGCTGATGATTAGGGTAATTTCCTGGTGGTTATCAGCTCGTATGTGGAGTGATACAGTTGCCAGGTCTCACTCTGAGTTGAGTTGTTGGTGTCTCCCCAGGTGTACTGCAACATGGAGACTGCTGGAGGTGGCTGGACCGTCATCCAACACAGAAGGGATGGCAGCGTAGACTTTCACCGGACCTGGAAAGAATATAAAATGGTGAGTGGGAAGTTTCAGCCACTGTGCGTGGTGCAGCTTCAGGGAAAGGTGACATCAGTGTGTAGATGACAAGTTAGTCCTCTGTAACTACAGAAACATTTGTCCCAACAGGTTTATTCCGAGACAAAGTCAGTGTTTAATTAAAGATAAGAGGATGTTCAGCCCTCAAACCTTTCCTCCATTCAGTCAGAACAGGGCTAAACTGTGTTTGAATCAATGACATACAAGGATCTGCAAATGCTGGTTTGTACAAAAGAAACCACACAAACATAAAAAACATAGAAAATAGGTGCAGGATACCCCATGCCTGCCTTCTCCTCATATCCCTTGATTCCACGAGCCCCTAGAGCTCTATCTAACGCTCTCTTAAATCCATCCAGTGATTTGGCTTCCACTGCCCTCTGTGGCAGAGAATTCCACAAATTCACAACACTCTGGGTGAAAAAGTTTTTTCTCACCTCAATTTTAAATGGCCTCCCCTTTATTCGAAGACTGTGCCCCTTGGTTCTGGACTCACCCAACATTGGGAACATTTTTCCTGCATCTAGCTTGTCCAGTCCTTTTATAATTTTATATGTTTCTAAAAGATCCCCTCTCATCCTTCTAAACTCTAGTGAATACAAGCCTAGTCTTTTCAATCTTTCCTCATATGTCAGTCCCGCCATTCCAGGGATTGGAGTGTTGGAGTAACTCAGCGGGTCAGGCAGCATCTCTGGAGAACATGGATAGGTGATGTTTTGGGTCAGGACCCTTCTTCAGGTTTGTTTTCCAGAGATGCTGCCTGACCCCTATGAGTTACTCCAGTACTGTGCGTCTGAATCAATCTCCTCCACCTTGACTCCACAGGGTGAAGGGCGTCGGTTTACTTCATTACCTCAAGCACCTTTCCTCCAACTCCAGGAGACATAACACCTGTCTCTACACCTCCTCCCTCACTCCATTCAGGTGCCCCAGCAGGCCTTCCAGCAGTGAGAAAGGTTCATGTGCGTCTCTCCCAACCCTGTCTACTGCACTCAGTGCTCCTGATTTGGCCTCCTTTACATCAGTGAGACTGAGCATTGACTAGTCAATTGTTTCGCCAAACACTTGCACCCTGTCCTTCTGGATCTCCTGGTTGCTAGCCCTTTTCATTCACCTTCCTATTCCCATACCGTCCTTTCAACTCTTAATGTCCTCCATAGGCTGAGTGAGGCCACATGCAAACTGGAAGAGTGGTACATCATATTCCACTTGTGCAACTTACAACCCATCAATTAGAATATTGAATTCTCCACTTTAAAGTAGATAACTACCCTGATGTGCACACATTTCTTACATCATCTCCCATCACCCCAGTCAACCTGCTCCTTTCCCCTCTAAATACCTACCTTCCATCCCCGAGTCCCATATTTCCCTTTACCCCCCTTCTTTCCCACCCCCACCCTCCGTTCCCTTTGTCCCATATCCCTCACTCCGGCTTTACATTTCACTTATTTTCTTTTTATTTTGTTACCTAAACTCCTTTTGATTTTTTTTCATCTCTGGCCATTTGCAATTACTCCATTCATCTGCCAATCAACCTCTCTCACCTGTATCCACCTATCACTTGCCAGGCGTTGCCCACCCCAACTCTTTTCCTGCTCCCCACCTGAACCAAAATGCCCATTCCCTCCACAGATGCTGACTGACCAGCTGAGTTCTTCCAACATTTTTTTTTTTTTTTACCACTCTGGCAAGATCTGGTTCTAGTGCTAAGGCTCTTTCCCAGCTCTTTAATCCCACAAACCCTCAAGTAAACTCCACGGCCAAATCCTCTAGGAAGAGAGAATTCCAGATCACTTCTGCCCATTTCCCACACCACCTTTGTGTGGTTGAGGAGGCGGGAGTTTGGGCTTTGGTGTTCCTTGGTCAGAAGGCCGGGGTTAGCAAGAGACGCCACCTCAGTCCAGTGAAGAATGGGTTAAAAGAGGAAAGCTTTCATTGCAATGAAATGTGTCCATCACTTACCATGTGGAATATTTTAAAGGGATCAAGCCCAATCCCAGTCCAATCAGAGCCTTTCCAAATTTCCAGACATTTGTTAATATCCAGTTGCACTTGTCTGCAATCTGTTTGGGGAAATGAGATTTAATTATATTACATAATGTTGCAACAGAGTGCTCAGCATTGTTGTAATCCTATAAAATATTTAGAATATTTAACCACAAATGCAAAACATGTTTTTGTTTAAACAATGAAGCAAATTCATAATACTACCCTGCGTTCCTTTTTGCTCTTTGCTCTTGCACATGCATTGACCAGCAAATAGTGTCAGGACCCTGTCATTGAGCTGGAATCCAGACCTTGTTCTGCCCCTGTTTGGGAACTTCCATTGTCTCCATGCTGAGGAAGAAAGTACCAAGTTATTGCCCATTCCCTGTGACCAGTGACTGGAGGGGCAGCTAGGAATTTAACAAAGATGTCCTGCTACTCTTAGTTAGGGGTGACTCAAAGAACCCCTAATATCAGAAGACCCTCTTCCCCACCACCACTGGATTAGACTCGTACCCTTTGACTTGGTAAAGGCTACCAGCCTGTAATCCATCCGTTGAGGCACACCAGGTGCAAGGAGGTACAGACAGGATGGGTGCTGAGAGGCAGTTCCCTCCAACACCTGCAGGAGAGTCAGGGTTTGGGGGAAAGAGGTCTCCTATTTACGGCTGAGATAAACGTCTTCCCTGGAAAGTTGGGAATTATTGGAATTTCCTCAAAGAGGACTCGGGATGCATATTCAAGGGAGGGATCAATAGATGTTTGTCCAGGATGGTAATGAGGGACATGGTGATCAGGTGGGAAAGTTGATAAGAAGCAGGATTAGCTATGACTGGCGGAGCAGGCTCAATGGGCCGAATGGCCTACTCCTGCTCTTGTTTCTTATATTCGTAAATTCCATGGGAAGAGTATAAAGATACAAAAGTCCCACTGATCCTCATTCAATCCATTGGTGCTTTGACCATCAGGCTTCTTGCTGCATAGGTTATCTCTTGAGAGACGCTCTGTGAATGCCTTTGGCTGCTGGAATAGGGAGGTATGGAGCCTCATAGTGAATAAAAATAAGGCTGGATAGATCACTCCCAAAGATTTCCTGAACGGAAGTAGAGCAACAATAGCGCCAGTCTGCATCACTTGATACCCTGGCCTATTTAATAGGCGTACCATAGAGACTTGTCTTAATGTGTCTTAAATTGCTTGCACACTTTGGGTCAGTGTTGACCGTGTAAAATCTTAGCAGGATTATTCATCAAGGACTCTGAATGGGAATTGATATGTAACTTTGGAAAAAGATATATTTATTGCTTTAGTTAACAGATTTTTCATTTCTATGTCGGAGACTTGACCCTGAGTTGAAACGGTTTGCTCTCTTTGTACAGAATATCAGCCTCTGATTACCTCACTGTATTTTAAAGGATATTAAAAATGAACCCTGGGGCATCACTAATTCCGAAAAGGGGACAAGGAGATAGGATTCAATGGATATTCTTGCAGAGTGCCAGGACTGCACAGTGGGCCAAAGGACCTCAACCTGTGCTGTAATATTTCAGTACCTTCCAGTTGTCTGCACAACTGAAACAACCTGCTTCTTTCATCCCCCCCCCCCCCCCCCCACTCATATAGTGTCCTTTGGATTGACTCTGTAACAAAGTGCCATTGGAACAAGGAAGAGGATAGGGACAATAGGAAGCCATTCACCCCTGGTGAGGAGGGAGGAGATTATGAGGGGTCAACAAGGAATGGAAAATCTCTTGTCCTCCTGGCATCCTGTGACCCTGACTGGTCTGTGGATTGTCAGGCAAACAGTGGCGCAGTGGTAGAGTTGCTGCCTTGCAACACCAGAGACCCGGGTTCAATCCTGACTACGGGTGCTTATCTGTACGGAGTTTGTACGATCTTCCCGGGACTGCGTGAGTTTTCTCCAGGTGCTCTGGTTTCCACCCACACTCCAAAGACATACAGGTTTGTAGATTAATTGGCTTTGGTAAAATTCTAAATTGTCCCTAGTGTGTAGAACAGTACTAGTGTACGGGATGATCGCTGGTCGATGTGGACTTGGTGGGCCGAAGGGCCTGTTTCCACACTGTATCTCTAGTCTAAAGTAAAACAAGAGATTGTCCCTACATGCACTTCAGGCTGAGACTGCAGATTGGGCCAGATGATGCCACATGGCCTGCTGATGTCATATGATGCTGATAACATCACTTGCATATTTAACGTACTCTACTGCCTCCTCAGGGGCATCCTTCTTGTCTGCACCAATGTGTGATATCACAGTGACCGTGATGCGGTGTTGTTATTACAACACGGAAGCCATTTGCCCATTGGACCCATGCCAACTCTCAGGAGAACCGCCCTGTCAATCCCTTTCTCCACTTCCTACTTGCCTGCAGCTTTGAACTTGTTTTCTCCAACATGTCCATCGACTGACTTTTGCTTCTCACTCATCTGCACCAAGGAGTAATTTTTACAGTCCACCACCACCATCACCCCAAATACCCTACAAACCCCACAAATCTGCGGGTTGTAGGAGAAACCGCAGCACCCAGTGCATACCATAGCAACTCAACACAGACATTTCTACAGGTCACTGCAGCTGTACCGTCAGTGCAGCAGTTGTACAAGGCACTTTGGCTGCAGTCTGACTTGGTGCCTGGTTTCTCCTGGGAAGTAGTCTGGGGAAGTGGGGTGGGTTCAGGGTTAGATTTCTCCATTTCCCCCCTTCTCCCCTCTCTGCCCAGTCCCTTGACTGGCTGTTGCTTCACAAGTTCTAAGCCTCCATCCCTATTCTCACTGTCAGAAACCAGAAACCAAGTTGTAATTTACAGCAAACTGACTCTCGTCTGCTTGAACACTGCAAGAAGAAAATAACTAAATACTCTGAAGTATAATTAAGCAGAGGGTTATTTTCACAGTTAGTCTGGTTAGCAGACAACACTGTCCTTGTTCTGAGCTGATTTTACTAATTGGCCGCAGTATGCTGCTCTGTAATTCTCTTATACCCCTGTGGTTCACCCTCATCAATCATGTTTAGTGTTGTTATTATATTGGTTTGGCTCTCCTTATTGTTCACTTGATTCACAGCTCATCTCCTTCTGTGGGCTCGGGTGACTTTGTCTTTTCCCAGTGATCCATGCCTCAGTGGTCAGCACTCTCACCTCTGACATTATTATCAGATCAGGCCCCTCTCCAGTTATCAGGAGACTCTGCCTTGTTAATTGCAGGCGGCTGCTCTGTCAGAGGTGCTGCTTGTTTGTTGATCATTATAGAGCTCTCCCTCTAGTCCCATGACATGCTGGGGGGTTTCTCCCTGGAATCCTGGCTGATATTTGTCCTCCAGTCAACACCGCCGCATGTAGAGAAATTAGTTGTTATCACACAGCTTTGGGTGGCATCTTGCTGTGGGATCGGCTGCTGTGTTTCCTACATTACAGCAGAGACTGTACAGGATGCAGCAAACTGCAAGGTATGTCAGGATGATCAAACTTTGTGAAAGGTTTGTGGCCAAGCCCAGTCTTCTCCCAATTTCAATTTCAGGTTCACTGATGAAGATTCCCCAAGCAAAGGTTTGTAAAGAGGTTAACAGTCCAGAAAAAATGGGCAAATTATAATCTTTTGAACACTGAGTCAACAACCAGTTTAGACAGGACCTAAGCTAAGCCTGCACCAGAAGAAACCCCTGCATGTGAATTAGAGCCCAGAACACATCCTGCCACAAACAGTAATGTGCAGGTTGTACACATCAGGTAGTGATGGTGTCTCGGTAAAACTGCGATCACAAAAGCAGAATGGTACAAGGTGACCTAAATGAAAGGGTAAAGCGTTAAAACACATTATGATTATTTAAACATTTTCACTGACAGCACACTTCAAAAATATAAAAAAGCTAAACATTGTAGATTCGGTATACTATAGATATCAGGGAATGCAGCAAACATTCAACAGCTTAAGCAGCAATTGTGGTGGGAGTTCTGACAAAACCTGAGTCTCCTCTTGTTGCTTGATGAAGTATTGCGGATAGCGAAGCATAATAGTGGCTCTGTAACATACCCACTTTGTATTCATTTGAACTGTGAGATTGATCTGCATGTCTCCTCATAGCTGTTGAACTTCCAGGTTGCTGTGGTCTTGTTTTAAATTGGTTTCGAATGATGGATGGTAGATGACGTTCTCCTAGTACAGTTTCTACTTTATGTGCACTTGGCAATCCAGACAGTGGTGCAGCTAGTAAAGTTGCTGCTTCACAGCACCAGGAACCAAGTACAGTCCTGATTCCCGGTGGTCACTGTGTGGAGTTTGCAATCGCGTGGGTTTTCTCCAGTTGCACAGGTTTTTGAGGTGACAAACATGATTAATGTGGGTAGGGCAGTGATCTACATTAACATTATTAAAACATTTGATAAGTTTCCTCACGGTTTCCTGATTCAGAAGATTAAGAGGCATGGGATCAAAAATCTCTTGGTAATGTGGATTCAAAATTGGCTTGGCTACAGAATACAGAGTGGTGAAAGTGTTATTGGAGGTCTGTCAACAGTGGTGTTCTGCAAGGATCAGTGCTGGGACCTCTGCTGTTTCGGTTACACATAAAAATAGATGGATTGATTAGTAAGTTTGCAGATTACATAAAAATTGGTGGAGTTGTGGATAGTGAAAAAGGATGGAGTTCAATCTGACAAGTGTGAATTGTTGCACTTTGGAATGTAAAATATAAGGGGAAAATGTACAGTAAATGGCAGGACCTTGAGGATTATTGATGTACAGATGAAGTACAAGACCATAGGTGCAAGTCCATGGGGTGCAAATCCATAGCACTTTGAAAGTGGAGATACTGGTGGATAGTGAAGACGGTGTACGGGATGCTTACCGTCTTCGATCAGGACATTAAGTATTAGAGTTCGGAAGTCACGTTGCAGCTGTAGAAAACTTTAATCAAGCCACACTTCTGGTGTTGTGTACAGTTCTAGTTTCCCCATTGTAGGAAGGGTGTAGAAGATGGTGCAGAGGTTGCTTGGATTAGAGAGTATAAGCAATAAGAAAAGGATGGACAAGCTTGGAATGCGTTCTCTGGTGTGTTGGAGGCTGATGGAGGCTGATGGGTAACCTGATTAGGTTTATAAAATTATGAGAGGCACAGATAGGGTAGACAGACAGTCAGAGAGTACCAAGGTAGCGATGTCAATTACAAGATGGCATTGGTTTAAAGTGAGAGAAGAAAAGTTTAAAGGAGACGCATGGGGTAACCTTTTATGCAGAGTTGTAAGGAATGTACAATCAGGTGGTGGAAGCAGACACGATAGTGATGTTCAAGAGGCATTAGACACTCCCAGAACTGGCAAGGAATAGAGAGATATGGGATCAGTTTAATTTACAGACATTAGGGGCTAAAGGGCCTGTTCCTTGGTCTACAATCTAAGGCATTCTTCTCTGATTGAACTCTTAGCCATTATATGGACTCAGCTTATCTTGCGGTCTGAGCGTCTCTGTGAAGTGCCTGCTGCATGTTTTACGACCAGACAATTCAACATAAACGCAGGATGCCCCTTTAAAACATACTGGGATTTCTCTCCTGAGTGAGGGTTTGACAGAAGTGTTGGGAATTATTTGGAGATTTGCTTGAAAAGTGAGGAGAAAGGTGTTTACTGAAGGGGGGGGGGGGGTGGTGAAGCAGATTGGCAGAAGAGCAGAGGGAGGGGGGTAGAATGACTTCACTCGGTGGGTTACTGTGATCTGGGACACGCTACAAGAGGTGTGTGGTCAGACTCACAGGGACTTCCAGAGAGAAGTGCTGGAAGGCGAGACTGTTCCTGAGCTGCGAAGAGAGAGCACAGTGAGTGGGACTAGTTGACCCGGCACCACCGCGATGGGCCAGATAGACACCTCCTGAGCCAAACTGTTTCATCATTGCAGCTGTTCATTGCTGAACATTGCTCAACGAGCAAATAACTGAACAATAAAGGCTGGAACTTCACACCAGTTTAGTTCTAATTCCAAGAAACAAAATTGGAGGGAAACCCTCATCAAACATCGGCTTTGTTCAAATTTCCCGTGTTCAGCCCCACCTTAATTTGGAGACGGGGAAACTGTGTTTGGAATTGGATTTCCACTGGGACACGTGGCTAGTGATGCCACCTGCACTGACCATGGTTCCGGCTGGGCAGGAGGAGGTGATCCCTCACGCTATCAGTTAAGCCATTTGCCAGGAGTACACATTTGTGCATGTTCCGATACGGAGCATAATACACCAAGGTCCCAATGGAAACAGGCTAATAACAGTGTTCTCTGCTGTGTTCTAGGGTTTTGGGAATCCATCCAGTGAACATTGGCTTGGCAATGAGATGCTGTTTCTTCAGACAAACCAACGGCAATACTCCCTGAGGATCGACATGCGCGACTGGGAGGGTAACCAAGCTTACTCGGTCTATGAGAAGATTCAAGTGGCCAGTGAAAAGCAAAACTACAGGTAGGGTGTTTCTGAATCTCTGCTGGATCTTGGCAAATTTGCTGAATTCCCCACTCTTGGGATCTTTGGAAATCAGGATGCATTGTAGGATCCAGGGACAATGCCGTGGTGACTAAACCTTGTAGCCATCACTCATCATTGTCTCTAGCACCCCAAGGTACCGGATGAGGGGACTCCCAGTGAGGAGAGCCTTGAGAGCCGGAGGTCCTTAGTGCTCTGTTTCTCCCAGCCTTCACACATAGCATTCCTCAAATTATTCCTTTACTGGACCGCAAAGTGTTATCTGCTGAAAATAATCTATTGTATTTGTGAATTAATTCATGGGTTCTTAAATTGAATCAGTCAAATCACTGATAATCTCTTAGGAATTCTTTTCTGCAAGTGGTGGAGTGTCGGGGCCAAGAGTTCATTCTTGGTCTGATGGTGAAAGCACATACCTGTGCCTTGCAAAGTTGCAACTGTGCCATGTACTCTGAATCTGAATATCAGTTTCACTGAAGGTGACAGCAATAAAACAGTAGCAGAAGACAATGTGCAAACATTAGCACACAAATACGCTGGCATTGAATGGCACTGATCTGAAGATAAATCTAAAGACTATCATATCATATATATACTGCCGGAAACAGGCCTTTTCGGCCCTCCAAGTCCGTGCCGCCCAGCGATCCCCGTACATTAACACTATCCTACACCCACTAGGGACAATTTTTACATTTACCCAGCCAATTAACCTACATACCTGTACGTCTTTGGAGTGTGGGAGGAAACCGAAGATCTCGGAGAAAACCCACGCAGGTCACGGGGAGAACGTACAAACTCCTTACAGTGCAGCATCCGTAGTCAGGATCGAACCTGAGTCTCCGGCGCTGCATTCGCTGTAAAGCAGCAACTCTACCGCTGCACTACCGTGCCGCCCTACTTTGGAAATGTTGGACTACTTTGGAAATGTTGGATGCCAGGCGGCAGTAACAAGCTCCCAGCTTTTAAAGCTCAGATCATATTAACATGAGACGCAAACGACCTGACTTGGGCAGTCTGTTTTGATTTATTAGTTCTCTTGATTTCAGATCTCCTTAAAGTTTCACCCTCTCCACTATATCACTCCCTGCTGCTCCACAACCTTCCAAATTCTCCACAAATCTGATAATGGCCTCAAGTATATTTTGTAAGTTCAATCACTCTGCTTTGTGTGACTGTTCCTTTATCAGCCTGTGCCCTAGATTCCGGCATGTCTGTACTAAACCTCTCCTACCTCTCTTAGCTCTTCTTGAAGCCCACCCCTTTTACTCACCTCTTGGTCATCCATAATCCAATCAAACTTTGTTCAAGAATAATCTCATTAAGAGCGCAATATAGATGCAATTTATTGTGACATGATAGAGTGAGAGTTTGTTTTGTGAGCGTGTAGGCAAGGAAACAAGATGTGGTAATAATAGTTTAATCCACTGCCTGACATTCTGGGAAACTATTCTTGCACATTGACAACTTCTTTCTCTTGCCACAAGTCTTCCATCATGATGTCAGATTGTCTATGAGCTTGGAAAGGAGCTATCTCATCATTTTAATTAGTCTTGCCACGTAGCGATGGCACCAGTGTATACAGCAACACTTTCTGCAATAGCAGCTGTAAAATAGTGTTGCTATGAGATCTGATGCAAGTCACTACTAATGAGTTTGGGAGGCTTTGCCAAGACCACTAAAGTGACATGTAGAATGAAATATAAAGGCTTGTGGTCCTGTGACTCCCTGGACATTTCACTGAGAAGTTTCCAGCTGATCAGCAGGTCAGAAAGGAGCAAGTGCTATAGATTTTTCTATTAATAAATCCTAATCCCAAAATCCTCAATTCCAACTAATAAAGAAAGATAAATGACTAATTGTTTTTTTTGGCCAACTCAGCAACTAAAGGCATGGAGCTGTGCGAGGGAGAGATTATGCCTAGGTATTAGGAGAGTCAATGTGTTTTATTACCTTCAGTTGTACAAAATAATTGGGTTTGGCTCTTGATTTAGTCATGTTTTGTCCATCCAGGCTGAGGGCACACATGTGGCAGAGCAAGAAATAAAAGCAAGACATCTGGTCGTTCTCTTTTTGATCACGGAGTCTTGGAGCATGTTACACGAATTAGAAGCAACACTAGCAAGTTTGCGGATGACACAAAGCTGGGTGGCAGTGTAAACTGTGAAGAGGATGTTAGGAGGTTGCAGGGTGACCTGGACAGGTTGAGTGAGTGGGCAGATGCGTGGCAGATGCAGTATAATATAGATAAATGTGAGGTTATCCACTTTGGCGGCAGAAACAAGGAGGCAGATTATTATCTCAATGGAGTTAGGTTAGGTAAGGGGGAGGTGCAGCGAGACCTGGGTGTCCTTGTACACCAGTCACTGAAAGTTGGCGTGCAGGTACAGCAGGCAGTGAAGAAAACTAATAGAATGTTGGCCTTCAGAACAAGAGGATTTCAGTATAGGAGTAAAGAGGTTCTTCTGCAGTTGTATAGGGCCCTGGTAAGACCAATCTGAAGTATTGTGTACAGTTTTGGTCTCCTAATTTGAGGAAGGACATCATTGTAATTGAGGCATTGCAGCGTAGGTTCACAAGATTGATCCCTGGGATGGCGGGACTGACATATGAGGAAAAATTGAAAAGACTAGGCTTATATTCACTGGAGTTTAGAAGGATGAGAGGGGATCATATAGACACATATACAATTATAAAAGGACTGGACAAGCTAGATGCAGGAAAAATGTTCCCAATGTTGGGCGAGTCCAGAACCAGGGGCCACAGTCTTAGAATAAAGAGGAGGCCATTTAAAACTGAGGTGAGAAAAAACCTTTTCACCCAGAGAGTTGTGAATTTGTGGAATTCTCTGCCACAGAGGGCAGTGGAAGCCAAATCACTGGATGGATTTAAGAGAGAGCTAGATAGAGCTCTAGGGGCTAGTGGAATCAAGGGATATGGGGAGAAGGCAGGCACGGGTTATTGATTGGGGACGATCAGCCATGATCACAATGAATGGCGGTGCTGGCTCAAAGGGCCGAATGGCCTCCTCCTGCACCTATTTTCGATGTTTCTATGTTTCTACACAATTCAATTCTTTACTTAATGTAACCTCACACTTTCCATCATTTGTCTCTTGCTGTTTAAAATACCTCAATCACTTGTAAATGGCTTGATTTGTTCTTAAAGGATTCATTCCATTGCTGCAACAACATTTCCATTGGTTTAATAATCTGGCTGTTACACCGATGTTACTTTAATATGGAATTATCAAGACGCTCACATCCATTCTCTGGAACAAATCTAGGTTGTGAGACTTCATCAGTTTGCAACTGCATACTGCCTCTTTCACCACCGGATCAGGTCAAGTCATGCTTACATTCAACCATCATTCTGTAAGGAACCACTGGCTACCCGCTGCTCAGCATGTCTTGGCCTTGTATGCACAGGCTCTAGTGAATGAGCACGCGGGAACCAAGAGTCGGCCTTCAGCCCCTCGCCTCTATTCTGCCATTCAATAAAATTCTGGCGGAACTGTTCTTGGCCTCAGCTCAACTGACCTGCCTGTCCTCCACTAATATTGACTCCGCTTTAGACTAACAATCAGCCAGTCTCAGCATGATATATATATATATATATATATTCCGTGACTCTGCCTGCGCCGCTTTCTGTCAGTGTAAGGCATTGCCACTAAAGCAGTGGTGTCTCCCTCATGGATCTTAACCAAGGTCACCAAGTGCATTTTCTATGTCTGCTATGACAGTGAGCAGGACCAACTGGATAGTTTAAGCTGTAGCTTGTGGACAATCCAAGCTGACCCTCGGGGGAGGGCAGCATTGTCAGATGAGACATCACCCCGATGAGAGGTTTACTCTTTTAAATGGATGTGATAAATCCTATGGCAGCATTCACAGGATCTCCAATTCAACATTGATATTGTCGTTATCACACTGCTGTCTGTGGGAGCTTGCTATGCATGTGCTGGCTACAGAGGTTACTGTAATAAGACCATGACACCATACGATATAGGAGCAGAATTAGGCCATTCAGCCCATCGAGTCTGCTCTGCCATTCGATCATGGCTGATCTATTTTTCTCTCTCAAACTCATTCTCCTGCCTCTTCCCTGTAGCCTTTGATGCCCTTACTAATCACGAACCTATCAATCTCTGCTTTAAAGTTCTTGCTAATCGGGAACCTATCAATCTCCGCTTTAAAAATACCCCATGATTTGGACTCTACTATCATCTATGGCAACGAATTCCACAAATTCACCAATCTCTGGCAAAATAAATTCTTCCTCATCTTCATTCTGAAGGTACGTCCTTTTATTCTGAGGCTGTGCCCTCTGGTCCTAGACATACATCCTAATACAATGGAAGATCCATGAAAGATTCACTTGGCTATAGGATGTAAGTGGATTTCTGTCAAATGTGACATAATGAGATATTTCTAAATTATTTATGTGTGTATGCAGAGCTAAATTTTTGGGTTTTGTCAGTTTTGTTTTGGCGGATACGAGGACGGTAGCTTTCACTGAAGGAAGCTGAGTGTGGCAGTGTTTCTGGAACGTGTGGAACCATTACCCTCCGTCTGCTTGTACTGGATGGCACCCATCTTCTGATAACTCATCTGGACCTGTGCAAGTATCTCCCTATATGGCTTGAGATCATTAACCAGGAGGTTTGCAAGTCTGTCCTACCACACCAGAAGCCCATCCCTCCCTGCACTAGTTTCCAGATAAGCAGCACCTCCATTTTTAAACTCCCCCCCTGTCTCTGTGAATACCACCCGTTTACCACCAAGAACCTCACCACTCCTCTGCCTGCCTTTCTGCACACTATCAACTGTAATCTTCACTTCGTCCCCAATTTCCATTGCACCACCACAGGGGCTGTGCCATCAGCTGCCTGGGTCCCAAGCTCTGGAATTCCTTTAATAAACCACTCCAGCTCCCTCTCCTCTGCTAAGAGAACACTGCCACTTTGACCCAAGCTTTTGAAACCTGTACATGTATTTCCTTATGTGGCTTGAGATCAGTTACAAGCTTTGGGAGTCTTTCTTGTCAATAAACTGCTTCTCTCTCTGCTGATGCTGCCTGCCCTGCTGAGTGTTTCCAGTATTCTCTGTGTTTATTGTCAATGAAATAGAGTTGATCTGGTCAAATATGAAATTGATAAAATGTTCATGATGTGTGCAAAATAGAACCACGTTTATGTCGCAGTGAAAGTTGTCAGAAAAGGGAAGGTGAGAGGAAACATTTGATGTGTGTGTGTTTGTGAGAGAGAATGAGAGAGCGAGAAAACAGGTGAGATGAAGAGGAGGAGTTGAGATAGCAAGAGAGGTGGTGAGGGAAAATGTTAAATATGTTCCATAACGTAAAGAATAGTAGTGGTCATGTCACTCGGAGTGAGGCTGTGTCACTGGAACATTCCCCTGGAGAGCAGGTGGTCCCCAGGAGCTTATCTCCAGCCAGCTCGAGGGATCTCAGCTTGGCCATGGGCCAGGTGTGAGGGTGGAGCATCCTCCTCAGGAGGGTTTCAGGGTGACCCACTTTGCCAGCTCTATGGTCAGGTCTCTCCAATTGTCCTGTTTCAACGTTACTCAATAGTGTGGGTCAGGAAGTTGACCCTTTGCAATGTGACCTGCTGCTGTGTTGCAGGAGAAGGGGACGACTGGCCTGGAATCCAGTTGCAAGGGAAATGGACGGTGTTCAATGAGAGACCATCATGTCGAGTCGTACCTCAGGCTGGGCATCCCTCAATTGTTCCCCAAGAGCCTTCTGAGATCCAAGCAGCTGGCTTTGCATGCTCTGTTCAAATGGATATTTATTTTCAGCGTGTTGGCAATCATCAGGCTTTGTAGAAATTCCGAAGTCATTCCATTCATGCCTGAAGACTGACAAGTAGACCACACAAGCCTTCCACTCTCCCCTGTCCTCCCTCCTAACCCCATCCTCCTTTGGCGCTGGCACAGCAACTGGGGTGTGCCAGCTATGCCTCAACACTAGCCATCTGCAACCTCAGCTCCCTTTCCTTTCACAGTCCATTTCCTTCTTTCCCTCAAATCTTTGTTTCCCCAGGAAAATCTTACCGAATGCTTTTCTATCATGGTATATCCTCCTCAGACATTCCCAGCTTGGCTGACCTTTGGCCTAATTCCTTGATCATTTACATTTGACTGACTGCTTTGCCCATTAAAATATCCTTCTGCCCTGACCCAACTAGAGACCATCTTTTCCACAATACTACTCTTTTCACTCAAAAGTGCTCCCTCTGAGAGTGCGTTGTTCTGAAGGCTTTGCCTGTCCCTCAGCACCATCCTTTCCACAGTACGGCAATTCATTTCATTTCATTTTATTTTATTTCGAACATGTTAAAAGACATCAATTAAAAAACAAAATAAACAAAAAAAACAGAAGAAATACAAGGAATTTCATCCATTACTTAACATGTGCGAAAAGGAGTAGGAAGTAGGAAGTGTGAACTTAAATCCCTCAGTACTGCCCCTCCCACAGTGCAGCACACCCTCTGTACTGCCCCTCCCACAGTATGACAATCCCTCAGTACTACCCATCACTACCCAGTGTTTCCTCAGTTCTTCACCTTCAACAGTGTGGTGCTCCCTCAGTACTGCTCTCCCACAATGCAGCGCTCTCTCAGTACTGCACCTCCTACAAATGTAATGCACCCTCAGTTCTCCCCTTCCCACGGCTGCACTTCACACCCACCATCCTTATCTTTGGACACCCTGTGCGTAGGGGAGAGGGTAGGGCTGAAGATGTCTTGGTTGGGTTGCTCCTAGGCCTGGCCAAGCTAGCCATCCGTGAGTCATGGCACCAGGTGGAGGAGGGCTCTGCCCGAGCCGGCTGCCTGCCTGCCCCTTTTCCGGAGTTACGTCTGCGCCAGGGTGGTATTGGAGAGGGACTACGCGCTGTCCACGGGTGCCCTGCGGGATTTCTGGGATCGCTGGGCACCGTGGGGTGTGGAATGCATCCTTAATAAGGATGGTGATATAGTTGTTTAAGAGTGCATTTGACATGTCAGAATATTTGTTTAGATAATTGGGTTATTTTGTATTATGGTGGTGGGTTTACTTGGCATTGTTTTGTAATGTATATATTATTGCTTAAATTTATTTTCGTAAAAAAACCAGGGAGATGTCCCCTCAGTACTGCTGCTTCCACAGTGCGATGCTCCTTCAGTACTGCCCCTCCCACAGTGAGGACCTCCCTCAGTTATAGCGTGTCGTTCAATCGTTCTGGAGCAGGGTCCCTGTTGAGCTGGTAGATTCAGAGTATTGATTTGGGCAATTCAGAGTGATGTCTTTGTTCAAAAGTGAAGTATTCTCACCATTTGGCAACAGAAGAGCAAGATGTCAGTGTATGTCTGTGAATTGTAATGCCAGACTCGGCAAGCTGACACAACATATTAAGTGGGACCAATTTCATTTCCAGTTTCAGCCCCCGCACAAGCTGCCTTCCACTGTGATCTGTCAGCGTTAATTTTGGCTTTAGTTTCTCAGTTACTTGAACTCACGGGGAGTTCTGGGACTCATCGTCAGATGAGGTTCTACCAATAGATTAGCCAGACTTGCTGCTCCCCTCCACTTTGTCTATTTGTAGGAGAGGTGGACAGTGAGCCAAGTAGGGCAATGGTCAGCGGCCACTGACTGTGCGTGGACGGTGAAATCACTGCTCTGGTTGGCAGGAAGTGTCGTGTTTAACACCTCAATCGTTCCCGCATGGCTCAGTGTCAGGGCTCCAGAGGTGGAAGGAACCATTGAGTCAGACAGCCAGCCGACAGCTGCTCACTTCCTCTGACAGTCCCTCTCCCTTCTGCTCACAGACTTACTGTGTCCTCTGTCAAACCAGCATCTGCAGTTCCTTCCTACATGTCATGCAGATGAACTCTGCCACAATATTCAACAGAGTTGAGATGAGTTGCAGCAAGGCAGATAGGGAAGAAGGTTGCTGCATTCATAGTGTAGAAACAAAGAACTTCAGATGCTGGTCCATACCAAAGATACATTCAGAAAGTATCCAGAACCCTTCACTTTTTCCACATTTTGTTCCGTAAACAACCTTATTTTAAAATGGATTAAATTCTTTTTTTTTTATATCATCAATCTATACACAATACCTATAATAAAACAGCGAAAATAGGTGTTTAGAAATTTTTGCAAAGTAATTCAAAAGAAATAACGGAAATATCACATTTACATAAGTATTCAGACCCATTACTCAGTATTTTGTTCAGGCACCTTTGGCAGCAATTACAGTCTTCTTGGGTATGACGCTATAAGCTTGGCACACCTGTATTTGGGTAATTTCTCCCATCCTTCTCTGCAGATCCTCTCAAGCTCTGTCAGGTTGGATGAGGAGCGTCGATGCACAGCTATTTTCAGGTCCCTCCAGAGATGTTTGATCGGGTTCAAGTCTGGGCTCTGGCTGGGCCACTCAAGGACATTCACAGACTTGTCACAAAACCACTCCTGCATTGTCTTGGTCGTGTGCTTAGGGTTGTTTTCCTGTTGGAAGGGGAACCTCCTCCCCAGTCTGAGGTCCAGAACGCTCTTGGAGCAGGTTTTCATCAAGGATCTTTGTACTTTGCTCTGTTCATCTTTCTCTCGATCCTGACTAGTCGCCCAGTTCCTGCTGCTGAAAAGCATCCCCACAGCATGATGCTGCCACCACCATGCTTCAACGTAGGCATGGTATTGGCCAGGTGATGAGCAGTGCCCGGTTTCCTCCAGATGTGATGCTTGGCATTCAGGCCAAAGAGTTCAATCTTGGTTTCATCAGACCAGAGAATCTTGTTTCTCATGGTCTGAGAGTCCTTTAGGTGCCTTTTGGCAAACTCCAAGCGGGCTCTCATGTGCCTTTTAGTGAGGAGTGGCTTCCGTCTGGCCGCTCTACCATAAAGGCCTGATTGGTGGAGTGCTGCAGATATAATGGACCTTCTGAAGGTTCTTCCATTTTCATAGAGGAACTCTGGAGCTCTGTCAGAGTGACCATCGAGTTCTTGGTCACCTCCCTTACCAAGGCCCTTCTCTCCCGATTGCTCAGTTTGGCCGGGCGGCCAGCTCTATGAAGAGTCCTGGTGGTTCCAAAGTTCTTCCATTTAAGAATGACAGAGGCCACTGTGCTCTTCGGGACCTGCAATGCTGCAGAAAGTGTTTAATACCTTTCCCCAGATCTGTGTCTTGACACAATCCTGTCTCGGAGGTCTAAGGACAATTCCTTCATCTTCATGGCTTGGTTTTTGCTCTGACATGCACTGTCAACTGTGGATCCTTTTATAGACAGGTGTGTGCCTTTCAAAATCATGTCCAATCAATTTAATTTACCACTGGTGGACTCCAATCAAGTTGTAGAAACATCTCAAGGATAATCAAAGGAAACAGGATGAACATAAGCTCAATTTTGAGTGTCATAGCAACGGGTCTGAATACTTATGTAAATGTGATATTTCAGTTATTTATTTTTAATTACTTTGCAAAAATTTCTAAACACCTGCTTTCACGTCTTCATTCTGGGGTATTCTGTGTCGATTCATGATGAAAAAAAAAAGAATTTAATCCATTTTAAAATAACGCTGTAACGAAACAAAATGTGGAAAAAATGAAGGGGTCTAAATACTTTCTGAATGCACTGTAGACACAAAGTAATGGAGTAGCTCAGCAGGTCCGGCAGCATCTCAGGCGAAGAAGTATAAGAAAATAACTGCAGATGCTGGTACAAATCGATTTATTCACAAAATGCTGGAGTAACTCAGCAGGTCAGGCAGCATCTCGGGAGAGAAGGAATGGGTGACGTCTCAGGCGAAGAAGGGCAGGTGATGTTTCGGGTCGGGGCTTTGTTGTTTGCATGAATGAAGTAGTTTCCTGGTCTGGAGCTCAGTTTCTGAATGTGTGCACACCATAACATTGTCGGAGCATTACACCATAACACTGTTAAACAATGATCAAGGTTAGGATGATCTGGAGCAGAGAAGGTGAAGGATAAACAGTTTGCCTTGTGTAAAGTAGATGAGCTCTACCACAGCAGGTAACTTATTTGAGGGGTCCCAACCCAAAACTTCACCTTTCCTTATTCTCCAGAATGCTGCCTGATCCGTTGAGTTACTCCAGCACTTTGTGTCTATCTTTGCTGCATTCATTGTTTGACCCAGGTCTGCATTGAGATTGGGTGCACGTTGAGTCTCTTGGTTAGGCCCATGCCTTGGATGTCATTTTGTGGTGGCGTAGGATGGTAATGAATCTCTGAGAGCAGCGAAATCTGAGAAGCATTCTCCAAAAACCATCACGGTTGCTGGATCAATGGTGCAATGGTTGCTCCTGATCCCTATATTGCCTTTGAATCTGTTGCAGGGGAGGATCATGTCCATGGTGTCTCCTGGTCTGTGACGGTGGGTGAAGGTGCACGGGCATTGGGCAGGGACAACTGAAGTGGACTCTGACATCTCCTCCAACCAGATTTGTATCCAAAGCGTTTCCCCACCAGGTTTTGTAGCTTTTGTGTACTCTGGAGTATTTGTTGTTTTTCAGCTCTCGGCTAGCTTTCTCAGCCTCCTGCAGAGCTGAGCTTTGGTGGAGACTGTGCTGTGTACAGAGTCCAGACACTGTTCCTGCCAGTGAACTTTGACCGCCTCTTGAATTTCTCAAACTGCCAGTACTACATTGTATTGTATCGCATAAGTGGTTCACTGACAGTAATTCTGACTCCTCTCATTCTGCCCCCGTTCCCTTGTCTCCCCCACCCCAGGCTCTTTCTGAAGGGATACAGTGGCACTGCAGGGAGGCAGAGCAGTTTGGTTTTACACGGAGCCAGTTTCAGTACCAAGGACTTGGATCATGACAACTGCATCTGCAAGTGTGCCCAGATGTTGACAGGGGGTAAGCGAGTGACTGCTGTTTTTTTGAGTGGGGAGGGGGTAAATCTTCAGGCTTTCCACAAAGAATTACTGGGGAGGCATTTGCAGCTGACTACAGTTGCATCACCACCGTCTGACAGAGGTGACTGATGGGCCGAGGCAGTGTTTAGTTTAGTTTAGAGACACAGCATGGAAACAGCCCTTCGGCCCACCAAGTCCATGCCAAAAAACGATCACCCGTACACTAGTTCTGTCTTACGCACTAGATACAATTTAAAGAAGCCAAACTTGCACGTCTCTGGAATGTGGGAGGAATCCAGAGCACCGAGAGAAAACCCATGCGGTCACAGGGAGAACGTACAAACTCCATACAAACAGTACCCGTAGTCAGAATCGAACCTGGGTCACTGGCGCTGTAAGACAGCAACTCCACTGCTGCGCCACTTTGCTGCTCCAGTACTTGTCCAGAGCTGCAAGGGTGAATCAGCCTGCATCACGTGCAACTGCTGCTGCACGTTGCATATTTGAGACCCTTTCAAGTTGCAAGACCCATATATTCCCCACACATAATCATAAACAGGCTTGCACACAAACAGGCTGACAGGTACACACACAAACGCATAGGCACACGCATGCACACGCACATGCACACGCACATGCACATGCACACACTGCCCATTCACCACACAAATACACACATCACTTCCCAGAAATAAATACCTCACTCAGATATGTAGACAGATGCACAGAACTCACACACATACACTCACACTCACACACACACACTTAAGGGCCTGTCCCACGTAGGTGATTTTAAGACTAGGCTGCCGCCGACAGTTCGCCGTGAGTCGCGGGCATGATCGTGAGGAGTCTTCCAAGAATCGTCTTCCAAGAATCGCTGAGAAATCAACTGGAGTGAAATTTCTCGGCGACAGCTGGCTTGTCGCCAGGTATCGTTGCTTATTGCGGGCGCTGTCGCCTGCTGTCCCCAGGTTTGCTAGGTTCTCTTAGATGCATTTAGAAGCACATAATATTAAAATAAGTAAAGTTATTTGAAGATACCATAAAATACTTGTGTTTAACCAATTTATTTACCGTCAGAACATTTGACAGGTAGATTGGAGGCAACAGTTTGACGGTCAGGTAAGTGTGGGAATTTTCGCGATGTTTATGGCCATCAGCGATTTAAAGTGGGCTCCCAACCCAGATATGCAACCCAGAAACCAGATATGCATCTCCTGTACATTTTCAAAGAATGCCCACACACTTTTCACAAAAATCCATTTAACCACTTTTTAAATTAAATTTCTTAATATTGCTATTAGTAAACTGGAAGTAAATCCAGTTTATGCCTTGTTACCGTGAAGCTTGGTTTTCAAGTAACTCGGGCAAGATGTTATATTTCAAAACTCTCAAGTACTTACCGACATGTCAGTGATTTCAGCGAAAATTAGGACGCTGGAGAAGCATTGACAGCGTGGGAATTTTCGCGATGTTTCCGAAGACGGTGTAATCTCGACCTGACTCAGCATTGTCGTGGTCATTGTCTTAGGGTAAAAGAAAATTTTGGCGATCTGCTATGACTTTGACAGTCGCCGGCAGTCGCCTAAAAACCGCCTAAGCGGGACAGGCCCTTAACACACACAGAAACACTGCCCACTCACCACAAGCACACACTCACATCACCTCCCACAAATAAACATCTCACTCACATACACAGACACACATCACACTCTCCACTTGCACACAAAGACTATTATATTCTCCCTCATTTGTGTAAAGAGATGTACACATAGATGTGCTGCCAAGAAGCATACATGTACATCAGCATACTCGCTTATTTACAAACAAATCTATATGAATTCTTCAATGTGCACTTTTACAGAGGCATACATAGTAGATGCTCAGACCCACAGAATTATCACTTAAAGAAATATTAATACATGGTTTTATATTTGACCGAGCAAGTGTACAGAAGAGGTGCCAAATCTGGCTAAATACTCAGCAGAGCCTTGTCTGCCCTGTCATTCCATGGCTATGCTGCCCCAGGCTCATCTCCCTTCCGTACCGGTTCCTCAGAGTCCTATATTGCCTGTTATAAACTTTATCCCCAATGATCCAGCTACCAAGACCCTCTGGGGCAGAGAGTTACAAGAGATTCACCACCCTTTGAGAGAAGTAATTCCCAAGAACCTCCCATTTTTGCATGACCACTCCCACGGAAAGGAGTTCCGAGGGACCAGAGGGCATCATGCAGTAACAACGTGATCTGAGGTGCTATTTCTGTAAAGGAGGTGGCAGCAGGCTTAGCAGGAGCTGGGGAAATGCTGGAATGTTTTGTATGGGAGAGTGACTCCATGATCACACTGTTCTCTGTGCCATCCATGTGGCTAATTATCACTTGCCCTCTCTCTGCTCTTCCAGGCTGGTGGTTCGATGCTTGTGGGCCTTCCAATCTGAACGGAAACTATTACTCAGCGGCACAGAAGCTGGGCAAGCTGAATGGGATAAAGTGGCATTACTTCAAGGGTCCGAGCTATTCCCTCCGCAGAGTCACCATGATGATCCGCCCCTCTGGCTTCTGAAGCGCGGGCCTCGTCCAAAACACATCACTAACCTGGAGGTGGTTCAGTGCAATTCCTGGCCCCTGCTTTCCACACACAATCTTCTCTCTCCCTTCCCAAGGATTTCAAACTGGAAGAATCCGGCCTTTCTGCACAGACTCTCTCTGCGGCCCATCTGTCATATACACACCTTGACTCCCACAACCAGGAAGATCCTTTCACGGTTGGACTGCTGCACATCTGCTGAGCATTGGAGCTGTGACCTTCTCAATGCCTGCCTCCCTCCAGCTGGGGTAGGGTGGGGTGGTGGGAGGGTGGGTGGGTGGGTGGGGGGGGGGAGGCAGGCATGGGACAGGTCTTGAAGAGCGTATGAGAGACCGGCGGACACGTGCTAGGTGTGGGCTAGAGAAAGCAAAGCCAGAGATGGAGGAGAGGGATCCTATACTCACGGCAGGGAGGTGGTGGGGGAGAATAGAGGGAAGATCTGTGAATGGTGGAGACCAAAGCTGTCAAGGTAACAATTACTTTTAGAAAAAGGAAAAAAAAAGAAACATATTGAAATAGAATGATACATCAACATCTGTGGAGAAAGAAAAGTAAGAATTTTGCAGGTTTCATTGAGTTTATCTTATTCTTCCAAATTTGAACAGACAAGCACGGTCTTCCTCATCTCTTCTTAAAGGACAAAATCTCTATTCCAGGAATTAACCCAGTCAACATTTACTGCAATCCCTCTTTCACAAGTACATCCTTCCTTGGTTAGGTGACTAAACCTGGTGGTGGTCTCAACAGCTCTGTATAACTAGAGTGAGATGCATTTGCTCCTAGGCAAATTCTTTTATAACGAAGCCAACATATCAATGTGATCTTAGTTGCTTATTGCAATCGCTTCTGAACGTTCACTTAGATCCCTCTGAGCATCTTTACTTTTCAATCTCTCACTACTTACAAATATGCTCTGCTTTTTAAGTTTTTTCTTCCAAACTGGGTGACCAGTCATTTTTCTCCATTATATTCCACCTACAATGTCATTCTTCATTCACCGAGACTGTCTATATATCACCCTCTTTATATCCCCTTCACAACCCACACTTCCAGCCAGCTTACTACCATCAACAAGTCTGGATGTATTATATTTGGTCACCTCATCTAAATCATTGATAATAGGTTGTGAACCGTTGGTGTCCCAGCATTGAAATATGTGGCTCCCACCCTGAAATAACACCTGATAACATCACAGGAGACTCATTGCCAGAAGTAATTGGTGCCTTTGAGTGCAAACCTCCAATCTTCTCTTAGGAGCACATTGAGTGAGGATTGGGATTGAGGTGTCTTGCACATGATATCCCAAAGCCGCACTTTTCAATGGCCAGTATCATGGGAACTGCACCAGTGGTGCTCCCCTGAGTAACCTCAGTCCCTAGGTGGATCACTGTTCACTTGTTCATCCTGCTCTACACCACAGGGCTCAATCTGAACAACCCATACCCTGGTTGGTGTCCAGGTTCACGGGAGATCATCGCATCCCACCCACAACCTTCTGCTCATCTCCGCAGTAGCTTCTGTTGCTGTGCTCCTTGGCTGTCATGAGGAGAGCTTCTTTGAGAATCCAGGTCAGATGAAAGGTCTCAGACCTGAAACCTTAACTCTGTTTTTCTCCCCAGAGATGCTGCCTGATTTGCTGAGTGTCTCCAGCACTTCCTATATTTCATTTCAGAGGGCAGTCTAGTATCGTAACTGCATGCACTGCAATGGCATTGCTCTGCCAGCTCTGTAGTGCTCTGGAATGACACGGGTCCTCTTTCAGCTCGTCATTCTGCTTTTGCCCAGTTTCACTAATCTCCTGAGTGGGAGTTAGTAGAGCTAACCAAATGAAAGTGAAATCCAAATTTTATTCAACAATTTTCTGAAGGTGTTTTGATCATTTGTTAATTGTTCAGCACTATTACTAATTATAGCTGAGATTGTTTGTTTGATTCTCAGATAAATGGCAGATTTAAAAACAGTCACCAATCTATTTACAGGATAGTGATAGACTGTGGGTAAAAGTACAGAAATATGTGAAAATCAAGGTACCTCCTCACTCAACTCAAACTAGGTGCTTTAACACAGTGGAATCTTTCCAATTTATAAACATCACCAAATTATACTATAGATGACACACATAGAGTCATAAAATCCTTTGACCCAACTTGCTCGCACCGGCCAACATGTCCAATCTACACTTGTCCAACCTGCCTGCATTTGGTCCACAACTTTCTAAACCTAAGATAGACACAAAAAGCTGGCGTAACAGCGGGACAGGCAGCATCTCTGCAGAGAAGGAATGGGTGATTTTTGGGTCGAGACCCTTCTTCAGTGGTTATGGATAAGGGAAACAAGATATATAGACAGTGATGTGGAGAGATAAAGAACAATGAATGAAAGATATGCAAAAAAACGATCCTATCCATGTACCCATTCTTTCTCTGCCTCAGAAGGCAGTGGAGGCCAATTCTCTGGATGCTTTCAAGAGAGAGGTAGATAGAGCTCTTAAAGATAGCAGAGTCAGGGGGTATGGGAAGGCAGGAATGGGGTACTGATTGTGAATGATCAGCCATGATCACATTGAATGGCGGTGCTGGCTCGAAGGGCTGAATGGCCTACTCCTGCACCTATTGTCTATTGTATCTGTCCAAATGTCTTTAAAAAGATATCTGGGCCGCAGTCCGTGACTGGAGAAGGAGGGTTGAATGTTTTAGATGGTAGCTGGGTATTGATTCAGTGAGCTTCCTTGTCCTGGAGAGCATCACCCTTCTTCCAATTATTATTGAGTGTTGAGGAAGAGGTTTTTAAAAATAATTCTGTATTGATCAATTGAACCTAAAATGGGGCTTCTCCAATTCGATCACTTGCTTTCCTGCAAGTTTCAAGATATAGCATGGAAACAGGCTCTTTGGCCCACTGAGTCCGCACGAACCAACGATCACCCATACACTAGTTCTATCCTTCACACTAGGGACAATTTACAGATGCCAATTAACCCACAAACTTGCACATCTATGGAATGTGAGGGACACCCGGAGAAAACCCAGGGAGAACGTTCAAACTCAATACAGATAACACCCTTGGTCAGGATTTAACCTGGGTCTCTGGCACTATGTTATTGCACCACTGTGCCCTCCCTTGTCCCACACCAGTGTCAGGTGTATGAATAAGGAAACATCTTTAGATGCTGGAAATATGAACTAACACCAGAAAATATAGAGAACAATTAGCAGGCCAGGCAGCATCTGTAAAGGGAGAAACAGGATTAGCATTTCAGGCCAGTGGCCTTTCAGATGATGCTGCCTGACCTCGGGAATATTTCCATCAGTGACTCATTTTGTGGCATGATAAGCTATCCCATAGAGTGAACATTAGAAGGCTTGGAGTCTGGTACCTGTGTAGTTTGGGTGGGACAGTGCAGGGAGTGGACAGCTCAGCGTGGCCAGGGATCTCAGTCTCCTGTTCGATGTCTGGGATTGTTGAGCGAGGAAGGTTTCTGTGCTTGGCCGAATGCTCTCCCAGCAAGACGTGAGATAATCTAGTGAACCTCAGTTGATTTTGGGTGAGCTCAGTCTCACCCATTAGTTCCTGCATTGCTGCCACTGGAAATGAATGATGTTGATAATTCACTGAGGGAAGTCTGCATTTGTTTTGTTGTTGCAGGCAGCTTTGTAAAATTAACAATATTTGCTATATGTGTATATTATAAAGAGGATTTCTGAAAACCTCTGACAACAGAGCTGCGTTGTGTTTTTACTGGGATAGTTGCATGACGAACATTAACAGGTAAAATTATGTGGCCTGACAGTACACATTCCAACCAGAAAAATGTATAATTGCTATCATCAAAGCTTCAGAAGCTGAAGTTGTTTTAGTGCCACTTCTCAGCTGTATTAAAAATGGGTGCTGGTACAGATTTCCATATTTAGGCTTAGTTTGTGATGAATGTTACTGACTACTTTGTCGTTTCAATGGCCAGCTGAGCCAACCCGGGAGTTTAACGTGGTACAGAACAATTCTCACCTAAAAGTGGACCAGCACATTGTAAATTCCATTCCCCAGATCACTTCCAGGCAGCTGAGAGAGGATGAATCTGAAGAGGTTTCCCAACCTGAAACGCCGTCTGTCCATTCACTCCCCAGATGCTGTCCAGACCTCCATTGAGTTCCTCCAGCACTTTGTGTTTCGTGGGAGAGTTTCCTCTATTATACAGTCATGTAAGCTAAAACACTTTACGACTTAAGTGAAGTAAGTGAAGATCTCTGGCCATTGTGCTGTTCAGGCTTTGGGGGTGGGGGTTTGGGGGAAGTGGGAGAAGGGGGAGGTGGTGCAGAGCGAGGATTACTAATTAGTGCCATACATTTCAGGAGCAAAGCCAGGAAACACCTCCACTTACACAGAGTGCCCAAAATATGGAATTTGTTTGCGCAACAGCCACTGACGATGGGGTAATTGCTTACGTTGAGAATCGTTCAATACTTATGGCACAGGAAGAAGCCATTCAGCCCATTGTGTAAGCGCTGATTTTTTAAAAACCCAACCCACCTTATTCCCACTTCCAGTAATTCTGCAGGTCACAGCTTTTTAAGTACGTGTCCAATTAGTGTTCACATTTAGTGACAGTTTCACTTGGTGAAGGATCACCATTTCCGGTAATACAACCTAACCCTCATCACTATTCTCATCCTTCCACCTAATACCTCAGCCCATGTCCCCCTGGTATTTGAGCCCTTTGCTAAGGGAAACAGGAATATCTACTCTATCTAAATCTATCTAGATCCCTTAATATTTTATACATTTACTTAAATCTCACCTCAACCCCCTCTGTTCGAAAGGCAAAACCCCCAGCCTATCCTACCTTTCCACATAGCTACAAACTTCCAGTTACATCAACGTCCTGTAAATCATCTCAGCACCTCCAGCGTTTCAATGAGAGACTTGGGTGAACCACGAACACCAAAAGGAATGAAGGCCAAAGGCAGAAATATGGATGGATCAGAGATTAGCCATGATTTCGCTGAATTGCAGGGTAGGCTCGAGGTGTTCACGGTGAGAGTGAATAGGATATTGTTTTCATTATCCACTCACAGCTACAGTGTTGAGTTGTGGTTTTTTTTGTTTGATTTTCTAAGTACCTTTGGCCAATTCTGCCTCGTTATAAATCTACCGAGTAATTGGAAGATGTCATTTCTGCTTCTGACCCTGGCTGCCTCGTGTATCTCCGCGTGTCAACATCTTGACTGCTCAGAGTGAAAAAAAAATCCCAACACTGTTCTCAGTAGAACCCGCCAGGGGTTTGCCAAGAAACACTCTGTTAATTAAATGAAAGGAAAAGTCTGTCCCATTACAGAGTTAACGGTTCTGGGATCACAAAGCTTTTGAGCAAATGTAATTTTGCAAACACTTAATAAATGATCTTTTTGTCGATGTAACACAATACCAGTGGGACAGTGGAATAACACTCAACACTGGAACATTTCTGCTTTGGTTGATCTGACTCAAATTAATGTGCAAACATTCGGCTGTGGAAAAGAGTTAAAGAGATTTTCCTCCAGTTTGATACAAGTGAGTGTGGACAGCGTGCAGTGGTTTTCTGTAAGGACCACATCTGTCTTGTTGGCAAGATTCAGACCACCAGTGCGTTTTGCGCAGTCTGGATTTTAATTTCAAATTTTCTAGCATTAACTATTTTCATTAACTATTTTTCAGCTTTCTCACAGGGAGAATAAATTTTACGGAGTTCCAGCAAATTTCAAATCAGAGGTGTGTTTTTACAACAGTCAGAATCCCCGAGTGCAGAGAAGGCTTAGCTTTTAATGTGTCTACCCCTGTGCATTCTTAGGTTAACGAGGCACTGATGAAACTGCAATTCTCATCATGACAGGGTAACGAAACACTTTCCGTCACTACACCAGGTCTGGTCACTGGGAAATGGCACTTCTGCAATAAATAACCAAAGATAGACGCAAAATGCTGGAGTAACTTAGCGGGTCAGGCAGTTTCTCTGGAGAAAAAGAATAGGCGATGTTTCGGGTTAGAACCCTT
The DNA here is from genome assembly GCF_053455715.1 of Rhinoraja longicauda. Taxonomy (NCBI): domain Eukaryota; kingdom Metazoa; phylum Chordata; class Chondrichthyes; order Rajiformes; family Arhynchobatidae; genus Rhinoraja; species Rhinoraja longicauda. The sequence goes on along the minus strand of NC_135956.1, from coordinate 44,646,017 downwards.
CTTCAGACTGTAAGTAGAGGTGGGGTTGGGGGGTGTGGGGTGAAACTAAACTGGGGGCGAGTAGAGGTCAGAGCAAATCAGGGCTGGGAAGAAGGCAGGAACGGGATACTGATTGAGAACGATCAGCCATGATCACATTGAATGGTGGTGCTGACTCGAAGGGCCGAATGGCCTACTCCTGCACCTATTGTCTATGACCTCGGGAAAGGTGGGGTCCATATTGGCAGGGGAATGTTTGTTAACAAGAGGGATACAAGGATGCAAACAGTGGAACTGGTAGAACAACTGGGCTGGTGGATGGTGGGAGAGAGCATAAGGGGAGGGAATGCAGGAGTTACTTGAAATTAGAGAAATCAATGTTTATACAGTTGGGTTGTAAGCTTCCCCAGCAAAATACTTTGCAGGAATTATAAACATTTCCTTGTTTCGGCCATCCGTGGTGTCCTTGGCTTGGCTTCCAATGGTTACAGTGAGTGAGCATGTAACCCTCCTCCACTTCAGGGCAGATCCATGGTCCAGGCCCCATTAGCCACACTTTGTATATCCGTTAGTTATTGTCTTTTTATTGTCAGCATATGCTCCTCCTGCTCTCAACCGAACATTGCCGCTCCAATACCCTCCACACCTCCCCACTCCCCTCACACCTTCTATGACAACCTCACCTGAGTGTGCTGTACTCCTTCAGCAATGGCACTGGGATTCCCTACCAATTATCTGCTGATAACTAGAGTAGTTGGAGTGGAATGCGAAGCAGTCTTTGAGCAAAAGCGCAGCCCCACCAACTGGCTCTATCCTGAGCCAGATGAGTTTTTCCAGCCCAGGGAAGTTTGATAAGACTCCTTATGTAAAGAATTTTGTCCTTCACAAAAGTTGACTTGATCTTTTCACTCATTCTTTCTCCTTCCCCTCCTTCTTCTCTCCTTCTGCTCCTCCATTTTCTCACTTTTCTCATCCCTCCCACTTTCCTCCCCCCCCCCCCATGTTTTGATCATAGAGTATCACATTATACATCATAGAAACAGAAACATCGGCCCAACATGTCTATGCTGACCTAAATATCTAGTCCATTTGGTCTGCATTGGGCCTATATGTCTCTCGGCTGGATGCCTTAGCCCCCAGTCATGGAGGGGTGGGTCTGAGGAAGCAGACACACAGGGTGTGTGCTGGTTGTGGGCCCAGCATCCACACAACAGGCAGCCGGAGCGAGAGCCGATGTCCACCGAGAGATGGAGGGTGTGCGGAAAGCACAATGTCGGGGTTACGACCTCTCCATTCTTCAAATTCCAGGGGGACTACTGGAGGCTAACCTGAAATGTTATGAATATAAGGAAAATAATGAAGTCTGAATAGTGAAATAACAGAACTGAAAGCGCACTCATCTATCGGCAGCTCCCAAAGAAGAGGTGCGACTCTTGTATGTAGATTCAAGTCAACCTCACATCAGTGACCAAGCAGTGATTCCCAGCGGGAATTGTGTCTGGTTTGTTTAACATAAGCTCATGCCCCGACCCTTGTCCTCTGAGGAAAACCTTTTTCAGTCAGAGAGTTGTGAATCTGTGGAATTCTCTGCCTCGGAAGGCAGTGGAGGCCAATTCTCTGAATGCATTCAAGAGAGAGCTAGATAGAGCTCTTAAAGATAGCGGAGTCAGGGGGAGAAGGCAGGAATGGGGTACTGATTGAGAATGATC